>NC_133363.1:12586279-12785506 GCF_049309525.1 Garra rufa | reverse complement strand
AATTATAAATAAAGTAATCCCCATAAGCAGATGGTTAACAAATTAGAAATTAATAAACCAGCTGAACCAATTCAATTCAAATAAATAAATTAATTAATGGTAACTATCTAACACTACAAGAGGATTGTAGATGACATACTATAGCAATTTGCACAAGTAAATTCCTAACAAATTAGAAATTAATCAACCAAGCAAATCAAATTAAAATTAATAACTAAATAAAGTACATATAACAAAATGAGAATTTTAAGTGACAAAGCAAAATAAATAAATACATGAATAAAGTCAGTCTGTAGTACAGTCTGTAATAGTGTGCTCCAGGGGATTCACTGACCACCCATATTATTGTATATACAGTTGCAATCAAAATTATTCAACCCCCTTGACCTGCAAGACATTTTGCTGCAGAGAACAAAATTTTGTGGAAACAATTCAACAAAGGCATCAGTACACTATTAGAGAAAGTTTATTCATACACATTTGAGTAATTTTGAGAATGTAAGTTGATGACTAATGAAAGAAAATTTAATTGGCTCTAAATGTTCATGTTCAAAATTATTCAACCCCTGTTCAACATTGCTGTTTTTTAGTCAGTTATTTTTATGGTGGAGAACAAAAATGTCTTAAAACACAATAAAGCCTTCAGACACACTATTTAAAAACAGAATGAGCTTGAGCTGTTACACATACATACAGTTAGTACATGCATGTGCTGAAGTTGAGTAGCAAATATGGTAAAGTCAACAGAGCTCTCACAAAAGCTATAGAGAAGAAATAGTTTTATTATATTATAAAGTCTAAGGCTGTATGAAGATTTTTCAAGACATTTAAAAGTTCCTAGAGACACAGCTGGCAGCATTATTCTTTAGTTTAAAGTGTGTTGTACCAGAAAACCTTTGAGGGTGTTGAACAAAAAACCACAATATCATAAAATGTTTGATCAGAGCAACTGAGAAAAACCTGCAATGTACAGCCAAATACTTGCAAGTTGACCCAACGAAAGGAGGAAAAACATTTCAATGCAGAGCACAAGATGAACACTAGACAAGTATGGTCTTCATGTTGTGGCATCTTGCCGAATACCACTCTTGACCAAGAAGAACAAAAAGACCGACTTGAACATCCTAAAATTCATCTGGATAGACCTGTGGAGTTCTGGAAGACTGTTTTTTGGAGTGATGTGACCAAACTGGAACTTTTTGGACCCATGGATCAGCGGTATGTTTGGTGCAAAAAAGGCAAAACTTGTAAGCAGAAGAACACCATCTCCATCATCAAACATTGAGGTGGATCAGTCCTGTTATGGGGTTGTTTTACTTTAGCAGGAAGTGGAAAACATGACTGTATGAAGGACATCCTGGATTCTTTGAAGTATCAGGACATTTTTGCAAGAATTGTGATGCCTTTGGTGCAAAGGCTGAAGCTATTAATCAATTGTCTTTCCTGCAGGACAGTCATTCCAAAGTAAACATCCAAATCTACTTAAGCTTGGTTCAGGGATCAGTCACAGAATGTTCTTGAGTGGCCTGTTCAGTCTCCAGATTTAATTCTCATTGAAAATATTTAGTTGAATTTGAAGAAAGCAGTAGCAATGTGAAACTAAATATTATCAGTGGTCTAAAAGCTTTTTCAGGCGAGGAATGGGCCAAGATTGCAGCAGAGAGGTGACAGAAGCTTCTAAACACTTCCAAGCAGTGTTTATTGCTAGCTTTAAAGAATAAAAGATTCTGCACCAGATTTTACTTTTGGGGGTTGAATAATTTTGAACATGAACATTTAGAGCCAATTTAATTTTCTTTCATTAGTCATCAACTTACATTCTCAAAATTACTCAAATGTGTATGAATAAACTTTCTCTAATAGTGTACTGATGCCTTTGTTGAATTGTTTTCACAAAATTTTGTTCTCTGCAGCAAAATGTCTTGCAGGTCAAGGGGGTTGAATAATTTTGATTGCAACTGTAAGCGAATAAAATCCTCAAAGTTTTGAAGGGGTCATATAATGCGATTTCATGTTTTCCTTTGTCTTTGGAGTGTTTGTGCATATATACGATTTGTAAAGTTGCGAAGATTAAAGTCTCAAACCCAAAGAGCCTTCTTTATAAAAAAAGTCTTTTAGCAACACCATATGACCCCTTTAAAACAAATAAAAAAACACAGATGATTGTAAAGTGATGCTCATAATTTACTCACTGTCATACATTAAAAAAAAAAAAATCAAATGTGCGAGTTTGTTTGTTTTTGCATACAGCACATGACAAGTACATTTTGCAAAAGAAAAAAAAAACTACATTTTGTATCAACTTTTTAAATATGTTTTCAGTCCCTATGTATAACTGATGACACAATTTGTTTGCGGTAATTTTAAGTCATAAAAAGTAAAAATGTCAAAGCACACTAAGCGCATCCTTGTCAGGGTTTAGCAAGAGAGAGGACCCAAATGCAGAATGAGCTTAAACAGTTTATTGACTGGACAGGGCAAACAGGAGGTAGGGACAGGAAGACAGCCCACACGGTAGGCCGGGGAACACACAACAGGGGAGGTCAGGCAGGTGGAGGAACTCAGGAGCCAAGTTTGTAGGAACCTACAAACACATAAAAGACAAGAAACGGGAAAAAAAAAAAAAAAAAAAAAAAAAAAAAAAAAAAAAAAAAAAAATCCACACACACGGCAAAAGTAATAACTTTCAAAACTAAAACTGAGGGGGAAGATGAGGGAAAAGGGCAAACAAAAGGAGATACTAAAACTAACTAGATAAAACCAAAAGGATAGGCTATAAATAAAAGACTAGAAAAACTTGCAAAAAATAAAAAAATAAAAAAATAAAAAAAATAAAAAAAGTACAGCTAGTAGGAAACTAATAAATAAACTACAATGACAGGAAATGACTAGAAGCAAAAGTAAAACCAGAATATAGAAGGGAAAAAAACTAAAACTAGACTAAAGGGAATACACAAAATGACAAACTAATACAAGACTGAAGAAACAAGCTAGACGGAATGAGCTCTAGGTATACACAAAACAAAACCTCTAACTAGTATAAGGATACTAGCTAGGAGATAGCATGAACACCAAAACAAACCAGCAAAGACAAGAGGGAAAGAGCACAATATAAAGGGAGGAAAGGACATGAGGATCAGGTGAGTACAATTAGACAAACGAGGACCAGACGAGAAAAACAGGTGACAACACTCAGACCAACTAGGACTAAACAAGGGGGCGTTGCAACAGATAACAAGGAGGCAGGACAAGGGGAGCACATGGCAAACATAAACAAAGACATAGCCATGTGCTGACACACAAGACAAACAAGGAAACATTAAACAAAGACAAGACAGACAAGGCTGTCAGGGCAGGATCATGACAATCCTATCATGTTAGACCTTTCTAGTATAAGTTGAATTTTAATAATAATTAGATATTGCATAAATAATTGCATATATAATAATAACGTTATTTTATTGGTGCAAAGCTGAGTATGTTTATTTTGAACATTTGCAATGGTTTTTTATCATTTCATTAGAAGCACCACAAATGAAATAGTTTTGAAATTGTGTCATCTGTTACAGGGACTACTACACAGACATTCAAATATTTATTTAAAAATGCAAAGTATTGAAAATCAAAATAAACCTCTGTTACACCTAAACACTTGGGCCAAATTCAGGAAATACATCATGTAAGTACACAAGTGGTCAAGTGCAAAGAACATGAGTATAAGTATTTAGACATACCCAATGGACTACTTAAGAGACTACAAGCTAAAAACTACTTGAGTAGTAAGTAGATTGTAATCGTAAAGTTTAAAAAAATAATGTATTTTTTTTTTTTTTTTTTTTTTTTTTTTACAAATATTACATGCAGTTTGAAGATATCTGAAGATGAAAATGTTGTCAGTGGTATTTCTCCATTGTAGAATTAGCCCCTAGTATTGTGTATTTACATATTTTTGATCTAGCCTTTGAACATGAGGGACAAGTTACAGCCTGAGGCAGTCAGTGTGTGTGCCCTGAGTAGCTTTATGTGGTTCTGCTGCTGAAGCTGTGAATATTTAAACAGAAGACTGACAGACTTTTAGCCCTATCGCCTACTATTACTCACACTCAGTGAACACAAGGGGATAAATTTGCTTCAAATTGTTTATTAAAAATTCTGAAGTCTCATTCTATCAATAATATAGCACTGATTATGTACTTCACAGTGTTAAGGGTGTCAGCTACATGTTACAAAGGTTTTTTGCCCACCTATTGTATTTTTTCACTTTATATTTATGTTTATTAGAAATGAAATTTAAAAATGCAAAGAAGAATCTATAATATTGATTTTTTTAAAACAAAGTGTACCTCAGCTGTAGCATTTAAGTCCATCCCTTACAGAAAAACAACATGAACTTCACATGTGCAGTCACATTTTAAAAAAAGCACAGGCAAAATATGTGAAACACACATGAAACACATGCAAAATGTGGTTTTTGAACATTTTTATGGTAAATGTGTGGAACCCATGTGATCACATGGGCTTTACACATTTACACCATGAAAACCATGTTTCACATGTGTTCCACATATTTCACGTGATTGCACGTCAAGTTCACGTGGTTTGTTCATGTGGACTTACCTAATTACACCATTTTTTGAGCCAGATTACTGTAGTTTTATAAATCACATTCAAAAGTGTCTCACATACATATTTTACAGATTTATGCAAAACAATAATCAATAAGGCATTTCTCTGTATTTCATACGTACAATAGTACACATTAAGATGTGGTGATATCTCTTGTAATTATGATATTCTGTAGTGAATAAAAAAATAAATAACTGCAGGGATTTACTAATAAAGACTATAATTCTCCGTAAAACATAATGACAACTGCCATAATCCCTGGAACCATGCTTATAGTTGTCCCTGAACCGTTTGTGAAAAGATCCTGAAAAGCAAACTGTTAATCTCTCAAGGCTAAAGTGACTTGAGGAGGTAAAGAAAGTGAAGTCAGTGCCAGCCTTTACCCAGCTCCTGTCCAAAAAAATCTCAGCTTTTCTCTGAATGAGGTTGCGGTCTGTCTCGCTGAAAGAGCAGCGTCAGCCCTTTCCTAAAACGGTGATCCCGCACACTGTATATAATCACATTGCAGCAGCTATTGCTCGTCAAAATCCAAAATGCAAAAAAGGAGAAATTGCACCAGGTGTATCCCACTACGTTCCCCAGAACAAATACTGCGATAGGAGAGAATGAGGCTGTGAAGGCAAAGGTGAGGATTCCAATGGTTTTAGCTGCTTTGATATCGGAAAAAGAGGGCCTGTGTGGACACCCACTAGTGCCTGAGTCCGTGCCGAGACTTCCCTCAGAGAGCAGCTTCCGCTTGCGGGAATATCGGCGGATACTGGTGAAGGACAGGATATTGACGGCTAACGTTCCACCCAGTAAACTGAAGTCAAATGCTGGAAACAGCAAAAGGATGTTTGCATCTGGAGGCAACTGATTTCCGATTAGTAAAGGTGCATAGTTGCACATGCGGCTGCATTCATTGTACACCAACGTGAAGCTGTTGCTTAGCATGAGCGGAGCCATTGCCAGTAGGAAGCTGCCAGCCCAGGACAAGAGAATTAGGAACAGGGTACGATGCCGTGTCACAAGAGTGTCTTTATGTAATGGACGCAAGATTGCCACACTGCGCTCCACTGTCATCAGAAAGATGGTACTAATTGAGACAAAAGTGCATCCAGCAAAAACTGGACCGATCAGCATGCAGGGTTGCCAAGGTCCTGATCCACCCTCCAGTGAGGCTGCTGAGATGCCCTGGTACCACAGCGGTGGAGTGCTGGTCACCATGAGAGAGATTTCAGTGTACACAGAAAATGGCACCACCAAGACTCCAACCATCATGTCAGCGATGGCCAGGGACACTGCAAGACAAATATAAAGTATAGCAAATTACTAGTATTCACCAAACTTTTTTTGCACTGGAGATCTACAAGACGCAAAATACGCACCGCCATTTACATTTTGTGACATATTCGATGTGAAATGTCCACTGGGTGGCGCAAAAAGAGTGTTTGTTTTTTTTCCCCCGAATAGATGAACGTACATATGGTACATTTTATGTGACATTGGTTTTGTATGTGTCACCGCAATTCTGATTTGATGAACGTACATATGGTACATTTTATGTGACATTGGTTTTGTATGTGTCACCGCAATTCTGATTTGAAATGTCCGTTGAGTTTAAAGGCCGGTTCACACCAAGAACGATAACTATAAAGGTAGCTATTAGCGTCCACACTAGCGGACACTATTGTCTGTTTATTCTAAGCACACTTTGAATTCTCGAGCTTGTGATAGCAGGATTGATGCTAATGGACTGTTAATGTTTTTGACATTCGTCAGCTGGAAAAAATCATTCTGAAAGTGTTTCCGATGATATCGTTTTTCTGTGCCTTTATCATTATATTTGTGGTGTGGACTCTGCTCTTCTTTAATATTCAGAACAATTTTTAGAACTGTATCTTTATCGTTATCTTTATAGTTATCGTCCTTGGTGTGAACAGGCCTTAATGCTCCGCAACGTTTTAAAATAACGTACCATCAGCACTAAACCTAAATCTACCCGACAGTATGAACAAAAGCGAATGTGATGTAAAAAAGAAATCGCAAACATGCCATTTTAGCTTGTTTTTCAGTCTCTTATCTTTCAGCTGTTTCATCATGAGTCATGTTTTTGATGGGATTTGTACCCAAGGATTCCGCAGCCTAAGTCCCATTCCGTACCGGCTGAGCTACCTAGCGAGCTTGTTACGTTCAGAAAACAAAGCATATGGAGCTGTAATCATGACTAAAAAACGATTACACATGCTCACTGTTTTACCGCCTCAGTGTTAATTTTTGTTGGAAAACGGCAGTAATATGTACTTATTGGTATGTATTTCGCGTCTTGTGAAAATTTCCCAGAGGTACGTTTTTGTCATGATACCAAGTAGTTTTTTTTACTTTTATGCAACACCAAAGCTAAGCACCTTTGTGACATTTACAACAAGGTGAGGTCAGAGGCGCCACGTGTGGAATCTTGCAAGAACAGAAATGAAAAATCGATCCCGTTCAGATCTTTACTTTGTACCTCATAGTAATTTTTGTTTTTGCTTTCTTTTAATCTCCTTTTGCCCTGAGATGTGCAATTTGGAGAAATTTGCTGTTAGAATTAAGTTCTTAATTTCCTTCACACATCTTCCACATTTAAAAAAAAAACCACAAAACATAATTTTTATTATTGAAACATTACCAGATAAAAATACTTATACATCCCTATATATAAATATGGGCCTTGGAAAAAGCTAAATGAGTTTACTTTGCTTTGGCTACAGTAGGTAGTTCTGGTGTGGATAAACAGCTGTGCATGTCAAGTCTGCAGCCAGAATCTTACTCTGTCACTTTTTTCAAAGTGTCACTTTTTTATTGCTTATTAATTATTTCAGGGTCCTTTTCACAAGTAGATTGTTTTTGAATTTTTGTTACTTTTGCTATATTCTCACACTTAACAGTTTTGTTCAACATACTTACCCGTTGATCGAAACTTGCCTTAAAGATACACCAGAAATTTTTAATACTCATTTTTGCAACACAACATTTTATCACTTTGATAAGAAAATTGTATTTTCCTAAATAATTTTAACATTCTTCTTTAGTAATTGATCAAACAGACTTGCTGGAATATTATATATCGTCTAGGTTACGTAGGTAACCCTCGTTCCCTGAAGGAGGGAACGGAGACGTTACATGGGAACTCGCTTTGAGAGACCGATCATCTCTGAGCCTTATATAAAAAAGGCCAATTACAAATTGGCGAGTGGACGTGCGCGCCGGCCACGCCCCCGTACATACGGGTATATAAGATGGCCGCGCGCATCACTCATCAGGTTTTTGCTGAAGAGCCGAATGAGCCGGCGTCAGCGCGACGCCAGGGCCGTGGCAGGGGATGTAACGTCTCCGTTCCCTCCTTCAGGGAACGAGGGTTACCTACGTAACCTAGACGTTCCCCCTCAGTCGAGTCACTCCGACGTTACATGGGAACAGACCCTCTGGAACAGGCCACGGCCCTGACGCCGCGTTACGCACAGACCCACGTGCCAGCAGGCGAACGTGCCGGCAGGCAGATCCGTAACGTAACCTTCCCAACGCCCCGGGGGCCAAAGAAGTGGGCCCCTAGGGATGCCAGAAAACTGAAGCATGGGTTGGGGGGGGCGGGGCACATGAACGGTTCTTACGCATGTGGAAATGAGAAAAATTCAATATATCCATAAGGCTAGGGATATACGAGGGAAACAGCGGATAGGCTGGAATAATAAAGGAAAGCCACGACCTGCGGGGCGAAGGAGACCCAGGCAGGAGCACAGTGAGGGCTACCCCGCATCTAGCCCTGACTGCGGGGCATGGAGGACCCAGGGTTCACCGAAGGGAACCTACTGGAAATGGCGCTCGGATCCGAATGGGAATGGCGCAGCAAGCCAACACCAGCCGCCCTCCCGCTCACCTGATGTCTATGTTAAGACACGGGAGGAGACGGCCTCTACGCGGAGGTTGTAGAACCTGGCGAAGGTATTGGGTGTCGCCCAGCCGGCAGCTCTACAGATGTCCGCTAGAGAGGCGCCGTGCGCTAAAGCATAGGAGGATGCAACACTCCGTGGAGTGGGCATGCACACCCAAGGGGCACGGCTGTCCCTGGTACAGATAGGACAGGGAGATGGCCTCTACCACCCAATGGGCCAACCTCTGTTTGGAGACAGCATTCCCTTTCTGCTGACCTCCAAAGCAGACAAAGAGCTGCTCGGTGCGTCTGAAGTGCCGAGTGCGGGCTACGTAGATGCGCAGGGCGCGAACTGGACACAGCAGCGCAGAAGCTGGGTCTGCCTCCTCCATAGGCAGAGCTTGCAGGTTCACCACCTGATCGCGAAAAGGCGTGGTGGGAACCTTGGGCACATAACCGGGCCGGGGTCTCAAGATAACGTGAGAATCGCCGGGCCCGAACTCAAGGCACGAATCGTCGACAGAAAAGGCTTGAAGGTCTCCTACCCTCTTAATGGAAGCCAAAGCTGTCAGGAGCGCTGTCTTAAGGGACAGAAATTTAAGCTCAACTGACTCAAGGGGCTCAAAGGGAGCTCCCCGCAGGCCCTGGAGGGCGACGGAGAGGTCCCAAGAGGGAACGAGGCGCGGTCTGGGAGGGTTAAGTCTCCTTGCGCCTCTGAGGAACCTAACGACCAGCGGGTGCTTCCCTAGGGATGATCCATCCACTGCGTCATGGTGAGCGGCAATAGCGGCCACATAGACTTTGAGAGTTGAAGGGGACAGCCTGCGCTCCAACTTCTCCTGCAGGAAGGAAAGCACGGCTGCAATCGAGCATTTCTGGGGGTCCTCACCTCGGGAGGAACACCAGTCGACGAACAGACCCCACCGCAGTGCGTACGCCTGCCTTGTAGAGGGGGCTCGGGACTGCGTGATTGTGTCTATCACGGCCTGGGGAAGGCCAGCGAGGTCTGACGCGTCCCGTCCAGGAGCCAGACATGCAGGTTCCAGAGGTCGGGACGTGGGTGCCAAATTGTGCCCATCCCCTGAGAAAGCAGGTCCTTCCTCAAGGGGATCTTCCAGGGAGGGGCTGCCGCGAGGGAAATAAGTTCTGGGAACCAGGTCCTGGCAGGCCAGTATGGGGCGACCAGGAGAACCTGCTCCTCGTCCTCCCTGATCTTGCACAGGGTCTGTGCAAGGAGGCTCACTGGGGGAAAGGCGTACTTGGGCCCCGGAGGCCAGCTGTGAGCCAGAGCATCTCTGCCGAGGGAAACCTCGCTGAGGGAGAAGAACTGCTGGCAATGGGAGGTCTCGGGGGAGGCAAACAGATCTATCTGGGCCTCCCCGAAGCGACTCCAAATCAGCTGGACTGACTCGGGGTGGAGTCGCCATTCTCCAGGGAGGGTGGACTGCCGTGAGAGCTGATCGGCTGCACGGTTGAGTTCCCCGGGAATGTGAATGGCACGTAGCGATTTCAGCCACGTTTGACTCCAGAGGAGCAGACGGCGGGCGAGTTGTGACATGCGAGGAGAGCGGAGGCCGCCCTGCCGGTTGATATACGCAACCGTCGCAACACTGTCGGTGCGAACAAGCACGTGCTTCTGACGCAACGTCGATCGAAAGCGACGTAGGGCCAGAAGGACTGCCAACAACTCGAGGCAATTGATATGCCACTGCAGACGAGGTCCTGTCCAGGAGCCCGAAACTGCTTGCCCGTTGCATACAGCACCCCAGCCCGTGGTGGAGGCATCTGTGTAAACCACAACGTGCCTGGAGACCTGCCCCAGGGGCACTCCGGCCCGGAGGAAGGTCAGATCTGACCACGGGCTGAATAGGCGGCGACACTGCGGGGAAACGCCAATCCGGAGTGTGCCACGGTGCCATGCCCGTCTCGGGACTCGGTCGTGTAACCAGTGCTGAAGCGGTCTCATATGAAGCAAGCCCAGCGGCGTAACCGCGGCTGCAGCTGCCATATGCCCCAGGAGCCTCTGAAAAGTTTTGAGAGGGACCGCTGTCTTGTCTTTGAACAACCTCAGACATTTCAGCACCGACTGCGCGCGCTCGTTGGAGAGGCGGGCTGTCATAGCGACCGAATCCAGCTCCACACCGAGAAAAGAGATCCTCTGCACTGGGGAGAGTTTGCTCTTCTCTCGGTTGACCTGAAGGCCCAGACGGCTGAGGTGCCGAAGCACCAGGTCCCTCTGCTCGCACAGGAGATCTCGAGAGTGAGCTGTCAAAAGCCAGTCGTCGAGATAATTGAGAATCCGGATGCCCGTCTGCCAAAGAGGGGACAGGGCAGCCTCCGCGACCTTGGTAAAGACGCGGGGAGAGAGGGACAGGCCGAATGGGAGCACCTTGTACTGATACGCTCGACCCTCGAACGCAAACCGAAGAAAGGGCCTGTGGCGAGGTAAGATCGAGACGTGGAAGTAGGCGTCCTTCAGGTCGATGGCTGCAAACCAATCCTGGGGACGGATGCAGGTTAGCATGCGTCTCGTCGTCAGCATCTTGAACGGCAGCCTGAGAAGGGACCGATTCAGGACTCTGAGATCCAGGATGGGTCTTAACCCACCACTCTTTTTGGGCACGATGAAGTAGGGACTGTAAAACCCTGACCTCATCTCGGCTGGAGGGACAGGCTCGATCGCGCCCTTCGCCAGTAGGGCTGCGACCTCCGCGCGCAGGACAGCGGCATGCGTGTCCGAATGGACAGAAGTATAAAGGATGCCTCTGTACTTGGGCGGGCGCCTGGCGAACTGGATCGCATAGCCGAGACGTACCGTCCGAATCAACCACCGCGAGGGGTTGGGAAGCTGACGCCAGGTCCCCAACCGCTCTGCCAGGGGGATCAAGGGAACGTTGACCGTCGTGCCCAGGGTGGGGCAGCCTAAGGGAGGAACGGGAAGGGGACTGCGCCCAGAAGGAAGAACGTCCTGGGGGGGAGTCAGACTGCACGAGGCAGTGCTTACCTTCTTCCCTGGTTCCAGCGCTGGCGATAAACAGCTCCGGATCCGGCCTCGAGAGGGCAACCGTGTGCCGCTCGAAACGGGAAGGCGGGGCTGAAACCCCGGAGGTGAGAAAATTAGCTCTTTTTGTGAAAATTTGGGTACCGCCGACCCGTGGGCCGGCGGCAGCGTCAGGGTGCACAGCAACTCCCGGCCCTCCACCGGGAGCGGCGACGTAGATGTTGTCGTCGCCTGAAGAGCCATCTTCTCCACCTCCGGGTTGCCCGCGTCAGGGACGTTTCGCAGACCTCTTGCGTGTAGACGGTCCCTGAGAGGCGGGCGGCGCACCTCTTCCGCGGCCAGCTCGACGTCGCAACCTGGCCTCGTGTTGTTCGGCGGGGGACGGAGCTGGTTGGGGTTTCTCCTTCTCCTTGGAGGCCGCGGGGGGGCGCCCTCGGCGACGAGCAGGCGGAGGTTGGGCCACCGGCGGCGGGATGGTAGGCTCGCGGCGGGGCAGGATGTGTTTGATGGCCTCCGTCTGCTTCTGGACTGCCGAGAACTGCTGGGCAAAGTCCTCGACAGCGTCGCCGAAGAGGCCACTCTGGGAGATGGGAGCGTCAAGAAAGCGAGCCTTGTCGACGTCTGCCATCTGAGCCAGAGTAAGCCACAGGTGTCGCTCCTGGACCACAGCCGTGGACATCACCCGACCAAGGGAACGCGCCGTGACCTTCGTGGCCCGAAGGGCGAAGTCGGTGGCGGCGCGGAGTTCTTCCAAAACTCCCTGGTCAGGACCACCCTCGTGCAGTTGTTTTAACGCCTGGGCCTGATAGACCTGAAGAATGGCCATGGCGTGCAAGGCGGTAGCGGCCTGTCCAGCGGAGCTGTAAACGCGGCCCGCCAGGGCGGACGTGCGCTCACAAGCCCGGGAAGGGAGGTGCGGGCGATCCCGCCAGGAGGCAGCGCCACGCGGGCACAAGTGCACCGCCACAGCGCGCTCAACCTGGGGGATGGCCGCATACCCCCTGGCCGCTCCGCCATCGAGGGTGGCGAGGGGAGAGGAGCTGGGGCGGGACCGAGATGAATAAGGGGCCCGCCACGATCTAGACAGCTCCTCGTGCACCTCCGGGAAAAATGGAACTGGGGGGGACCGCGGCGGAGCCGCGGGAGCCCTCCCTAAAAACCAATCATCAAGCCTAGAGGAATCGGCCGGAGGTGCTGGAGGCACCTCAAGACCGATCCCCCTGGCGGCCCGGAGGAGCATAGCCGCGAGCTCGGCATCAGCGTCAGACGGAGCGACCACCTCAGGAGGGGGCCGCTCCGCCGAGGCGTCCGCCTCGCCCGCCGACTCTCCCTCTGATGCTGCGATGGACATCTCATCCTCTGCAGGAGCACCGAAGGAGACGCTCAGCCCGCTGGCGGGGAAGCATACTGCTGCGGAAGCTCGACGGGGTCACGCTGAGTGAGAGAAGACCGCAGGGCTTTCTTAGCCGGCGGTGCATTCTTCACGGTGACTTTTAGGTCCCCCCCGCCCCGCGCCGCGGTGGCCGAAAAGCATTGACGGCTTAGCGACAGACCGCGGGAAGAGGGCGAGGGGAGCCGGCTCGCGAACGAGCGGCGGGACCTCAGCGTGGCCATGGTCATGCACTCGCAGTGCAGGCATGAACCATCCATGATCGCCGCTTCAGCGTGCTCGGGACCCAAACACGTGAGGCAGAGATCATGTCCGTCCGCAGAGGAGAGGAAACTACCGCACCCTGAAGCGCACGGCCGAAAAGGCATTCTGAAAAGAACGTCTGAATCGGCCGTGAGAAATTGACTCTTTTAGCTCCCGGTCTGCCCAGGGAGAAGCCGCGGGGCGGCTGTGCACTCGACGGGGCTTGCTCGCTGGAATGCAGGCGGCTTGTTGCCGTGAAAACGACAGCCCGCGGGAGGATCGCTGGTGCAAAATGAAATTGCTCTTTTAGGCACCAGCGGGGAAGAACTCTGGATGTTGAAGGCTTCTGTGAAGATTTCTTGATTCGAAGCAAACAGCGGCTCATACGAGAGGCTCTGAAAGCAAAGATCTGATGAGTGATGCGCGCGGCCATCTTATATACCCGTATGTACGGGGGCGTGGCCGGCGCGCACGTCCACTCGCCAATTTGTAATTGGCCTTTTTTATATAAGGCTCAGAGATGATCGGTCTCTCAAAGCGAGTTCCCATGTAACGTCGGAGTGACTCGACTGAGGGGGAACTAAAGAACCCTAACATGTCTTCTTAGTAAAGAGTAATTGCTGAATTTGTTAAGTTTCAGAGGGGGTGTAAACAAGTAGTGTGCAGGGACATAAGTTGTTTTGAACAGCAGTACATTTGTAGCAGTAGTAACAGTAACGTTTTTCATCTCAGATATTTTACACTTAATTTGCCCTTTTTATCCAATTTTGGGTTGAAATGTCTTTTAGCAGCCAAATATGTCTATAAAGTTAAAAAAGGTTAATATTTGTAATGATGATCAAATTTGAACAAAAAAAAATGACTGTTTACCATTGTCCTCTTGCATTATCGACACACTATTTTTCTGCTTAACACTGTAAAGCTGCTTTGACACAGTTTGCTTTGTAAAAAGCTCTATATAAATAAAGGTGACCAATGACGTTTCTGAAAAAAAAAGGATCACTGAGCTGTGAGCACACCGCAGTGTGGGATACATTTACGTACTGTAAACTGTAGATACCACATGCAATCCAGAACAAATTCTATATGTAAAATATTGTGGTTACCTTTGAGGTAGCCCTGTGGTGTTCGAGAATGCCGGGTCTGCATGAAAACAGTAAGAGTCACCACGTTTCCCACCACAATGGCAAAAGCCAGGCTGACCATGAACATGACCACCAATGTTCGGTTTAGTAGTCCACAGCAGCGGGTGGTGCAAAGAGGTGCCAAAGTTTGTCCTGGCCCTTGAGATTCACTCGTTGTCTGATTAGCAGTCTCCATTATCCCAAGTTGAGGTCCTGGTTACCTGGGTACACCAAAGATGGCCAATAGTGAAGCCTTGGCACAGTCTTCATGCCTTTGACAGGCAGTGATATAAATATAAAGTCAAGTCAGTATTTTGGGTGGTTCTTTTGTTTGATGTGGATAACAACCCTGTAAAAGAGCAGAGAAACAGTTGGTTTTTAACATAATTTAACATAATCAAGGCAACATAAATACACTGTAATCAAACTCAAAGCTTGTATTACATTTGGTAAAGGCCAGTGTACTGAGGGAGAATATTCGAAGGTGGAATGTCAAACATTTAACAACAAAGTCAATGTCTTATTAGTCTTTATAATATACTTTTAAATTAAGAATGGTGGTATCTTAATTTAATTTACTGTAAGTTCTTGCCTTTACTGGCAAGTACAGTGCCCTCCACAAATTTTGGCATCCTTAGGTAAATATGAGCAAAGGTGGCTGTGAAAAAAATCTGCATTGTTTATCCTTTTGATCTTTCATTCATAAAATTCATCTATTATTCTAACCTATGGGCATGGGGTGATTTTTATCCCTGTTTGCACTAAACCCATTTGCTGGGTTTGCTGCCAAAAAGCTATTTTTTTTCAGTTTCATCTGACCACAGAAGCCAGTCTCGTTTGAAGTTCCAGTCATGTCTGACAACTGAATATGTGACCCTGGACCACAAAACCATTCTTAAGTAGCACGGGTATATTTGTAGCAAAAGCCAAAAATACATTGTATTATTGATTTTTTCTTTTATGCCAAAAATCATTAGGATATAAGATCCAAATGTTCCAAAATCCAAAAATATATTTTGTACATTTCCTAAAAAAAAAATATCAAAACCTAATTTTTTATTAGTAATATGCATTGCTAAGAACTTAATTTGGACAACTTTAAAGATTTTCTCAAGATTTTGATTTTTTTGCACCCTCAGATTTCAGATTTTTAAACAGCTGTATCTCGGCTAAATATTGTCCTGTCCTAACAACACCATACATCAATGTAAAACTTATTATTTCAGCTTTCAGATGAAAAAACTGACCCTTATGACTGGTTTTGTGGTCCAGGGTCACATATGCTGGAGTTTGTTTTTGGATGATTGAGGAGGATTTTTTAAAAACCCTCCTAAACAACATGCTGTGATGCCCTTTTTTGGGCTTTCTGACCCCAAGATTCAACTAATCTTTGCAATTCTCCAGCTGTGATCCTTGGTGAGTCTTTGGCCACTCAAACTCTCCTCCTCACTGTGCATTAGGACTATAGCCACACTTCACCTTTCAGGCAGATTTGTAACATCTTTGGTTGATTGGAACTTCTTAATTATTGCCCTGATGGTAGAAATGGGGACAATCTTGTTGTGCACATCACAACTATATTCTTAAGTTTTACTACTTGTGATGGATGATTAAGGGAGTGTGAATATTTAACCAGGATGCCAATATTAGTGAAGGGCACTATATACAGAAAAATATATGTGCATTTGGCCAACACTTGTACTAAATCTAATTACTAATCAAATATTCTACGTAAACTTGGCTTGTAATTTAGTTTACACTTTTATACAGTAGCCTAATGCATATTGCATTTTTTATACATTTGGACTTTTTTAAAGTAGTACTGCAACATATTTTATATACAGTCTTTTTAGTAACAAAAGATATTACCATTCGGATACACATAGTGTCACGGGTGAGAAATCACACAACAAGGTAGCTCGGTGAAATAGCCCCGGAGGGTGGATTTATTTAAATACTTTTTAAAAGTGAATGGGAAAAATAAGGTGAGTGCTGTCTTTGTGGCTGGTGCTCCTGTGAAGTCCTCGTGCTCGTGAAGGTGGGTGTCCAGGCGTGCTCAGTCGGGCTGTCGGTCACTCGCTGCCCTCTGTTTGACGAGAGAGAAAAGGTTAGTACCAGCACGTTCAGCATGAGACAGTTGTCTGTCGAAATGAGAGCGGTGGCGGCTTTTCAAGCCGCTTGATGATGGGCTGCAGCTGTGACCGATCAGCCCGTGATGAGGACGTGCAGGTGCCGTGCGTTTGTTGCCAGGGCGACGCTGATGAGCCCAGAGATACTCGTCACAATAGTAAATAAGACCACAACTACTGAAAGAGCTTACAGGTGGAGATGGATATAAGCGTATGCTTAAACTAAACGCCTTACCATCGATTTTTCCCCACAAGGAGTCTAAACGCCTTTGGATAAGTGAAATCTGTGCTGGGAAACTCCTTCAGTGGCTGCGCCATCATGACAAGTGTCGGCATGTTTACATCCTGCCAGGATGGCATCTAGCGTTTCTTGTCTCTGCTGTTTGTAAGCTCTTTCAGTAGCTGTGGTCTACTAAAAGCCTCAAAGGCATCAGGGCTAAAGTGGAGAGAACAAATTTGCTAGTCTTTAGGAAGTTTTATGCATCCACAGACATCTTCCCATTCTTTTCTCCTCTTCTTATCACTAGGAAAGCAGTGAAGACTTATATGGCTTCTCTTGTTTCCCTTCAACTGAAAATTACAACCAAAAGCCACACAATGTGGCATCATATCAGTATTTGTAGTAGTTGTGTATTCCGAATTGTGTTGCGGTGAAAATAGCAACAGGTATCACCAGTTACTGAGTTATAGAGTGCATTTGACGCCATTGAAATAATGGCACCCCCCATAGTCCAAAATATGTATAAAACAATATGGATTTTTTAAAATAACTTAAGTCTTTCATGAGTTTTCTACTACATTTTAGTAAGAGACATAATTTACGTCATATTAAGCTATACAAGTCTTAATACTTGGGGTTCCCTTTAAGAGGGTACGACAGTACAACATAATGAATGATATATAAAGAGATGTGCACAGGCGAGGACCATTCATATTTTCTTCTATATTTAGGTAATGTGGCTTTGAGTACATTGTTTCTGGGAGATTAATGGTGCTGCAGAAAAACATGAACCAAAATAAAAACCTATGAATATATTACATTTAGAAAAGTGTTTGTGGTCGTGATGGCAGTCATGCCATCTGTTCAGTCTTATAATTCTTGCAGGGTCTCTTCAAATAGAAACCAGACATTAGCCATGACTGCTTTCAGTGCTTTTAAACAAGCAGAACCCTACTGAGAGTTAGACTCCAGCTCTCAGCGTATTAACTGAAATTTAGCATGATAAATATTATGTGGGCATTAAAATAGAAAGCTCTGCTGGGGCTTTTTGGCAGTTATGACAGCGTCTCAGCTGGACACTAACACACACAGCCAAACTCATACAGTCTCTCGCTTTCTCTTTCTCCCACTATCTGTCAAAAAGTTTTACATCTTTTACTACACATGCATTTAGTAGGAAGTAGGCCAGGGTTTCTCCTAATAAATCCAGCCGGGACATTGCTTGCAGTGTCTTGTTCATTAGGGCCCGAGCACCGATGGTGTGAGGACCCTATTGGATCTGCTCCGTTTCTTATTAGGGCCCGAGCCCAAAAGGGCGAAGGCCCTATTGTTCTTCTAAGGATTCTTATTTGTTAGGGCCCGAGCACCGATGGTGTGAGGACCCTATTGGATCTGCTTCGTTTATTATTATTATTATTATTATTATTCTTCTCCAAAATGAATCGCATTTTTGAGGGCTTAGACATACCCGAAAACTCATGAAACTTCGCACACACATCAGACCTGGCGAAAATTTACGTCTGATATGGGTTGCAGAAGTGGGTGTGGCAAAATGGCTCGATAGCGCCACCTTTACACGTTCCGCGGTGTGCGCTTTCAGTTGTGATTCACGTACATGCACGAAAATCGGTACACACATCTAGCTCACCAATACCTACAAAAAAGCCTCTTGGAGCAAAATTTGACACCCAACAGGAAGTCGGTTATTTTTAATTTTCTTAGCAAAATTTGTGTAATTTTTGCCATTTTCAGGCGTCATACTTGAACGAACTCCTCCTAGAGATTTATTCGGATCAACGGCAAATTTGGTGAGTCTAATCTAAAGCCCTTTGTGACGTTAAATTGCGAAGATCTAGAGTTTTCATCGGAGGGCGTGTCCGTGGCGGCCTGGCAAATTTCGATGCTTCGCCATGAAAAAGGAAGTTGCTATAACTCAGGCATAAAATGCCCGATCTGCCCCAAACTTCACATGTGTGATAACACTCCTGACCTGATGACATCTACATGTCCATATTCAGTTTTACTCATAGCGCCACCTGCTGGCACCAGGAAGTGTCATGCTGTACTCTGCAACAAACTCCTCCAAAAGATTTAATCAGATCAACACCAAAATCGGTCAGTCTAATATAAAGGCCTTAATGATGTTAAATTGCGAAGATCTTGAGTTTTCGTTGAAGGGTGTGTCCGTGGCGACCTGGCAAATTTCGTGGTCTCGCCATGGATATAAAACTTGTTATAACTCAGCCATAAAATGTCCGATTTGCCTCAAACTTCACATGTTCGATAAGAGTCCTGGCCTGAACCAATCTGAAGGCCTATATTCTATTATAATCACAGTGCCACCTGTTGGCAATAGGAAATGACTTGTACCAAACTCCTCCTAGAGATTTAATGATATCAACATTATATTTGGTCAGTCTGATCTCGAGGCCTTAGAGATGTTCAATTGTGAAGATCTTGAGTTTTCGTTAAAGGGCGTGTCCATGGCGGCCTGACAAAGTTTGATGTTTCGCCATGGACATAAAAGTTGTTATAACTCAGCCATAAAATGTCCGATCTGCCTCAAACTTCACATGTTTGGTAAAAGTCCTGGCCTGAAGACATCTAAAGGCCAATATACAGATATTATTATAGCGCCACCTATTGGCAGCAGGATATATCATATCTTGCACTAACTCACACATACCAAGGTCAATCTGCACCAAACTTCATATGTTTGATCAAAGTGCTGGCCTGAACACATCTACATGCCAATAATCGGTTATAGGCATAGCGCCACCAGCTGGCAGCAGGAAGTTTGGCACATTTAAGTGACTTTGATCAATTTTTCCTACATTTACTGTATTAAAAGCATACTGCCCACCGTTTGCTGTGTTCCTAAAGCCACCGGTCGGCGGTGAGCCCGTGTGCGAGGGCCCGTTCATCGCTGCTTGCAGCTTTAATTATTATTATTATTCTTATCCGGAATGAATCGCATTTTTGAGGGCCTAGACATACCCGAAAACTAACGAAACTTCGCACACACATCAGACCTGGCGAAAATGGACGTCTGATATGGGTTGCAGAAGTGGGTGTGGCAAAATGGCTCAATAGCGCCACCTTTACACGTTCCGCGGTGTGCGCATTCAGCTGTGATTATCGTACATGCACAAAAATCGGTACACACATGTAGCACACCAATACCTACAAAAAAGCCTCTTGAGATAAAATCCGAAACCCAACAGGAAGTCGGTTATTATTAATTTTCTCAGCAAAATTTGTGTCATTTTTGCCATTTTCAGGTGTCATACTTGAACGAACTCCTCCTAGAGATTTATTCCGATCAACACCAAATTTGGCGAGTCTAATCTAAAGCCCTTTGTGACGTTAAATTGCGAAGATCTAGAGTTTTCATCGGAGGACGTGTCCGTGGCGGCCTGGCAAATTTCGATGCTTCGCCATGAAAAAGGAAGTTGCTATAACTCAGGCATAAAATGCCCGATCTGCCCCAAACTTCACATGTGTGATAACACTCCTGACCTGATGACATCTACATGCCCATATTCAGTTTTACTCATAGCGCCACCTGCTGGCACCAGGAAGTGTCATGCTGTACTCTGCAACAAACTCCTCCAAAAGATTTAATCAGATCAACACCAAAATCGGTCAGTCTAATAAAAAGGCTTTAGCGATGTTAAATTGCGAAGATCTTGAGTTTTCGGTAAAGGGCGTGTCCGTGGCGGCCTGACAAAATTTGATGTTTTGCCATGGACATAGAAGTTGTTATAACTCAGCCATAAAATGTCCGATTTGCCTCAAACTTCACATGTTCGATAAGAGTCCTGGCCTGAACCAATCTGAAGGCCTATATTCTATTATAATCACAGCGCCACCTGTTGGCAATAGGAAATTACTTGTACCAAACTCCTCCTAGAGATTTAATGATATCAACATTATATTTGGTCAGTCTGATCTCGAGGCCTTAGAGATGTTAAATTGTGAAGATCTTGAGTTTTCGTTAAAGGGCGTGTCCATGGCGGCCTGACAAAGTTTGATGTTTCGCCATGGACATAAAAGTTGTTATAACTCAGCCATAAAATGTCCGATCTGCCTCAAACTTCACATGTTTGGTAAAAGTCCTGGCCTGAAGACATCTAAAGGCCAATATACAGATATTATTATAGCGCCACCTATTGGCAGCAGGATATATCATATCTTGCACTAACTCACACATACCAAGGTCAATCTGCACCAAACTTCATATGTTTGATGAAAGTGCTGGCCTGAACACATCTACATGTCAATAATCAGTTATAGGCATAGCGCCACCAGCTGGCAGCAGGAAGTTTGGCACATTTAAGTGACTTTGATCTATTTTTCCTACATTTACTGTATTAAAAGCATACTGCCCACCGTTTGCTGTGTTCCTAAAGTCGGCGGTGAGCCCGTGTGCGAGGGCCCGTTCATCGCTGCTTGCAGCTTTAATTTTTTTTATTTTTTTTATTTTTATTTTTATTTTTTTTCAACCGTTGGGGCACTTTTGGGGGCCTTAACATACTCAAAAACTCTTGAAAATTTGCACACACGTCGGAATCTGCCGTCGTCCGGACGCCACAGAGGCTGGGACCCGGGCGTGGTTCAGGGCCTCTACAGCGCCCCCTGGAACACAGTTTGAAAACTTGATGTACTGCGCACACATACTTGCGCGTATTGATATGAAACTCGGTACACATATAGAACTCATCGAGCTGAACAACTTTTGTACTCTATGTCATGGGCTCCACGCAACAGGAAGTGAGATATTTAGGGCTGTTTAAAAAGCGCATGCTCTGGAATTTAACGTACTCCTCCCAGGAATTCCATGGGATTGTCACCAAACTCGGTCAGCATGATCTCAAGACATTGGGGACGCTAAATTGCGAGGGGATTTTTGATATCTCGAACGGTTTGGCCGTGGCAAGGCGACAAAGTTATGGCGAGAAATGAGAAACAGGAAGTGTCTAATAACTGTTGCACACATTGCCTGATTCTGATGGAACTTCACCAGTTTGTTCCTTGTATGATGCCGATTCCATAAATGTGACTATTATGAGTCAAAGTTATAGCGCCACCAACTGGCAGCAGGAAACGTGTCATTTTCAAAATGCTTTGAAATCAGCCTCTTAATTTTACTCGATTTTCTTTAAACTTCATCAAAATCATGTCAAAACACGGCCGATAAAGAATATGTAAAGGGGTCGATGATAAATCAAATGCTGTTGCCATGGCAACGTGTCAAACTTTAAAATTACATTCCTGTCTTTTCGAGGCAGATAACATGCTTAGAATTTCATGAAACTCAACACACACATCAATATTAATGATAGTTAGACACTGGCAAAAGGTCATAAATGGGCGTGGAGCAGGCACTCTATAGCGCCATCTTTTGACAAAAGTTGGGGGGTTAGTTTTTCCTACAGTCACCAAACTCTGTACATATATTGTTCTCATCAATCTGGACAACTTTCTAAATCAAACTCATTAGCTAAGACCAACAGAAAGCCGGGTATTTTGATTTGAAGGTGGATTTTTTGAAAAATCAGGTAGTAAACAAATTCACACTACTCCTAAGAACAACCAGCTGTTCACACCAAACTTTTTTAACATGAAGAGAAGATTCTGAAGATGTTAAATTGCGAGCGGATTTTGGATATCTCGAACGGTGTTGACGTGGTGATTTTTTAAAGATATAGTAAAAAACATAACCCTAATTTTTTATATCTTTAAAGTGCAGCATCCAAACTCTTTAAAACTTTTTTCACACAGAGATCTAATCATTCTGAGCAAGTGCTGGAAATATAAATTTTATACAAGCTTCAATGAATTAAAGAAAATTAAAAAAATAACTCAGAAACCTGCTGTCACTCTGGTGAATGTCTCTACAGTATGTGTGTGCGTTCAGTCAGGCACAGAGAAGCTCATTATTGCAGGGGGGAGGGGTGAGAGGCAGAGAGGGTGACAGAGTAGAGAGCCATCCTACAGACCATCTTTGAACAAAAAATGCACATATGTATTTTAATTACATAAATATGTCTGATCTTTGAGAGTCTGATATTTTGAGAAAATATAAAGGGTCACTTTGTCTTTCATTGTTCGTATTTTGCAGTTGTTGTTTTTTATTTATTTTTTTACTTAACTGTACCATGAACTTGTCCTATTCAGTCACGTAGCAAAAGATTTAAAAAAAATACAACTTTTTAGCATGATCAATTTATCTTCATTGATAGACAATATTTACATAGTGTTATTTATTGAATATAAAATAATAATAATAAAAATGACAAACTTTGACAACAAAACAAAAGTTACTGTTATCTCTTCAAAACATCTGAAAACCATAATTTTAAGATCAGTTATAAATATATATATATATTACCCCGTTAAAATACTAAACTTGATTTTTAAAGATATTTTGAAAGAATGAAGAGTTTATAGAGCACTTTATTGTGTATTGCTGTACACCCACATGAACTGTGTTCATGTTCATGTTAATTCACAGTACATAAACTTTATATGAATACTTTTTTTTTAGCTTAATATTAATTAACATTAATAAATGCTATTTATTTATTGGTCATGTTAACTAATATAGTTAATTTTAACAAATGAAACTGGATGGCAACATTTTATATTTTGTGTGTATGTGTCTGTGTGTTGATTTTAAAGTGTAACCCTTTCAATTCTGTAAACTTAAAATCCAAACTAGCAGAGGATTACTGTGAATGCATGTGCCAACTGGGCACCGTCTTCCTTATTGATTCTTAGTTATGTAGCACTTAAGAGTGATGTCTTATAACAGGAGTCACCAGCAAAGCAATATCCACACAAAAATTGTACAGATAGGTAACAATGACATTTAAGCAGAAGTGGTGGATGTAAAGGAAGCAATAATAACATTTTGCTATCATCATGAATCATGTTCTTATCATCATTTGTAGCATACTGGTTCACAGTTGGCATTTATCTGAAGTCCTTGCATTGATTGCATTTAGTTAAATCAACATTATATTTGGTCAGTCTGATCTTGAAGCCTTAGAGATGTTAAATTGTGAAGATCTTGAGTTTTCATTAAAGGGCATGTCCGTGGTGGCCTGACAAAGTTTGATGTTTCTGCATAGACATAGAAGTGGTTATAACTTAGCCTGAAAATGTCTGATCTGCCACAAAATTCACAGGTTTGGTAAGAGTCCTGGCCTGAAGACACCTAAAGACCAATTTTCAGATATTATCATAGCGCCACCTGTTGGCAGCAGGATATCTCATATATTTCACTAACTCAAACATGCCAAGGTCAATCTGCACCAAACTTCATATGTTTGATAATAGTGGTGGCCTGAACACATCTACATGCCAATAATCAGTTATAGGCATTGTGCCACCAGCTGGCAGCGGCAAGTTTGGCACATTTAAGTGACTTTGACATATTTCTCCTACATTTACTGTATTAAAAGCATACTGCCCACCGTTTGCTGTTTTCCTGAAGCCACCGGTCGGCGGTGAGCCCGGGTGCGAGGGCCCGTTCATCGCTGCTCGCAGCTTTAATTAGGGCCCGAGCCCAAAAGGGCGAAGGCCCTATTGTTTTTCTAAGGATTATTAGGGCCCGAGCCCAAAAGGGCGAAGGCCCTATTGTTCTTCTAAGGGTTCTTATTAGGGCCCGAGCCCAAAAGGGCGAAGGCCCTATTGTTCTTCTAAGGGTTCTTATTAGGGCCCGAGCCCAAAAGGGCGAAGGCCCTATTGTTCTTCTAAGGATTCTTATTTAGGGCCCGAGCCCAAAAGGGCGAAGGCCCTATTGTTCTTCTAAGGGTTATTATTTTTTTTTTTTTTTTTTTTTTTTTTTTTTTTATTTTTTTCAACCTTCCGGGCACTTTTGGGGGCCTTAACATACTCAAAAACTCTTGAAAATTTGCACACACGTCGGAGTCTGCGGCCATCAGGACGCCAAAGAGGCTGGGACCCGGGCGTGGTTCAGGGCCTCTACAGCGCCCCCTGGAACACAGTTTGAAAACTTGATGTACTGCGCACACATACTTGCATGTATTGATATGAAACTCGGTACACATATAGATCTCACTGAGCCAAACAACTTTTGTACTCTATGTCATAGGCTCCACCTGACAGGAAGTGAGATATTTAGGGCTGTTTAAAAAGCGCATGCTCTGGAATTTAACGTACTCCTCCCAGGAATTCCATGGGATTGTCACCAAACTCGGTCAGCATGATCTCAAGACATTGGGGACGCTAAATTGCGAGGAGATTTTTGATATCTCGAACGGTTTGGCCGTGGCAAGGCGACAAAGTTATGGCGAGAAATGAGAAACAGGAAGTGTCTAATAACTGTTGACCACATTGCCTGATTCTGATGAAACTTCACCAGTTTGTTCGTTGTATGATGCCGATTCCATAAATGTGACTATTATGAGTCAAAGTTATAGCGCCACCAACTGGCAGCAGGAAGTGTGTCATTTTCAAAATGCTTTGATATCAGCCTCTTAATTTTACTCGATTTTCTTTAAACTTCATCAAAATCATGTCAAAACACGGCCGATAAGAATATGTAAAGGGGTCGATGATGAATCAAATGCTGTTGCCATGGCAACATGTCAAACTTTAAAATTAGATTCCTGTCTTTTCGAGGCAGTTAACATGCTTAGAATTTCATGAAACTCAACACACACATCAATATTAATGATAGTTAGACACTGGCAAAAGGTCATAAATGGGCGTGGAGCAGGCACTCTATAGCGCCATCTTTTGACAAAAGTTGGGGGGTTAGTTTTTCCTACAGTCACTAAACTCTGTACATATATTAATCTCATCAATTTGGACAACTTTCTAAATCAAACTCATTAGCTGAGACCAACAGGAAGCCGGCTATTTTGATTTGAATGTGGATTTTTGGAAAAATCAGGCTGTAAACAAATGCACACTACTTCTAAGAACAACCAGCTGTTCACACCAAACTTTTTTAACATGAAGAGAATATTCTGAAGATGTTAAATTGCGACCGGATTTTGGATATCTTGAACGGTGTTGTTACGGAAGCAGACCAAACAAGAGAGGTAAGTGATCAATATAACAATGTTTATTATCAGCAGAGCGTTGTGGATAAGATGACGTGCAGAACCGGGTAAGTATAACAGTCCAAGTATGATATTCGTTGACTAGAGATGAATACTGAATACAGATCCTTTTCCTTTCCAGGAACGACGGGAGGAGGACTCCGACCCACACACACACACACACACCGTTGGTGATCGACGAACAGGCTTATGGCTGACCACAGCTGACTGGAACAGAGAACAGACTTCGTACTGGAATAGACGAGACAAGAGGTAAGTTTCAACAGGTAAATAGCGAGGTAAGTATGTCTTTGAGGTTTGTGAACTCGACAGAGAAACACAATGAGTCCGCTTCGTGCAAACGAGCCCGGACACTGAGTGAGGTGTGTGGTGTGCTTATATGTGGTGCTGGTGATTGGATTCAGGTGCGTATGATTAGTAATCAGGTGACTGTGATCGTTGAGTGAGTGAGGGAGTAGAACCTGGCCAATCCGTGACATTACCCCCCTCCCCAGGGCCCGCTCCTGAGGGCCGAGGCCTCCGACGTCGTGGTGGTCTACCTCGTCCTCGAGGGGCTGGACATTCAGGATGGTTACGATGGAATTCCTCCATGAGGGCTGGATCTAGAATGTCAACTCTGGGTACCCATGACCTCTCCTCTGGCCCGTAGCCTTCCCAGTCGACGAGATATTCCAGATTACCACCACGACGTCGGGACAGAAGGATTTCTCGGACCGAGTAGATGGATCCCTCTTCCAGGACCAAGGGGGGAGGGGGTTCCTCTTCCTGACCAGGTTCTGTGGAGGGAATCACAGGTGGGTGAAAGGGTTTGAGTAATGAGACGTGAAATGTGGGGTGGATACGGTACTGTGGTGGTAATTGGAGTCTGTAGGTGACGGGGTTGACCTGTTCCACGATGGTGAAGGGGCCAACAAACCTGGGACTCAATTTCTTCGAGGGCAGGCGCAGACGGATGTCTCTTGTGGAGAGCCAGACTTTTTGCCCAGGAGTGTATGTGGGACCAGGAATCCTCTTCTTATCGGCAGTGGACTTGGTTCTGCGCACTGCCCTTTGAAGATGATGGTGAGCCTCGTCCCAGACTCTCTCGCTCTCCCGGAACCAGTAATCCACTGCGGGCACCTGTGATGGTTCGCCATTCCAGGGGAAGAGAGGTGGTTGGAAGCCGAGCACACACTGGAATGGCGTGAGTCCTGTGGTGGGTTGCCGCAGTGAATTTTGGGCGTATTCTGCCCAACCCAGGAACTGGTTCCAGGAGTCCTGGTGACCATGACAGAATGTCCGGAGGAACCGCCCCACCTCCTGGATTTTCCTCTCCGTCTGCCCGTTGGTCTCAGGGTGGTATCCAGAGGAGAGGCTAACGGTCACACCTAGGAGTTTGAGAAAAGACTTCCACACCCGTGAAATAAACTGTGGACCCCTGTCTGAGACGATGTCTTCCGGAATGCCATAGTACCTAAAGACTTTGTTGAAGAGCAGTTCGGCAGACTCTAAGGCTGTGGGAAGACCTTTCAGAGGTATCAGTCGGCAGAATTTTGAAAATCGATCAACTATAACAAAGATGCAGGTGTTACCGTCAGATGAGGGGAGATCTGTCATGAAGTCAACTCCTAGGTGTGACCAGGGGCGGTTCGGCACAGGCAAGGGATGGAGTTTCCCAGCAGGCAGATGACGTGGACTCTTGGACATTGCGCACTCCTTACATCCTTGGACATACCTCCTCACATCCCTTGCCATGTGCGGCCACCAGAAGCGGTCCGTCAGCAGCGAGAGAGTGTTGTTGGCCCCTGGATGCCCAGTGCCCAGAGAGGTATGTGTTGAATGGATTAGATCTACCCGCTGGGTCCTAGGGATGAATCTGCGACCAGGTGGACAGCCCGGCGGAGATCTGGGTTCCGGAGTGGCGACAGCTGGCGGGTTGGTCCATTCAATGGGTTGAACGATGATGTTTTCGGGGATTATGGTCGTGGGTGTGTCAGGCAAGTCGTGAGAATCATGGATGCGAGACAGAGCATCAGCTCGGGTATTCTTGGATCCTGGCCGGTAGGTTATGGTGAAGTTGAATCGTGAAAAGAACAGGGACCATCTTGCCTGACGGGGACAGAGCCGTTTGGCGTCTCGGAGGTACTGTAGGTTCTTGTGATCTGTTATCACCTGGAACGTGTGGTTGGATCCCTCTAACCAATGTCGCCACTCCTCCAGAGCGAGCTTGATGGCAAGAAGCTCGCGGTTGCCGATGTCATAGTTCCTCTCCGCAGGGCTGAGCTTCCGGGAATAGTAGGCACAGGGATGAAGCAATGGAGGAGTACCGTGATACTGTGACAGAATCCCTCCCACGCCGGTAGTAGAAGCGTCTACCTCTACCACGAAAGGGAGATCAGGGTCAGGATGGGTTAGAAGAGGTGCCTGTGTAAATGCTTCCTTGAGGTTATGGAAGGCTGCGGCCGAGTCAGGGTTCCAGAGTAGGGTTCGTGGTTTTCCTTTGAGTAGACTGGTAAGCGGAGCGGTGATGATGCTGTAGTTCTTGATAAACCGGCGGTAGAAATTGGCGAAACCTAAGAATCGTTGAAGCTCTTTGATAGTGGTGGGTTCTGGCCAGGACACAACTGCAGATACCTTCCTCTCGTCCATACGGACCCCCTTCTGGTCGATGACGTATCCAAGGAAGTGCACTGCTGGTAGGTGAAATGAACATTTCTCCGCCTTGAGATATAGGTGATGATCCCGTAATCTTTGAAGGACCTCCGCAACGTGGAGGCGATGTTCGGCCTCACTCCGGGAGTAAATCAGGATATCGTCTATGTAGACAACGACAAAGTGGTGCAGAAACTCCCGGAGTACCTCGTGAATGAAGTTCTGAAATACGGAGGGGGCGTTGACCAAACCATAGGGCATGACCAAATACTCGTAGTGGCCAGTAGGGGTCACGAAGGCAGTCTTCCACTCGTCCCCCTCACGTATCCTCACGAGGTTGTACGCGCTGCGGAGGTCCAACTTCGTAAACACCCTGGCAGTGCGTAGTTGTTCGAGGGCCGCAGGGACGAGAGGAAGGGGATACCGGAACTTGATGGTGCCTTGATTGAGTATACGGTAATCGATGCATGGCCGCAGCCCTCCATCCTTCTTTGCCACGAAGAAAAAACTGGATGCTGCGGGTGATGTTGATGGTCGGATGTAACCCTGATCGAGAGCCTCCTGTATGTACTCCTCCATTGCCTTGGTCTCCGGAAGCGACAGCGGGTAGATCTTACCTCTGGGCATTGGAGCATCCGGAACTAGGTCAATGGCACAGTCCCATGGCCGATGTGGAGGTAGCTGGGAAGCTCTCTTGGGGCAGAAGACGTCTTGAAACGACGAGTAAATGGCAGGAATCTGGACTGACTGCTTCTCAACAGGACTTTCGACGGAGGTGACGTTGACAGGTAGTATCTTGTGTCTAGGACGTGGAAGATCTGGAAAACATTGGTTGGTACATTCTTTTCCCCATTTTATCACCTCTCCTGTGCCCCAAGAGAGGATGGGATCATGCTTCACCAGCCACGGGCGCCCCAAGATGATGTCCATAGTAGCTCCCTCCAGAACCAGAAACTGAATCTCCTCACGGTGCAAAACTCCAATCTGTAGGATGATGGGTTCACTTTTCCGGTGAATACGGGTCCGTGAGTTTATCCGGTTAGTTATCGGTTGAATCTGGTAGATGGTGGTTGATGCTTGGGTGCGTAGCTGGAGCTGGCGACAGAGGGTGTTGGAGATGAAGTTTCCCGCTGACCCGGAGTCGATGAGGGCTGCGACTGTAACACAGGAAGTGTGGGTGGTTAACTGAACATTGGTAGTCAGAGGATGCATGTTATCCAATTCAGAACGTATTACACTCACCAAAGATCGTATAGGACGCATAGGACAGTTGAGTCGTACGTGTCCCGCAGCCCCACAGTACATGCAAAGACCCCGGGTCAGTCTTCTCTGTCGCTCAGCTGCAGAGATTTTCCCTGATTCCAGGATCATTGGTTCTGGTTCTGGAGGGCTGGCGGATGTAACTGGTCGGAGGAGTGCAGTAGTGACGGACTGGTCTTGGTAGGATCTTAGACGATCTGAACAACGAAGTGACTGCTGAATGAACTTCTCCAATCCCATGGAGTCGTCCAAAGCAGCTAACTGCATCCGGAGATTGGGTTCTAGGCCGAGCCGGTACGTGGTCAGTAACGATCGCTCATTCCATCCGCTGGCAGTGGCCAAAGTTCGGAAACGCAGGGAGTAATCTTGTGTCGTCATACTTCCCTGCTTAAGATGATACAATTGCTCTCCTGCGGATACTTCTGCATCAGAACGTCCGAAAACCTCTTTAAAATGAGCGACGAAAGCCTGGATCGAATGGGTTGCCGGCCCGGCCTGCTGATATAACGTGTCCGCCCATTTGAGAGCTGGTCCGGTAAGCAGAGACGTGATGAAGGCTATTTTCGAAGAATCTGTGGGATAGAGAGCAGGTTGCATTGTGAATATCAATGAACATTGTAACAGGAATCCGCTGCACTCCTCCGCCCCGCCAGAGTAGGGCGCTGGTCGGGCCATGGGACTGGAAGGGACGTTTACGGGAGCCGAAGAAGTGCTGGGTGCCGGTGGTGCGGTGGGATGAGCTGAAGTTGGTGTGGTGGCATGACTAGCCAACAAAACCTTCCTGAGCGAGTCCACCAGCTCTTGAAACGGGTCCCGATTGCTCATGCTGATACTGTGTTGGTCCGGGCTAACTGTTACGGAAGCAGACCAAACAAGAGAGGTAAGTGATCAATATAACAATGTTTATTATCAGCAGAGCGTTGTGGATAAGATGACGTGCAGAACCGGGTAAGTATAACAGTCCAAGTATGATATTCGTTGACTAGAGATGAATACTGAATACAGATCCTTTTCCTTTCCAGGAACGACGGGAGGAGGACTCCGACCCACACACACACACACACACCGTTGGTGATCGACGAACAGGCTTATGGCTGACCACAGCTGACTGGAACAGAGAACAGACTTCGTACTGGAATAGACGAGACAAGAGGTAAGTTTCAACAGGTAAATAGCGAGGTAAGTATGTCTTTGAGGTTTGTGAACTCGACAGAGAAACACAATGAGTCCGCTTCGTGCAAACGAGCCCGGACACTGAGTGAGGTGTGTGGTGTGCTTATATGTGGTGCTGGTGATTGGATTCAGGTGCGTATGATTAGTAATCAGGTGACTGTGATCGTTGAGTGAGTGAGGGAGTAGAACCTGGCCAATCCGTGACAGGTGTGGACGTGGTGATTTTTTAAAGATATAGTAAAAAATATTTTTATATCTTTAAAGTGCAGCATCCAAACTCTTTAAAACTTTTTTCACACAGAGATCTAATCATTCTGAGCAAGTGCTGGAAATAAAAAATGTATACAAGCTTCTATGAATTAAAGAAAATTTAAAAAAGAACTCAGAAACCTGCTGTCACTCTGGTGAATGTCTCTACAGTATGTGTGTGCGTTCAGTCAGGCACAGAGAAGCTCATTATTGCAGGGGGGAGGGGTGAGAGGCAGAGAGGGTGACAGAGTAGAGAGCCATCCTACAGACCATCTTTGAACAAAATGCACATACTGTATGTAGTGTAATTACATAAATATGTCTGATCTTTGAGAGTCTGATATTTTGAGAAAATATAAAGGGTCACTAAGTCTTTCATTGTTCATTTTTTGCAGTTGTTGTTTTTTATTTATTTTTTACTTAACTGTACCATGAACTTGTCCTATTCAGTCACATAGCAAAAGATTTTAAAAAATACAACTTTTTAGCATGATCAATTTATCTTCATTGATAGACAATATTTACATAGTGTTATTTATTGAATATAAAATCATAATAATAAAAAATTAAGACAAACTTTGACAACAAAACAAACGTTACTGTTATCTCTTCAAAACATCTGAAAACCATAATTTTAAGATCAGTTATATATATGTATCACCCCGTTAAAATACTCAACTTGATTTTTAAAGATATTTTGAAAGAATGAAGCGTTTATAGAGCACTTTATTGTGTATTGCTGTACACCCACATGAACTGTGTTCATGTTCATGTTAATTCACAGTACATAAACTTTATATGAATACTTTTTTTAGCTTAATATTAATTAACATTAATAAATGCTATTTATTTATTGGTCATGTTAACTGATATAGTTAATTTTAACAAATGAAACTGGATGGCAACATTTTATATTTTGTGTGTATGTGTCTGTGTGTTGATTTTAAAGTGTAACCCTTTCAATTCTGTAAACTTAAAATCCAAACTAGCAGATGGTTACTGTGAATGCATGTGCCAACTGGGCACCGTCTTCCTTATTGATTCTTAGTTATGACAACAATTGATTTTATACAAAAATATATTATACAAAAATTGTACAGATAGGTAACAATGACATTTAAGCAGAAGTGGTGGATATAAAGGAAGCAATAATAACATTTTGCTATCATCATGAATTACATGTTCTTATTTGTAGCATACTGGTTCACAGTTGGCATCTATCTGAAGTCCTTGCATTGATTGCATTTAATTAAATCAACATTATATTTGGTCAGTCTGATCTTGAGGCCTTAGAGATGTTAAATTGTGAAGATCTTGAGTTTTCATTAAAGGGCATGTCCGTGGTGGCCTGACAAAGTTTGATGTTTCTGCATAGACATAGAAGTGGTTATAACTTAGCCTGAAAATGTCTGATCTGCCACAAAATTCACAGGTTTGGTAAGAGTCCTGGCCTGAAGACACCTAAAGACCAATATTCAGATATTATCATAGCGCCACCTGTTGGCAGCAGGATATCTCATATATTTCACTAACTCAAACATACCAAGGTCAATCTGCACCAAACTTCATATGTTTGATAATAGTGCTGGCCTGAACACATCTACATGTCAATAATCAGTTATAGGCATAGCGCCACCAGCTGGCAGCAGCAATTTTGGCACATTTAAATGACTTATGACATATTTTTTCTATATTTACTGTATTAAAAGCATACTGCCCACCGATTGCTGTTTTCCTGAAGCCACCGGTCGGCGGTGAGCCCGGGTGCGAGGGCCCGTTCATCGCTGCTCGCAGCTTTAATTTTTTTTTTATTTTTTTTATTTTTTGTTAACCTTCCGGGCACTTAAGGGGGTCTTAACATACTCAAAAACTCTTGAAAATTTGCACACATGTCGGAATCTGCGGCCATCAGGACGCCACAGAGGCTGGTACCGGGGCGTGGCAAGGGGACTCTACAGCGCCCCCTGGAATTTTGAGGGCCATATAGCACACATACTTGAACGTACACATATGAAACTCGGTACACATATAGAACTCATTGAGCTGAACAACTTTTGTACTCTATGTCATTTTCTCAATGCAACAGGAAGTGAGATATTTAGGGCTGTATAAAAAGCGCATGCTCTGGAATTTAACGTACTCCTCCCAGGATTTCCATACGATTGTCACCAAACTCGGTCAGCATGATCTCAAGACATTGGGGACGCTAAATTGCGAGGAGATTTTTGATATCTCGAACGGTTTGGCCGTGGCAAGGCGACAAAGTTATGGCGAGAAATGAGAAACAGGAAGTGTCTAATAACTGTTGCACACATTGCCTGATTCTGATGAAACTTCACCAGATTGTTCGTTGTATGATGCCGATTCCATAAAGGTGACTATTATGAGTCAAAGTTATAGCGCCACCAACTGGCAGCAGGAAGCGTGTCATTTTCAAAATGCTTTGAAATCAGCCTCTTAATTTTACTTGATTTTCTTTAAACTTCATCAAAATCATGTCAAAACACGGCCGATAAGAATATGTAAAGGGGTCGATGATAAATCAAATGCTGTTGCCATGGCAACGTCTCAAACTTTAAAATTAGATTCCTGTCTTTTCGAGGCAGATAACATGCTTAGAATTTCATGAAACTCAACACACACATCAATATTAATGATAGTTAGACACTGGCAAAAGATCATAAATGGGCGTGGAGCAGGCACTCTATAGCGCCATCTTTTGACAAAAGTTGGGGGGTTAGTTTTTCCTACAGTCACCAAACTCTGTACATATATTGTTCTCATCAATCTGGACAACTTTCTAAATTAAACTCATTAGCTAAGACCAACAGGAAGCCGGCTATTTTGATTTGAATGTGGATTTTTGGAAAAATCAGGCTGTAAACAAATTTATACTCCTCCTAAGAAGAACAAGCTGTTCACACCAAACTTTTTTAACATGGAGAGAAGATTCAGAAGATGTTAAATTGCGAGCAGTTTTGGGATATCTTGAACGGTGTTGACGTGGTGATTTTTTAAAGATGTATAACCGTCATTTTCTATATCTTTAAAGTGCAGCATCTTAACTATTTAAAACTTTTTTCACACAGAGATCTTATCATTCTGAGCAAGTGCTGTAAATATCAATTTAATTCAAGCTTCTACGAATTAAAGAAAATTAAAAAAAGAAATCAGAAACCTGCTGTCACTCTGCCTTGAGTGTCTGTGTTGAGTCACCATTGAGTGACTGAAGAGAGACTGAAGGGGGAGGGGTGAAAGGGAGAGAGGGAGAGAGAGTAGAACATGCTGTCTTGCTAAAGACCATCTTTGAGGAAAAAATGCACATTGATGTTACATAAATATGTTTGATCTTTGAGAGTCTGATATTTTGAGAAAATATAAAGGGTCACTAAGTCTTTCATTGTTTGTATTTTGCAGTTGTTTTTTTATTTATTTTTTACTGAACTGTACCATGAACTTGTCCTATTCAGTCACATAGCAAAAGATTAAGAAAAATACAGCTTTTTATCATGAGCGATTTATCTTCATTGATAGACATTTATTTTCATAGTGTTATTTATTGAATATAAAATTTAAATTAACAATTTCAAGACAAACTTTGCTGTTATCTGTTCAAAACATCTGAAAATTATACCATTATACCATATATATATCGCCCCATTACAATACTAAACTTGATTTTTAAAGATATTTTGAAAGAAAGAAGCGTTTATAGAGCACTTTGTGTATTGCTGTACACCCACATGAACTGTGTTCATGTTCATGTTAATTCACAGTACATAAACTAATGTTAAAATATACTATTTTACCATTAAACAATATATGAATACTTTTTTTAGGTTAATATTAATTAACATTAATAAATACTATTTAATTTAATTATTGTTCATGTTAAATAATATAGTTAATGTTAACAAATGACACTGGTTGGCAATTTTATATATTGTGTGTATGTGTCTGTGTGTTGATTTTAAAGTCTAACCCTTTCAATTCAGTAAACTTTAAATCCAAACTGGCTGAGGGTTACTGTGAATGCATGTGCCAACTGGGCACCGTTTTCCTAATTGATTCTTTCTTAGTTATGTAGCGCTTAAAAGTGATGTCTTATAACAGGAGTTACCTGCAAAGGAATATCCACACACAAATTGAACAGATAGGTAACGATGACATTTAAGCAGAAGTGGTGGACGTAAAGCAAGCAATAATAACATTTTGTTATCATCATGAATTACATGTTCTTATCATCATCCTCAGAATATTGGGAAAATGTTCCCTATATTGTGAACGGCTTTGGGATATCTTGAACGGTGTTGATGTGGTGATTTATGAAAGTAACAATAAAAAAGATGAAGAGTTATTTTCATATATCTTTAAATTGCATTATTCTAACTCATCAAAACTTTTTACATATAAAGAACAAGAAATTCTTAGGAAATACGTGTAGTTTCAAAATGTTATCATGCTCAGAGGCCCCAAAAACATTAAAAGTGTCATATAAATTTTTCAGATTAAAGCTCTAATACCAGAGATGAACACTAGAGGTCCTCATAAAATAAGGAATCGTTTGACCTCTAATGCTATTTAGCTCATTGTCAGTGTATAAGAATGACAATAATCCATAGAATCAGTTGATATATACTGTACTGTCAGTGTAATTTTACATAATTATTTTGTATAGGTGCTTAAAGAGCATTAAAATCTTTTTTTATCTTTTAAGGAAAAAATATATGATTTAAATACATATATACACTCTCACTGATAGAACAAAATATTTTATAAGTATGACACTATACTGCTCAGTTCACTTAATTAGAATGAGAAACAAATACAAAAAGGCCAAACAAATCAACTAAGTTAATATGTATTTATTTTTAATATATTTGTTTATAATTATTTCACAGATGCTTATAGATTATTAAAATACTATTTAAAAATGCTTGTAGACCATAAAACATGGTAACTATTTAAAATAGGGTCTCTTTTGAACTAACAAACACGAACGAACAACGAACAGTATATTTGTAATCGATTTTCTTCAAACTTCATCAGAATAATGTAAAAACACTGCCGATGAGAGTCTGTAAAGGGCGTCCTTGATGCATCAAATGCTGTTGCCATGGCAAATAAATAAAACAAAAAATAAAGTTCAAATATTTGTTTCCTGTGTTTTTGAGGCAGATAGCGTGCATAGAATTTCATTTTTCATTTTCAATTTTCAATGATTTATTATATATTTAAAGTGCAGCATCCTAACCCTTTGAAACTTTTTTCCAAAAAAATAACGATTCATTCTGATCAAACACAGTACATTTCATAATTATACAAAACTCCACGAATGAAGGAAAATAAAAAAAACATATCTGATCTCACTCTGCTCTGCACTCTTGTTTGTGTGGTAAGTGGCTGAGTGTAAGGAGGGGGGATGGGTGGTAAGAGAAAGAGTCAGAGAGGAGGAAAGACAGTTAAGGTTAGTCCAAATGGTTACTGTGAATGCATGTGCCAACTGGGCACCGTTTTCCTGATGCTATCGGGATGGCGACTGCACAGTCGGCGAGGGCCCGGTCATCGCTGCTTGCAGCTTTAATTTTTTTTTTTTTTTTTTTTTTTTTAAACCTTCTGGGCACTTTTGGGGGCCTTAACATACTCAAAAACTCTTGAAAATTTGCACACACGTCGGAATCTGCGGCCATCAGGACGCCACAGAGGCTGGGACCCGGGCGTTGTTCAGGGCCTCTACAGCGCCCCCTGGAACACAGTTTGAAAACTTGATGTACTGCGCACACATACTTGCACGTATTGATATGAAACTCGGTACACATATAGATCTCACTGAGCCAAACAACTTTTGTACTCTATGTCATGGGCTGAACGCAACAGGAAGTGAGATATTTAGGGCTGTTTAAAAAGCGCATGCTCTGGAATTTAACGTACTCCTCCCAGGGTTTCCATAGGATTGTCACCAAACTCGGTCAGCATGATCTCAAGACATTGGGGACGCTAAATTGCGAGGGGATTTTTGATATCTCGAACGGTTTGGCCGTGGCAAGGCGACAAAGTTATGGCGAGAAATGAGAAACAGGAAGTGTCTAATTACTGTTGCACACATTGCTTGATTCTTATGAAACTTCACCAGTTTGTTCGTTGTATGATGCCGATTCCATAAATGTGACTATTATGAGTCAAAGTTATAGCGCCACCAACTGGCAGCAGGAAGCGTGTCATTTTCAAAATCCTTTGAAATCAGCCTCTTAATTTTACTTGATTTTCTTCAAACTTCATCAAAATAATGTCAAAACACGGCCGATGAGAATATGTAAAGGGGTCGATGATAAATCAAATGCTGTTGCCATGGCAACGTGTCAAACTTTAAAATTTGATTCCTGTCTTTTCGAGGCAGATAACATGCTTAGAATTTCATGAAACTCAACACACACGTCAATATTAATGATAGTTAGACACTGGCAAAAGGTCATAAATGGGCGTGGAGCAGGCACTCTATAGCGCCATCTTTTGACAAAAGTTGGGGGGTTAGTTTTTCCTACAGTCACCAAACTCTGTACATATATTGTTCTCATCAATCTGGACAACTTTCTAAATCAAACTCATTAGCTAAGACCAACAGGAAGCCGGCTATTTTGATTTGAATGTGGATTTTTGGAAAAATCAGGCTGTAAACAAATTCACACTCCTTCTAAGAAAAATAAGGTATTCACACCAAACTTTTTTAACATGAAGAGAAGATTCTGAAGATGTTAAATTGCGAGCGAATTTGGGATATCTTGAACGGTGTTGACGTGGTGATTTTTTAAAGATGTAGTAAAAAACATAACCGTAATTTTTTTATATCTTTAAAGTGCAGCATCCAAACTCTTTACAACTTTTTTCACACAGAGATCTTATCATTCTGAGCAAGTGGTGTAAATATCAATTTTATACAAGCTTCTATGAATTAAAGAAAATTAAAAAAAGAAATTAGAAACCTGCTGTCACTCTGCCTGTGCCTGTCTGTGTTCAGTCACCATTGAGTCACTGAAGAGTGACTGAAGGGGGGAGGGGTGTAAGGGAGAGAGACCAGTGGAACATGCTGTTTTGCTTAAGACCATCTTTGAGGAAGATGCACATTGCTGTAGCGTAATCGACATAAATATGTCTGATATTTTGAGAAAATATAAAGGGTCATTAAATCTTTCATTGTTTGTATTTTGCAGTTGTTGTTTTTTATTTATTTTTACTGAACTGTACCATGAACTTGTCCTATTCAGTCACATAGCAAAAGATTAAGAAAAATACAACTTTTAAGCATGAGTGAATAATCTTCATTGTAGACAATATTTTCATAGTGTTATTTATTGAATATAAAATTATAATAATTAAAAATTTCAAGACAAACTTTGACAACAAAACAAACTTTGCTGTTATCTGTTCAAAACATCCGAAAACCATCATTTTAAGATCAGTTATATATATATATCGCCCCATTAAAACACTCAACTTGATTTTTAAAGATATTTTGAAAGAATTAAGCGTTTATAGAGCACTTTGTGTATTGCTGTACACCCACATGAACTGTGTTCATGTTCATGTTAATTCACAGTACATAAACTAATTTACCTTTAAACAATATATGAATACTTTTTTTTTAGCTTAATATTAATTAACATTAATAAATGCTATTTAATTATTGTTCATGTTAACTAATATAGTTAATGTTAACAAATGAAACTGGATGGCAACATTTTATATATTGTGTGTATGTGTCTCTGTGTTGATTTTAAAGTGTAACCCTTTCAATTCAGTAAACTTAAAATCCAAACTAGCAGAGGGTTACTGTGAATGCATTTGCCAACTGTGCACCGTTTTCCTTATTGATTCTTAGTTATGTAGCGCTTAAGAGTGATGTCTTATAACAGGAGTCACCAGCAAAGCAATATCCACATACAAATTGTACAGATAGGTAACGATTTAAGCAGAAGTGGTGAATGTAATGCAAGCAATAATAACATTTTGTTATCATCATGAATTACATGTTCTTATCATCATCATCAGAATATAGGGAAAATGTTCACATTTGGTTCACAGTTGGCATTATCTGAAGTCCTTGCAGGGGATTAGGTTTATAGCAAACTCCTCCTAGACATTTAATGAAATCAACATTATATTTGGTCAGTCTGATCTAGAGGCCTTAGAGATGTTAAATTGTGAAGATCTTGAGTTTCAGTAAAGGGCGTGTCCGTGGCGGCCTGACAAAGTTTGATGTTTTGCCATGGACATAGGTGTAATAACTCAGCCATAAAATGTCTGATCTGCCTCAAACTTCAGAGGTTTGGTAAGAGTCCTGGCCTGAAGACACCTAAAGGCCAATATTCAGATATTATCATAGCGCCACCTGTTGACACCAGGATATATCATATCTTTCACTAACTCAAACATACCAAGGTCAATCTGCACCAAACTTCATATGTTTGATAATAGTGCTGGCCTGAACACATCTACATGCCATTTATAGGCATAGCGCCACCAGCTGCCAATGGGAAGTTTGGCACATTTAAATGACTTATGACATATTTCTCATATATTTACTGTATTAAAAGCATACTGCCCACCGTTTGCTGTTTTCCTAAAGCCATATTATTCTTCTCCAAAATGAATCGCATTTTTGAGGGCTTAGACATACCCGAAAACTCATGAAACTTTGCACACACATCAAACCTGGCGAAAATTTACGTCTGATATGGGTTTCAGAAGTGGGTGTGCCAAAATGGCTCGACAGCGCCACCTTTAGATGTTCAGCGGTGTGCGCTTTCAGCTGTGATTCACGTACATGCACGGGAATCAGTACACTCATGTAACACACCAATACCTACAAAAAAGCCTCTTGGAGCAAAATCCGGAACCCAACAGGAAGTCGGTTAATATTAATATTCTCAACAAAATTTGTGTCATTTTTGCCATTTTCAGGCGTCGTACTTGAACGAACTCCTCCTAGAGATTTATTCGGATCAACGCCAAATTTGCAGAGTCTAGTCTAAAGCCCTTTGTGACGTTAAATTGTGAAGATCTAGAGTTTTCATCGGAGGGCGTGTCCGTGGCGGCCTGGCAAATTTCGATGTTTCGCCATGAAAAAGTAAGTTGCTATAACTCAGGCATACAATGTCCGATCTGTCCCAAACTTCTCATGTGTGATAACACTCCTGACCTGATGACATCTACATGCCCATATTCAGTTTTACTCATAGCGCCACCTGCTGGCAACAGGAAGTGTCATGCTGTACTCTGCAACAAACTCCTCCAAGAGATTTAATCAGATCAACACCAAAATCGGTCAGTCTAATAAAAAGGCTTTAGCGATGTTAAATTGCGAAGATCTTGAGTTTTTGTTGAAGGGCGTGTCCGTGGCGGCCTGACAAATTTCGAGGTCTCGCCATGGATATAAAACTTGTTATAACTCAGCCATAAAATGTCCGATTTGCCTCAAACTTCACATGTTCGATAAGAGTCCTGACCTGAAAACATCTGAAGGCCAATATTCTATTATAATCACAGCGCCACCTGTTGGCAACAGGAAATGACTTGTAGCAAACTCCTCCAAGAGATTTAATGATATCAACATTATATTTGGTCAGTCTGATCTAGAGGCCTTAGATATGTTAAATTGCGAAGATCTTGAGTTTTCGTTATAGGGCGTGTCTGTGGCGGCGTGACAAAGTTTGATGTTTCGCCATGGACATAGAAGTTGTTATAACTCAGCCATAAAATGTCTGATCTGCCTCAAACTTCACAGGTTTGGTAAGAGTCCTGGCCTGAAGATACCTAATGGCCAATATTCAGATATTATCATAGCGCCACCTGTTGGCAGCAGGATATATCATATCTTTCACTACCTCAAACATACCAAGGCCAATCTGCACCAAACTTCATATGTTTGATAAAAGTGCTGGCCTGAACACATCTACATGCCAATAATCAGTTATAGGCATAGCGCCACCAGCTGGCAGCAGGAAATTTGGCACTTTTAAGTGACTTTCACATATTTCTCCTATTTTTACTGTATTAAATGCATACTGCCCACCATTAGCTGTGTTCCTAAAGCCACCGGTCGGCGGTGAGCCCGTGTGCGAGGGCCCGTTCATCGCTGCTTGCAGCTTTAATTTTTTTTTTTTTTTTTTTTTTTTTAAACCTTCTGGGCACTTTTGGGGGCCTTAACATACTCAAAAACTCTTGAAAATTTGCACACACGTCGGAATCTGCGGCCATCAGGACGCCACAGAGGCTGGGACCCGGGCGTGGTTCAGGGCCTCTACAGCGCCCCCTAGAACACAGTTTGAAAACTTGATGTACTGCGCACACATACTTGCACGTATTGATATGAAACTCGGTACACATATAGATCTCACTGAGCCAAACAACTTTTGTACTCTATGTCATGGGCTGAACGCAACAGGAAGTGAGATATTTAGGGCTGTTTAAAAAGCGCATGCTCTGGAATTTAACGTACTCCTCCCAGGGTTTCCATAGGATTGTCACCAAACTCGGTCAGCATGATCTCAAGACATTGGGGACGCTAAATTGCGAGGGGATTTTTGATATCTCGAACGGTTTGGCCGTGGCAAGGCGACAAAGTTATGGCGAGAAATGAGAAACAGGAAGTGTCTAATTACTGTTGCACACATTGCTTGATTCTTATGAAACTTCACCAGTTTGTTCGTTGTATGATGCCGATTCCATAAATGTGACTATTATGAGTCAAAGTTATAGCGCCACCAACTGGCAGCAGGAAGCATGTCATTTTCAAAATCCTTTGAAATCAGCCTCTTAATTTTACTTGATTTTCTTCAAACTTCATCAAAATAATGTCAAAACACGGCCGATGAGAATATGTAAAGGGGTCGATGATAAATCAAATGCTGTTGCCATGGCAACGTGTCAAACTTTAAAATTTGATTCCTGTCTTTTCGAGGCAGATAACATGCTTAGAATTTCATGAAACTCAACACACACGTCAATATTAATGATAGTTAGACACTGGCAAAAGGTCATAAATGGGCGTGGAGCAGGCACTCTATAGCGCCATCTTTTGACAAAAGTTGGGGGGTTAGTTTTTCCTACAGTCACCAAACTCTGTACATATATTGTTCTCATCAATCTGGACAACTTTCTAAATCAAACTCATTAGCTAAGACCAACAGGAAGCCGGCTATTTTGATTTGAATGTGGATTTTTGGAAAAATCAGGCTGTAAACAAATTCACACTCCTTCTAAGAAAAATAAGGTATTCACACCAAACTTTTTTAACATGAAGAGAAGATTCTGAAGATGTTAAATTGCGAGCGAATTTGGGATATCTTGAACGGTGTTGACGTGGTGATTTTTTAAAGATGTAGTAAAAAACACAACCCTAATTTTTTTATATCTTTAAAGTGCAGCATCCAAACTCTTTACAACTTTTTTCACACAGAGATCTTATCATTCTGAGCAAGTGGTGTAAATATCAATTTTATACAAGCTTCTATGAATTAAAGAAAATTAAAAAAATAAATTAGAAACCTGCTGTCACTCTGCCTGTGCCTGTCTGTGTTCAGTCACCATTGAGTCACTGAAGAGTGACTGAAGGGGGGAGGGGTGTAAGGGAGAGAGACCAGTGGAACATGCTGTTTTGCTTAAGACCATCTTTGAGGAAGATGCACATTGCTGTAGCGTAATCGACATAAATATGTCTGATATTTTGAGAAAATATAAAGGGTCATTAAATCTTTCATTGTTTGTATTTTGCAGTTGTTGTTTTTTATTTATTTTTACTGAACTGTACCATGAACTTGTCCTATTCAGTCACATAGCAAAAGATTAAGAAAAATACAACTTTTAAGCATGAGTGAATAATCTTCATTGTAGACAATATTTTCATAGTGTTATTTATTGAATATAAAATTATAATAATTAAAAATTTCAAGACAAACTTTGACAACAAAACAAACTTTGCTGTTATCTGTTCAAAACATCCGAAAACCATCATTTTAAGATCAGTTATATATATATCGCCCCATTAAAACACTCAACTTGATTTTTAAAGATATTTTGAAAGAATTAAGCGTTTATAGAGCACTTTGTGTATTGCTGTACACCCACATGAACTGTGTTCATGTTCATGTTAATTCACAGTACATAAACTAATTTACCTTTAAACAATATATGAATACTATTTTTTTAGCTTAATATTAATTAACATTAATAAATGCTATTTAATTATTGTTCATGTTAACTAATATAGTTAATGTTAACAAATGAAACTGGATGGCAACATTTTATATATTGTGTGTATGTGTCTCTGTGTTGATTTTAAAGTGTAACCCTTTCAATTCAGTAAACTTAAAATCCAAACTAGCAGAGGGTTACTGTGAATGCATTTGCCAACTGTGCACCGTTTTCCTTATTGATTCTTAGTTATGTAGCGCTTAAGAGTGATGTCTTATAACAGGAGTCACCAGCAAAGCAATATCCACATACAAATTGTACAGATAGGTAACGATTTAAGCAGAAGTGGTGAATGTAATGCAAGCAATAATAACATTTTGTTATCATCATGAATTACATGTTCTTATCATCATCATCAGAATATATGGAAAATGTTCACATTTGGTTCACAGTTGGAATTATCTGAAGTCCTTGCAGGGGATTAGGTTTATAGCAAACTCCTCCTAGACATTTAATGAAATCAACATTATATTTGGTCAGTCTGATCTAGAGGCCTTAGAGATGTTAAATTGTGAAGATCTTGAGTTTCAGTAAAGGGCGTGTCCATGGCAGCCTGACAAAGTTTGATGTTTTGCCATGGACATAGGTGTAATAACTCAGCCATAAAATGTCTGATCTGCCTCAAACTTCAGAGGTTTGGTAAGAGTCCTGGCCTGAAGACACCTAAAGGCCAATATTCAGATATTATCATAGCGCCACCTGTTGACACCAGGATATATCATATCTTTCACTAACTCAAACATACCAAGGTCAATCTGCACCAAACTTCATATGTTTGATAATAGTGCTGGCCTGAACACATCTACATGCCATTTATAGGCATAGCGCCACCAGCTGCCAATGGGAAGTTTGGCACATTTAAATGACTTATGACATATTTCTCATATATTTACTGTATTAAAAGCATACTGCCCACCGTTTGCTGTTTTCCTAAAGCCACCGGTCGGCGGTGAGCCCGGGTGCGAGGGCCCGTTCATCGCTGCTTGCAGCTTTAATTATTATTATTTTTTTTTCAATGTTTTGGGGGATTTCGGGGCCCTTAACATACACGAAAACTCTTGAAAATTTGCACACACATTGGAACCTGCGGCCATCAGGGCCGGACAGACTTTGACATGGGGGGGTCACCTGGGAGGGGCGTGGCACAGCGTTAAAAATTGCGACTTTTGAGGGACTGTGGAGCGCACACCAATTGATCTACAGTCACCAAAATTCATACACATATAGACCTCATTGGGCCGAACAACTTCCGTGCTCACAGTCCGTGCTTCACCAAACAGGAAGTCAGCTATTCAGGGATGTCTAAAAAGCGCATGCAATGGAATTTGAAATACTCCTCCTAGACCTTTCCACCGATGGCCACCAAACTCGGTCAGCATTATCTCAAGACATTGGGGACGCAAAATTGCCAAGGGATTTTTGATATCTCGAACGGTTTGGCCGTGGCGGGGCGACAAAGTTATGGCGAGAAATGAGAAACAGGAAGTGTCTAATAACTTTAACACACTTTGTCTGATTTTGACCAAACTTCAGCAGTTTGTTCATCTTATGATGCCGATCACAGAGATGTGACTATTAGGAGTCAAAGTTATAGCGCCACCAACTGGCAGCACAAAGCGCAACGTTTTCTAAATGCTTTTAAATCAACCTCTTAATTTTACTCAATTTGCTTCAAACTTCATCGCAATAATGTTGAAACACGGCCAATGAGAATCTGTGAATTGCATTATCGATAACTTTTATCATGTTGCCATGGCAACGTGTCAAACTTTAACTTTAGCTTTTTGTGTTTTGGAGCCACTTAAAATACTCAGAATTTCATGAAACTACACACACACATCTGTATTAATGATATTTAGACACTGATAAAAGCCCATAAATGGGCGTGGAGCAGGCGCTCCATAGCGCCACCTTTTGACAAAAGTTGGAGGTTTAGTTTGTCCTACAGTCACCAAACTCGGTACATATATTGATCTCATCAAGCCAGAAACATTTCTAATTTACACCCATTAGCTACGATCGACAGGAAGTCAGCTATTTTGATTTGAATGTGGATATTTGGAAAAATCAGGCTGTGGAATTTTATATACTTCTCTCGGGAAAACCAACCAATTCACACCAAACTTTTTTGACATGATGCCAACATTCTGAAGATTCTAAATTGCGAGCAGATTTAGGATATCTTGAACGGTGTTGATATGCTGATTGATTGAAATCGGAGTAAAAAAAGATAGCCGTAATTTTATTATATCTTTAAAGTGCAGCATCCAAAGTCTTTGAAACTTTTTTCATACAGACTACTAGTCATTCTGATCAGACACCGTTCATTTCATAATTATACAAAGATCTATGAATTAATGAAAATTAAAAAACAAATCTGATCCCTCTCTGCTCTGCTCTGCACTTATGTGTGTGCGTGGTAAGTGGGTGTGTGTTTTTTGAGTGTTAGGGTGAGAGTGGGGAGGGGGGATGGGTGGAAAGAGAGAGTCAGAGAGGAGGAGATAGAAGGGAATATTTAAACTCTTGGTTGTTTATTCTCTAGGATGTGAATTAGGGCTGGGTATTGTGACCAATTTGGCAATTCGATTCGATTGTTATTTTTATGGTTTCGATTCGATTCAATTCGATATCGATTAGCTATCAATATTTTATTTAAAATGTTAGTTTTGCAGACATGGGATCCATATTTTGATATAAATGCTGGTAACTTAAAACTCCCCTACTTAAGTTTATTACTGAAATACACATCTACATTAATAATAGGGTGCACACAGTTGTTTATTTTAAACAACTTTTATTTTAAATGAATACTGTAACAAGAAGTCATAAATATGTGCATCCAATGTACACCATGTAAACAAACTGCAAAATGCACATTACTGTAAAAAAATAAAAAGACTAAATGTGCAACAGTGAAATCTATTAAGAACTTCAAACATGTTTAAGAATTTTTTTTTTTTTCTAAATTCAAATCAGGCCCATCATAAAGCCCTTGTCTGCATATACAAAACATTCTAACTGTCCATAAAACTAACAGTTCTTAACTACAGCCTAATAATTTTTGATCACCAGATTTTTTTTTTGCAAAAAATTTACACCCATTAGCTTCGACCAACAGGAAGTCAGCTATTTTGATTTGAATGTGGATTTTTGGAAAAATATAGCTGTGAATAAATTCATATCACTCATAGCAGAATCAGACAGTGCACACCAAACTTTGTCAACATGATGCCAAGATACTGAAGATGTTAAAATGTGAACGGCTTTGGGATATCTTGAACGGTGTTGATGTGGTGATTTATGAAAGTAACAGTAAAAAAGATGGAGAGTTATTTCCATATATCTTTAAATTGCATTATTCTAACTCATCAAAACTTTTTACATATAAAGAACAAGAAATTCTTAGGAAATACGTGTAGTTTCAAAATGTTATCATGCTCAGAGGCCCCAAAAACATTAAAAGTGTCATATAAATTTGTCAGATTAAAGCTCTAGTACCAGGGATGAACACTAGAGGTCCTCATAAGATAAGGAATCGTTTGAACTATAATGCTATTTAGCTCATTGTCAGTGTATAATAATGACAATAATCCATAGAATCAGTTGATATGTACTGTACTGTCAGTGTAATTTTACATAATTATTTTGTATAGGTGCTTAAAGAGCATTAAAAATTTTTTTTTATCTTTAAAGGAAAAATTATGTGATTTAAATACATATATACACTCTGACTGATAGAACAAAGTATCTTATAAGTATGACACTATACTGCTCAGTTCACTTAATTAGAATGAGAAACAAATACAAAAAGGCCAAAAAATCAACTAAGTTAATATGTATTTATTTTTAATATATTTGTTTATAATTATTTCACAGATGCTTATAGACTATTAAAATAATATTTAAAAATGCTTGTAGACCATAAAACATGGTAACTATTTAAAATAGGGTCCAATACCTACAAAAAAGCCTCTTGGAGCAAAATTTGACACCCAACAGGAAGTCGGTTATTTTTAATTTTCTCAGCAAATTTTGTCATTTTTGCCATTTTCAGGCCTCGTACTTGAAGGAACTCCTCCTAGAGATTTATCCGGATTAACGCCAAACTTGCTGAGTGTAATCTAAAGCACTTTGTGACGGTAAATTGCAAAGATCTAGAGTTTTCATTGGAGGGCGTGTCCAAATCGGTATCGCAAATTTCGATGTTTCGCCATGAAAAAGGAAGTTTCTATAACTCAGGGATACAATGTCCGATCTGTCCCAAACTTCACATGTGTGATAACACTCCTGACCTGAAGACATCTACATTCCCATATTCAGTTATAGTCATAGCGCCACCTGCTGGCAACAGGAAGTGTCATGCTGTACTCTACAACAAACTCCTCCAAGAGATTTATACAGATCAACACCAAAATCGGTCAGTCTAATAAAAAGGCTTTAGAGATGTTAAATTGTGAAGATCTTGAGTTTTCGTTGAAGGGCTTGTCCGTGGTGGCCTGACAAAGTTTGATGTTTGGTCATGGACATAGAAGTTGTTATAACTCAGCCATAAAATGTCCAATCTGCCTCAAACTTCACATGTTTGATAAGAGTCCTGGCCTGAAGACATCTTAAGGCCAATATTCAGATATCATCATAGCGCCACCTATTGACAGCAGGATATATCATATCTTGCACTAACTTAAACATACCAAGGTCAATCTGCACCAGACTTCATATGTTTGATGAAAGGGCTGGCCTGAACACATCTACATGTCAATAATCAGTTACAGGCATAGCGCCACCAGCTGGCAGCAGGAGGTTTGGCACATTTAAGTGACTTTGATATATTTTTCCTACATTTACTGTATTAAAAGCATACTGCCCACCGTTTGCTGTTTTCCTAAAGCCACCGGTCGGCGGTGAGCCCTGGTGCGAGGGCCCGTTCATCGCTGCTTGCAGCTTTAATTAGGGCCCGAGCACCGATGGTGTGAGGACCCTATTGGATCTGCTTCGTTTATTATTATTATTATTAGGGCCCGAGCACCGATGGTGTGAGGACCCTATTGAATCTGCTCCGTTTATTATTATTATTATTATTATTATTATTATTATTATTATTATTATTCTTCTCCAAAATAAATCGCATTTTTGAGGGCTTAGACATACCCGAAAACTCATGAAACTTTGCACACACATCAAACCTGGCGAAAATTTACGTCTGATATGGGTTTCAGAGATGGGTGTGGCAAAATGGCTCGACAGCGCCACCGTTAGACGTTCAGCGGTGTGCGCTTTCAGCTGTGATTCACGTACATGCACGGAAATCGGTACACACATGTAACACACCAATACCTACAAAAAAGCCTCTTGGAGCAAAATTTGACACCCAACAGGAAGTCGGTTATTTTTAATTTTCTCAGCAAATTTTGTGTCATTTTTGCCATTTTCAGGCCTCGTACTTGAACGAACTCCTCCTAGAGATTTATTCGGATCAACGCCAAATTTGCTGAGTTTAATCTAAAGCCCTTTGTGACGTTAAATTGCGAAGATCTAGAGTTTTCATCAGAGGGCGTGTCCGTGGCGGCCTGGCAAATTTCGATGCTTCGCCATGAAAAAGGAAGTTGCTACAACTCAGGCATAAAATGTCCGATCTGTCCCAAACTTCACATGTGTGATAACACTCCTGACCTGATGACATCTATATGTCCATATTCAGTTATAGTCATAGCGCCACCTGCTGGCAACAGGAAGTGTCATGCTGTACTCTGCAACAAACTCCTCCTAGAGATTTATACAGATCAACACCAAAATCGGTCAGTCTAAGCAAAAGGCTTTAGTGATGTTAAATTGCGAAGATCTTGAGTTTTCGTTGAAGGGCGTGTCCGTGGCGGCCTGACAAATTTCGAGGTCTCGCCATGGATATAAAACTTGTTATAACTCAGCCATAAAATGTCCGATTTGCCTCAAACTTCACATATTCGATAAGAGTCCTGGCCTGAACAAATCTGAAGGCCAATATTCTATTATAATCACAGCGCCACCTGTTGGCAACAGGAAATTACTTGTAGCAAACTCCTCCTAGAGATTTAATGATATCAACTTTATATTTGTTCAGTCTGATCTAGAGGCCTTAGAGATGTTAAATTGCGAAGATCTTGAGTTTTCGTTAAATGGCGTGTCTGTGGCGGCGTGACAAAGTTTGATGTTTCGCCATGGACATAGAAGTTGTTATAACTCAGGTATAAAATGTCCGATCTGCCTCAAACTTCACAGGTTTGGTAAGAGTCCTGGCCTGAAGACACCTAAAGGCCAATATTCAGATATTATCATAGCGCCACCTGTTGGCAGCAGGATATATCATATCTTTCACTAACTCAAACATACCAAGGTCAATCTGCACCAAACTTCATATGTTTGATGAAAGTGGTGGCCTGAACACATCTACATGCCAATAATCAGTTATAGGCATAGCGCCACCAGCTGGCAGCAGGAAATTTGGCACATTTAAGTGACTTTGACATATTTCTCCTATTTTTACTGTATTAAAAGCATACTACCCACCATTTGCTGTTTTCCTAAAGCCACCGGTCGGCGGTGAGCCCGGGTGCGAGGGCCCGTTCATCGCTGCTTGCAGCTTTAATTATTATTATTAGGGCCCGAGCCCAAAGGGGCGAAGGCCCTATTGTTCTTCTAAGGGTTCTTATTTTTTTTTTTTTTTTTTTTTTTTTTTTCAACCGTTGGGGCACTTTTGGGGGCCTTAACATACTCAAAAACTCTTGAAAATTTGCACACATGTCGGAATCTGCCGTCGTCCGGACGCCACAGAGGCTGGGACCCGGGCGTGGTTCAGGGCCTCTACAGCGCCCCCTGGAACACAGTTTGAAAACTTGATGTACTGTGCACACATACTTGCACGTATTGATATGAAACTCGGTACACATATAGAACTCATCGAGCTGAACAACTTTTGTACTCTATGTCATGGGCTCCACGCAACAGGAAGTGAGATATTTAGGGCTGTTTAAAAAGTGCATGCTCTGGAATTTAACGTACTCCTCCCAGGAATTCCATGGGATTGTCACCAAACTCGGTCAGCATGATCTCAAGACATTGGGGACGCTAAATTGCGAGGAGATTTTTGATATCTCGTACGGTTTGGCCGTGGCAAGGCGACAAAGTTATGGCGAGAAATGAGAAACAGGAAGTGTCTAATAACTGTTGCACACATTGCCTGATTCTGATGAAACTTCACCAGTTTGTTCGTTGTATGATGCCGATTCCATAAATGTGACTATTATGAGTCAAAGTTATAGCGCCACCAACTGGCAGCAGGAAGCGTGTCATTTTCAAAATGCTTTGAAATCAGCCTCTTAATTTTACTTGATTTTCTTTAAACTTCATCAAAATCATGTCAAAACACGGCCGATGCGAATATGTAAAGGGGTCGATGATAAATCAAATGCTGTTGCCATGGCAACGTCTCAAACTTTAAAATTAGATTCCTGTCTTTTCGAGGCAGATAACGTGCTAAGAATTTCATGAAACTCAACACACACATCAATATTAATGATAGTTAGACACTGGCAAAAGGTCATAAATGGGCGTGGAGCAGGCACTCTATAGCGCCATCTTTTGACAAAAGTTGGGGGGTTAGTTTTTCCTACAGTCACAAAACTCTGTACATATATTGTTCTCATCAATCTGGACAACTTTCTAAATTAAACTCATTAGCTAAGACCAACAGGAAGCCAGCTATTTCCATTTGAATGTGTTTTTTTGGAAAAATCAGGCAGTAAACAAATTCATACTCCTTCTAAGAACAAACAGCTAATCACACCAAACTTTTTTAACATGAAGAGAAGATTCTGAAGATGTTAAATTGCGAGCGGATTTTGGATATCTTGAACGGTGTTGACGTGATGATTTTTTAAAGAAGTAGTAAAAAACATAACCATCATTTTTTTATATCTTTAAAGTGCAGCATCCAAACTCTTTACAACTTTTTTCACACAGAGATCTAATCATTCTGAGCATGTGCTGTTAATATAAATTTTATACAAGCTTCAATGAATTAATGAAAATTAAAAAACGAAATCAGAAACCTGCTGTCACTCTGGTGAATGTCTCTACTGTGTGTGTGCGTTCAGTCATGCTGAGAGAAGCTCATTATTGCAGGGGGGAGGGGTGAGAGGCAGAGAGGGTAAGAGAGCTGTGAGCAATGCTACAGACCATCTTTGAGGAAGAAATTCACATATGTACTTTAATTACATAAGTCTGATCTTTGAGAGTCTGATATTTTGAGAAAATATAAAGGGTCATTAAGTCTTTCATTGTTTGTATTTTGCAGTTGTTGTTTTTTATTTATTTTTTACTGAACTATACCATGAACTTGTCCTATTCAGTCACATAGAAAAAGATTAAGAAAAATACAACATTTAAGCATGAGTGATTTATCTTCATTGTAGACAATATTTTCATAGTGTTATTTATAGAATATAAAATTATAATAATTAAAAATTTCAAGACAAACTTTGACAACAAAACAAACTTTGCTGTTATCTGTTCAAAACATCTGAAAACCATCATTTTAAGATCAGTTATATATATATATATATATATATATATATATATATATATATATATATATATATATATATATATATATATCGCCCCATTAAAATACTCAACTTGATTTTTAAAGATATTTTGAAAGAATTAAGCCTTTATAGAGCACTTCATTGTGTATTTCTGTACACAATGTAATGTTAAAAGATACTAATTCACCTTTAAACAATATATGAATACTTTTTTTAGCTTAATATTAATTAACATTAATAAATGCTGTTTAATTATTGTTCATGTTAACTAATATAGTTAATGTTAACAAATGAAACTGGATGGCAAAATTGTATATATTGTGTGTATGTGTCTGTGTGTTGATTTTAAAGTTTAACCCTTTCAATTCTGTAAACTTTAAATCCAAACTGGCTGAGGGTTACTGTGAATGCATGTGCCAACTGGGCACCGTTTTCCTAATTGATTCTTTGTTAGTTACATAGCGCTTAAAAGTGATGTCTTATAACAGGAGTCACCTGCAAAGCAATATCCACACACAAATTGAACAGATAGGTAACGATGACATTTAAGCAGAAGTGGTGGACGTAAAGCAAGCAATAATAACATTTTGTTATCATCATAAATTACATGTTATCATCATCATCAGAATATAGTGAAAATGTTCCCTATATTGTGAACGGCTTTGTGATATCTTGAAAGATGTTGATGTGGTGATTTGTTGGAGACACTCCATAGCGCCACCTTTTGACAAAAGTTGGAGGGTTAGTTGTAGCTACAGACATCAAACTTGGTCGGTATATTGGTCTCATCAAGCCGGACAACTTTCTAATTTACACCCATTAGCTACGACCAACAGGAAGTCGACTATTTTGATTTGAATGTGGATTTTTGGAAAAATATAGCTGCGAATGAATTCATATCACTCATAGCAGAATCAGACATCTCACACCAAACTTTGTCAACATGATGCTAAAATACTCAAGATGTTAAATTGTGAATGGTTTGGGATATCTTGAACGGTGTTGATGTGGTGATTTATGAAAGTAACAATAAAAAAGATGAAGAGATATTTTCATTTATCTTTAAATTGCATTATTCTAACTCATAAAAACTTTTTACATATAAAGAACAAGAAATTATTAGGATATACGTGTAGTTTCAAAATGTTATCATGCTCAGAGGCCCCAAAAACATTAAAAGTGTCATTTAAATTTGTCAAATTAAAGCTCTAATACCAGGGATGAACACTAGAGGTCCTCATAAGATAAAGAATCGTTTGACCTCTAATGCTATTTAGCTCATTCTCAGTGTATAAGAATGAAAATAATCCATAGAATCAGTTGATATAGACTGTACTGTCAGTGTACTTTTACATAATTATTTTGTATAGGTGCTTAAAGAGCATTAAAATCTTTTTTTATCTTTTAAGGGAAAATTATATGATTTAAATACACATATATACACTCTCACTGGTAGAACAAAAAATCTTATAAGTATGACACTATACTGCTCAGTTCACTTAATTAGAATGAGAAACAAATACAAAAAGGCCAAAAAAAAAAGAACTAAGTTAATATGTATTTATTTTTAATATATTTGTTTATAATTATCTCACAGATGCTTATAGATTATTAAAATAATATTTAAAAATGCTTGTAGACCATAAAACATGGTAACTATTTAAAATAGGGTCTCTTTTGTTAACAATGGTTAATGAACTAACAAACACGAACAAACAACGAACAATATATTTGTACTCGATTTTCTTCAAACTTCATCAGAATAATGTAAAAGCCCTGATGCATCAAATGCTGTTGCCATGGCAAATAAAAAAAATAAAAAATACATTAAAATATTTGTTTCCTGTGATATTTAAGGCAGATAGCGTGCTTAGAATTTCATTTTCCATTTTCAATTTTCAATGATTTTTATTCAATTTTCAATGATTTTATTTTCAATGATATTTAAAGTGCAGCATCCTAACTCGAAGCTTTTTTCATACAAATAACTATTCATTCTGATCAAACACAGTTCATTTCATAATTATACAAAACTCCACGAATGAAAGAAAAAAAAAAAACATATCTGATCTCACTCTGCTCTGCAGGAGGAGAGACAGTAAGGGTTAGTCCAAAGGGTTACTGTGTATGCATGTGCCAACTGGGCACCGTTTTCTTGATGCTATCGGGATGGCGACTGCACAGACGGCGAGGGCCCGGTCATCGCTGCTTGCAGCTTTAATTATTATTATTATTATTATTCTTCTCCAAAATGAATCGCATTTTTGAGGGCTTAGACATACCCGAAAACTCATGAAACTTCGCACACACATCAGACCTGGCGAAAATTTACGTCTGATATGGGTTTCAGAAGTGGGTGTGGCAAAATGGCTCGACAGCGCCACCTTTACACGTTCCGCGGTGTGCGCTTTCAGCTGTGATTCATGTACATGCACGGAAATCGGTACACACATGTAACACACCAATACCTACAAAAAAGCCTCTTGGAGCAAAATCCGGAACCCAACAGGAAGTCGGTTAATATTAATATTCTCAACAAAATTTGTGTCATTTTTGCCTTTTTCAGGTGTCGTACTTGAACGAACTCCTCCTACAGATTTATTCGGATCAACACCAAATTTGCAGAGTCTAGTCTAAAGCCCTTTGTGACGTTAAATTGTGAAAATCTAGAGTTTTCATCGGAGGGCGTGTCCGTGGCGGCCTCGCAAATTTCGATGTTTCGCCATGAAAAAGGAAGTTGCTATAACTCAGGCATACATTGTCCTATCTGTCCCAAACTTCACATGTGTGATAACACTCCTGACCTGAAGACATCTACATGCCCATATTCAGTTACAGTCATAGCGCCACCTGCAGGCAACAGGAAGTGTCATGCTGTACTCTACAACCAACTCCTCCTAGAGATTTATTCAGATCAACACCAAAATCGGTCAGTCTAATATAAAGGCCGTAGCGATGTTAAATTGTGAAGATCTTGAGTTTTCGGTAAAGGGCGTGTCCGTGGCGGCCTGACAAATTTCGAGGTCTCGCCATGGATATAAAACTTGTTATAACTCAGCCATAAAATGTCCGATTTGCCTCAAACTTCACATATTAGATAAGAGTCCTGGCCTGAACACATCTGAAGGCCAATATTCTATTATAATCACAGCGCCACCTGTTGGCAACAGGAAATGACTTGTATAAAATTCCTCTTAGAGATTTAATAATATCAACATTATATTTGGTCAGTCTGATCTAGAGGCCTTAGAGATGTTAAATTGCGAAGATCTTGAGTTTTCGTTAAAGGGCGTGTCTGTGGCGGCGTGACAAAGTTTGATGTTTCGCCATGGACATAGAAGTTGTTATAACTCAGCCATAAAATGTCCGATCTGCCTCAAACTTCACAGGTTTGGTAAGAGTCCTGGCCTGAAGACACCTAAAGGCCAATATTCAGATATTATCATAGCGCCACCTGTTGGCAGCAGGATATATTATGATATATTATGTCTTTCACTAACTCAAACATACCAAGGTCAATCTGCACCAAACTTCTTATGTTTGATGAAAGTGGTGGCCTGAACACATCTACATGCCAATAATCAGTTATAGGCATAGCGCCACCAGCTGGCAGCAGGAAGTTTGGCACAATTAAGTGACTTTTATCTATTTTTCCTACATTTACTGTATTAAAAGCATACTGCCCACCGTTTGCTGTTTTCCTAAAGCCACCGGTCGGCGGTGAGCCCGGGTGCGAGGGCCCGTTCATCGCTGCTTGCAGCTTTAATTATTATTATTAGGGCCCGAGCCCAAAAGGGCGAAGGCCCTATTGTTCTTCTAAGGATTCTTATTTTTAGGGCCCGAGCCCAAAAGGGCGAAGGCCCTATTGTTCTTCTAAGGATTCTTATTTTTTTTTTTTTTTTTTTTTTTTTTGTTAACCTTCCGGGCACTTAAGGGGGTCTTAACATACTCAAAAACTCTTGAAAATTTGCACACATGTCGGAATCTGCGGCCATCAGGACGCCACAGAGGCTGGTACCGGGGCGTGGCAAGGGGACTCTACAGCGCCCCCTGGAATTTTGAGGGCCATATAGCACACATACTTGAACGTACACATATGAAACTCGGTACACATATAGAACTCATTGAGCTGAACAACTTTTGTACTCTATGTCATTTTCTCAATGCAACAGGAAGTGAGATATTTAGGGCTGTATAAAAAGCGCATGCTCTGGAATTTAACGTACTCCTCCCAGGATTTCCATACGATTGTCACCAAACTCGGTCAGCATGATCTCAAGACATTGGGGACGCTAAATTGCGAGGGGATTTTTGATATCTCGAACGGTTTGGCCGTGGCAAGGCGACAAAATTATGGCGAGAAATGAGAAACAGGAAGTGTCTAATAACTGTTGCACACATTGCCTGATTCTGATGAAACTTCACCAGATTGTTCGTTGTATGATGCCGATTCCATAAAGGTGACTATTATGAGTCAAAGTTATAGCGCCACCAACTGGCAGCAGGAAGCGTGTCATTTTCAAAATGCTTTGAAATCAGCCTCTTAATTTTACTTGATTTTCTTTAAACTTCATTAAAATCATGTCAAAACACGGCCGATAAGAATATGTAAAGGGGTCGATGATAAATCAAATGCTGTTGCCATGGCAACGTCTCAAACTTTAAAATTAGATTCCTGTCTTTTCGAGGCAGATAACATGCTTAGAATTTCATGAAACTCAACACACACATCAATATTAATGATAGTTAGACACTGGCAAAAGATCATAAATGGGCGTGGAGCAGGCACTCTATAGCGCCATCTTTTGACAAAAGTTGGGGGGTTAGTTTTTCCTACAGTCACCAAACTCTGTACATATATTGTTCTCATCAATCTGGACAACTTTCTAAATTAAACTAATTAGCTAACACCAACAGGAAGCCGGCTATTTTGATTTGAATGTGGATTTTTGGAAAAATCAGGCTGTAAACAAATTTATACTCCTCCTAAGAAGAACAAGCTGTTCACACCAAACTTTTTTAACATGGAGAGAAGATTCTGAAGATGTTAAATTGCGAGCGGTTTTGGGATATCTTGAACGGTGTTGACGTGGTGATTTTTTAAAGATGTATAACCGTCATTTTCTATATCTTTAAAGTGCAGCATCTTAACTATTTAAAACTTTTTTCACACAGAGATCTTATCATTCTGAGCAAGTGCTGTAAATATCAATTTAATTCAAGCTTCTACGAATTAAAGAAAATTAAAAAAAGAAATCAGAAGCCTGCTGTCACTCTGCCTTGAGTGTCTGTGTTCAGTCACCATTGAGTGACTACCATTGAGTGACTGAAGAGAGACTGAAGGGGGAGGGGTGAAAGGGAGAGAGGGAGAGAGAGTAGAACATGCTGTCTTGCTAAAGACCATCTTTGAGGAAAAAATGCACATTGATATTACATAAATATGTTTGATCTTTGAGAGTCTGATATTTTGAGAAAATATAAAGGGTCACTAAGTCTTTCATTGTTTGTATTTTGCAGTTGTTGTTTTTTTATTTATTTTTTACTGAACTGTACCATGAACATGTCCTATTCAGTCACATAGCAAAAGATTAAGAAAAATACAACTTTTTAGCATGAGCGGTTTATCTTCATTGATAGACATTTATTTTCATAGTGTTATTTATTGAATATAACATTTTAATTAACAGTTTCAAGACAAACTTTGTCAACAAAACAAACTTTGCTGTTATCTGTTCAAAACATCTGAAAATTTTACCATTTTAAGATCAGTTATATATATATCGCCCCATTACAATACTCAACTTGATTTTTAAAGATATTTTGAAAGAAAGAAGCGTTTATAGAGCACTTTGTGTATTGCTGTACACCCACATGAACTGTGTTCATGTTCATGTTAATTCACAGTTCATAAACTAATGTTAAAATATAAAAAATATTTTACCATTAAACAATATATGAATACTTTTTTTAGCTTAATATTAATTAACATTAATAAACACTATTTAATTATTGTTCATGTTAACTAATATAGTTAATGTTAACAAATGAAACTGGTTGGTAATTTTATATATTGTGTGTATGTGTCTGTGTGTTGATTTTAAAGTTTAACCCTTTCAATTTAGTAAACTTTAAATCCAACTGACTGAGGGTTACTGTGAATGCATGTGCCAACTGGGCACCGTTTTCCTAATTGATTCTTTCTTAGTTATGTAGCACTTAAAAGTGATGTCTTATAACAGGAGTCACCTGCAAAGCAATATCCACACACAAATTGTACAGATAGGTAACGATGACATTTAAGCAGAAGTGGTGGACATAAAGCAAGCAATAATAACATTTTGTTATCATCATCCTCAGAATATAGGGAAAATGTTCCCTATATTGTGAACGGCTTTGGGATATCTTGAACGGTGTTGATGTGGTGATTTGTTGGAGACACTCTATAGCGCCACCTTTTGACAAAAGTTGGAGGGTTAGTTGTAGCTACAGACATCAAACTTGGTCGGTATATTGGTCTCATCAAGCCAGACAACTTTCTAATTTACACCCATTAGCTACGACCAACAGGAAATCAGCTATTTTGATTTGAATGTGGATTTTTGGAAAAATATAGCTGTGAATAAATTCATATCACTCATAGCAGAATCAGACAGTGCACACCAAACTTTGTCAACGTGATGCCAAGATACTGAAGATGTTAAATTGTGAACGGCTTTGGGATATCTTGAATGGTGTTGATGTGGTGATTTATGAAAGTAACAGTAAAAAAGATGAAGAGTTATTTCCATATATCTTTAAATTGCATTATTCTAACTCATCAAAACTTTTTACATATAAAGAACAAGAAATTCTTAGGAAATACGTGTAGTTTCAAAATGTTATCATGCTCAGAGGCCCCAAAAACATTAAAAGTGTCACATAAATTTGTCAGATTAAAGCTCTAGTACCAGGGATGAACACTAGAGGTCCTCATAAGATAAGGAATCGTTTGACCTCTAATGCTATTTAGCTCATTCTCAGTGTATAAGAATGAAAATAATCCATAGAATCAGTTGATATATACTGTACTGTCAATGTACTTTTACATAATTATTTTTTATAGGTGCTTAAAGAGCATTAAAATCTTTTTTTAATCTTTTAAGGAAAAATTATATGATTTATATACATATATACACTCTCACTGATAGAATAAAAAATCTTATAGGTATGACACTATACTGCTCAGTTCACTTAATTAGAATGAGAAACAAATACATCAACTAAGTTAATATGTATTTATTTTTAATATATTTGTTTATAATTATTTCACAGATGCTTATAGATCATTAAAATAATATTTAAAAATGGTTGTAGATCATAAAACATGGTAACTATTTAAAATAGGGTCTCTTTTGTTAACAATGGTTAATGAACTAACAAACACGAACGAACAACGAACAATATATTTGTACTAGATTTTCTTCAAACTTCATCAGAATAATGTAAAAACACGGCCGACGAGAGTCTGTAAAGGCGTCCCTGATGCATCAAATGCTGTTGCCATGGCAAATAAATAAAAATAAAAAATACATTCAAATATTTGTTTCCTGTGTTTTTAAGGCAGATAGTGTGCTTAGAATTTCATTTTCCATTTTCAATTTTCAATGATTTATTATATATTTAAAGTGCAGCATCCTAACTCTTTGAATCTTTTTTCATACAAATAACTATTCATTCTGATCAAACACAGTTCATTTCATAATTTTACAAAACTCCACGAATGAAAGAAAATTAAAAAACATATCTGATCTCACTCTGCTCTGCACTCTATATGTGTGTTTGTGTGGTAAGTGGCTGAGTGTAAGGAGGGGGGATGGGTGGTAAGAGAAAGAGTCAGAGAGGAGGAGAGACAGTTAGGGTTAGTCCAAAGGGTTACTGTGAATGCATGTGCCAACTGGGCACCGTTTTCCTGATGCTATCGGGATGGCGACTGCACAGACGGCGAGGGCCCGGTCATCGCTGCTTGCAGCTTTAATTTTTTTTTTTTTTTTTTTTTTTTGTTAACCTTCCGGGCACTTAAGGGGGTCTTAACATACTCAAAAACTCTTGAAAATTTGCACACATGTCGGAATCTGCGGCCATCAGGACGTCACAGAGGCTGGTACCGGGGCGTGGCAAGGGGACTCTACAGCGCCCCCTGGAATTTTGAGGGCCATATAGCACACATACTTGAACGTACACATATGAAACTCGGTACACATATAGAACTCATTGAGCTGAACAACTTTTGTACTCTATGTCATTTTCTCAATGCAACAGGAAGTGAGATATTTAGGGCTGTATAAAAAGCGCATGCTCTGGAATTTAACGTACTCCTCCCAGGAATTCCATGGGATTGTCACCAAACTCGGTCAGCATGATCTCAAGACATTGGGGACGCTAAATTGCGAGGGGATTTTTGATATCTCGAACGGTTTGGCCGTGGCAAGGCGACAAAGTTATGGCGAGAAATGAGAAACAGGAAGTGTCTAATAACTGTTGCACACATTGCCTGATTCTGATGAAACTTCACCAGATTGTTCGTTGTATGATGCCGATTCCATAAATGTGACTATTATGAGTCAAAGTTATAGCGCCACCAACTGGTAGCAGGAAGCGTGTCATTTTCAAAATGCGTTGAAATTAGCCTCTTAATTTTACTTGATTTTCTTCAAACTTCAGCAAAATAATGTCAAAACACGGCCAATAAGAGTATGTAAAGGGTACGATGATAAATCAAATGCTGTTGCCATGGCAACGTCTCAAACTTTAAAATTAGATTCCTGTCTTTTCGAGGCAGATAACATGCTTAGAATTTCATGAAACTCAACACACACATCAATATTAATGATAGTTAGACACTGGCAAAAGGTCATAAATGGGCGTGGAGCAGGCACTCTATAGCGCCATCTTTTGACAAAAGTTGGGGGGTTAGTTTTTCCTACAGTCACCAAACTCTGTACATATATTGTTCTCATCAATCTGGACAACTTTCTAAATTAAACTCATTAGCTAAGACCAACAGGAAGCCGGCTATTTTGATTTGAATGTGGATTTTTTGAAAAATCAGGTAGTAAACAAATTCACACTACTTCTAAGAACAACCAGCTGTTCACACCAAACTTTTTTAACATGGAGAGAAGATTCTGAAGATGTTAAATTGCGAGCAGTTTTGGGATATCTTGAACGGTGTTGACGTGGTGATTTTTTAAAGATGTATAACCGTCATTTTCTATATCTTTAAAGTGCAGCATCTTAACTATTTAAAACTTTTTTCACACAGAGATCTTATCATTCTGAGCAAGTGCTGTAAATATCAATTTAATTCAAGCTTCTACGAATTAAAGAAAATTAAAAAAAGAAATCAGAAACCTGCTGTCACTCTGCCTTGAGTGTCTGTGTTCAGTCACCATTGAGTGACTGAAGAGAGACTGAAGGGGGAGGGGTGAAAGGGAGAGAGGGAGAGAGAGAGAGTAGAACATGCTGTCTTGCTAAAGACCATCTTTGAGGAAAAAATGCACATTGATGTTACATAAATATGTTTGATCTTTGAGATTCTGATATTTTGAGAAAATATAAAGGGTCACTAAGTCTTTCATTGTTTGTATTTTGCAGTTGTTGTTTTTTTATTTATTTTTTACTGAACTGTACCATGAACTTGTCCTATTCAGTCACATAGCAAAAGATTAAGAAAAATGCAGCTTTTTATCATGAGCGATTTATCTTCATTGATAGACATTTATTTTCATAGTGTTATTTATTGAATATAAAATTTAAATTAACAATTTCAAGACAAACTTTGCTGTTATCTGTTCAAAACATCTGAAAATTATACCATTATACCATATATATATCGCCCCATTACAATACTAAACTTGATTTTTAAAGATATTTTGAAAGAAAGAAGCGTTTATAGAGCACTTTGTGTATTGCTGTACACCCACATGAACTGTGTTCATGTTCATGTTAATTCACAGTACATAAACTAATGTTAAAATATGTTATTTTACCATTAAATAATATATGAATACTTTTTTTAGGTTAATATTAATTAACATTAATAAATACTATTTAATTATTGTTCATGTTAACTAATATAGTTAATGTTAACAAATGAAACTGGTTGGCAATTTTATATATTGTGCGTATGTGTCTGTGTGTTGATTTTAAAGTCTAACCCTTTCAATTCAGTAAACTTTAAATCCAAACTGGCTGAGGGTTACTGTGAATGCATGTGCCAACTGGGCACCGTTTTCCTAATTGATTCTTTCTTAGTTATGTAGCGCTTAAAAGTGATGTCTTATAACAGGAGTTACCTGCAAAGCAATATCCACACACAAATTGAATAGATAGGTAACGATGACATTTAAGCAGAAGTGGTGGACGTAAAGCAAGCAATAATAACATTTTGTTATCATCATGAATTACATGATCTTATCATCATCCTCAGAATATTGGGAAAATGTTCCCTATATTGTGAACGGCTTTGGGATATCTTGAACGGTGTTGATGTGGTGATTTATGAAAGTAACAATAAAAAAGATGAAGTTATTTTCATATATCTTTAAATTGCATTATTCTAACTCATCAAAACTTTTTACATATAAAGAACAAGAAATTCTTAGGAAATACGTGTAGTTTCAAAATGTTATCATGCTCAGAGGCCCCAAAAACATTAAAAGTGTCATATAAATTTTTCAGATTAAAGCTCTAATACCAGAGATGAACACTAGAGGTCCTCATAAGATAAGGAATCGTTTGACCTCTAATGCTATTTAACTCATTCTCAGTATATAAGAATGACAATAATCCATAGAATCAGTTGATATAGACTGTACTGTCAGTGTACTTTTACATAATTATTTTGTATAGGTGCTTAAAGAGCATTAAAATCTTTTTTTTATCTTTTAAGGAAAAATTATATGATTTAAATACATATATACAATCTCACTGATAGAACAAAATATTTTATAAGTATGACACTATACTGCTCAGTTCACTTAATTAGAATGAGAAACAAATACAAAAAAGGCCAAACAAATCAACTAAGTTAATATGTATTTATTTTTAATATATGTGTTTATAATTATTTCACAGATGCTTATAGATTATTAAAATACTATTTAAAAATGCTTGTAGACCATAAAACATGGTAACTATTTAAAATAGGGTCTCTTTTGTTAACAATGGTTAATGAACTAACAAACACGAACGAACAACGAACAGTATATTTGTAATCGATTTTCTTCAAACTTCATCAGAATAATGTAAAAACACTGCCGATGAGAGTCTGTAAAGGGCGTCCCTGATGCATCAAATGCTGTTGCCATGGCAAATAAATAAAACAAAAAATAAATTCAAATATTTGTTTCCTGTGTTTTTGAGGCAGATAGCGTGCATAGAATTTCATTTTCCATTTTCAATTTTCAATGATTTATTATATATTTAAAGTGCAGCATCCTTACTCTTTGAAACTTTTTTCCAAAAAAATAACGATTCATTCTGATCAAACACAGTACATTTCATAATTATACAAAACTCCACGAATGAAAGAAAATAAAAAAAACATATCTGATCTCACTCTGCTCTGCACTCTTGTTTGTGTGGTAAGTGGCTGAGTGTAAGGAGGGGGGATGGGTGGTAAGAGAAAGAGTCAGAGAGGAGGAAAGACAGTTAGGGTTAGTCCAAATGGTTACTGTGAATGCATGTGCCAACTGGGCACCGTTTTCCTGATGCTATCGGGATGGCGACTGCACAGTCGGCGAGGGCCCGGTCATCGCTGCTTGCAGCTTTAATTATTATTAGGGCCCGAGCACCGATGGTGTGAGGACCCTATTGGATCTGCTTCGTTTATTATTATTATTATTATTATTATTATTATTATTATTATTATTATTCTTCTCCAAAATGAATCGCATTTTTGAGGGCTTAGACATACCCGAAAACTCATGAAACTTCGCACACACATCAGACCTGGCGAAAATTTACGTCTGATATGGGTTGCAGAAGTGGGTGTGGCAAAATGGCTCGACAGCGCCACCTTTACACGTTCCGCGGTGTGCGCTTTCAGTTGTGATTCACGTACATGCACGTAAATCGGTACACACATGTAACACACCAATACCTACAAAAAAGCCTCTTGGAGCAAAATCCGGAACCCAACAGGAAGTCGGTTAATATTAATATTCTCAACAAAATTTGTGTCATTTTTGCCATTTTCAGGCGTCGTACTTGAACGAACTCCTCCTAGAGGTTTATTCGGATCAACACCAAATTTTCAGAGTCTAGTCTAAAGCCCTTTGTGACGTTAAATTGTGAAGATCTAGAGTTTTTATCGGAGGGCGTGTCCATGGCGGCCTCGCAAATTTCGATGTTTCGCCATGAAAAAGGAAGTTGCTATAACTCAGGCATACAATGTCCGATCCGTCCCAAACTTCACATGTGTGATAACAATCCTGACCTGATGACATCTACATGCCCATATTCAGTTATAGTCATAGCGCCACCTGCAGGCAACAGGAAGTGTCATGCTGTACTCTGCAACAAACTCCTCCAAGAGATTTTATCAGATCAACACCAAAATCGGTCAGTCTAATAAAAAGGCTTTAGCGATATTAAATTGCGAAGATCTTGAGTTTTCGTTGAAGGGCGTGTCCGTGGCGGCCTGGCAAATTTCGAGGTCTCACCATGGATAATACACTTGTTATAACTCAGCCATAAAATGTCCGATTTGCCTCAAACTTCACATGTTCGATAAGAGTCCTGGCCTGAACCAATCTGAAGGCCAATATTCTATTATAATCACAGCGCCACCTGTTGGCAACAGGAAATTACTTGTATCAAACTCCTCCTAGAGATTTAATGATATCAACATTATATTTGGTCAGTCTGATCTAGAGGCCTTAAAGATGTTAAATTGCGAAGATCTTGAGTTTTCGTTAAAGGGCGTGTCTGTGGCTGCATGACAAAGTTTGATGTTTCGCCATGGACATAGAAGTTGTTATAACTCAGCCATAAAATGTCCGATCTGCCTCAAACTTCACAGGTTTGGTGAGAGTCCTGGCCTGAAGACACCTAAAGACCAATATTCAGATATTATCATAGTGCCACCTGTTGGCAGCAGGATATATCATATCTTTCACTAACTCAAACATACCAAGGTCAATCTGCACCAAACTTCATATGTTTGATGAAAGTGGTGGCCTGAACACATCTACATGTCAATAATCAGTTATAGGCATAGCGCCACCAGCTGGCAGCAGGAAATTTGGCACATTTAAGTGACTTTGACATATTTCTCCTATTTTTACTGTATTAAAAGCATACTACCCACCATTTGCTGTGTTCCTAAAGCCACCGGTCGGCGGTGAGCCCGTGTGCGAGGGCCCGTTCATCGCTGCTTGCAGCTTTAATTAGGGCCCGAGCACCGATGGTGTGAGGACCCTATTGGATCTGCTTCGTTTATTATTATTATTATTATTATTATTATTATTATTATTATTATTATTCTTCTCCAAAATGAATCGCATTTTTGAGGGCTTAGACATACCCGAAAACTCATGAAACTTCGCACACACATCAGACCTGGCGAAAATTTACGTCTGATATGGGTTTCAGAAGTGGGTTTGGCAAAATGGCTCGACAGCGCCACCTTTACACGTTCCGCGGTGTGCGCTTTCAGCTGTGATTCACGTACATGCACGGAAATCGGTACACACATGTAACACACCAATACCTACAAAAAAGCCTCTTGGAGCAAAATCCGGAACCCAACAGGAAGTCGGTTAATATTAATATTCTCAACAAAATTTGTGTCATTTTTGCCTTTTTCAGGTGTCGTACTTGAACGAACTCCTCCTACAGATTTATTCGGATCAACACCAAATTTGCAGAGTCTAGTCTAAAGCCCTTTGTGACGTTAAATTGTGAAGATCTAGAGTTTTCATCGGAGGGCGTGTCCGTGGCGGCTTCGCAAATTTCGATGTTTCGCCATGAAAAAGGAAGTTGCTATAACTCAGGCATACAATGTACTATCTGTCCCAAACTTCACATGTGTGATAACACTCCTGACCTGAAGACATCTACATGCCCATATTCAGTTATAGTCATAGCGCCACCTGCAGGCAACAGGAAGTGTCATGCTGTACTCTACAACCAACTCCTCCTAGAGATTTATTCAGATCAACACCAAAATCGGTCAGTCTAATATAAAGGCCGTAGCGATGTTAAATTGTGAAGATCTTGAGTTTTCGGTAAAGGGCGTGTCCGTGGCGGCCTGACAAATTTCGAGGTCTCGCCATGGATATAAAACTTGTTATAACTCAGCCATAAAATGTCCGATTTGCCTCAAACTTCACATATTAGATAAGAGTCCTGGCCTGAACACATCTGAAGGCCAATATTCTATTATAATCACAGCGCCACCTGTTGGCAACAGGAAATGACTTGTATCAAACTCCTCCTAGAGATTTAATGATATCAACATTATATTTGGTCAGTCTGATCTAGAGGCCTTAGAGATGTTAAATTGCGAAGATCTTGAGTTTTCGTTAAAGGGCGTGTCTGTGGCGGCGTGACAAAGTTTGATGTTTCGCCATGGACATAGAAGTTGTTATAACTCAGCCATAAAATGTCCGATCTGCCTCAAACTTCACAGGTTTGGTAAGAGTCCTGGCCTGAAGACACCTAAAGGCCAATATTCAGATATTATCATAGCGCCACCTGTTGGCAGCAAGATATATCATGTCTTTCACTAACTCAAACATACCAAGGTCAATCTGCACCAAACTTCATATGTTTGATGAAAGTGGTGGCCTGAACACATCTACATGCCAATAATCAGTTATAGGCATAGCGCCACCAGCTGGCAGCAGGAAATTTGGCACATTTAAGTGACTTTGACATATTTCTCCTATTTTTACTGTATTAAAAGCATACTACCCACCATTTGCTGTGTTCCTAAAGCCACCGGTCGGCGGTGAGCCCGTGTGCGAGGGCCCGTTCATCGCTGCTTGCAGCTTTAATTATTATTATTATTATTCTTCTCCAAAGTGAATCGCATTTTAGAGGACCTAAACATTCCCGAAAACTCACAAAACTTTGCACACACATCAAACCTGGCGAAAATTTACGTCTGATTTGGGTTTCAGAAGTGGGTGTGGCAAAATGGCTCGACAGCGCCACCTTTAGACGTTCAGCGGTGTGCGCTTTCAGCTGTGATTCACGTACATGCACGGAAATCGGTACACACATGTAACACACCAAAACCTACAAAAAAGCCTCTTGGAGCAAAATCTGGAACCCAACAGGAAGTCGGTTAATATTAATATTCTCAACAAAATTTGTGTCATTTTTGCCTTTTTCAGGTGTCGTACTTGAACGAACTCCTCCTACAGATTTATTCGGATCAACGCCAAATTTGCTGAGTCTAGTCTAAAGCCCTTTGTGACGTTAAATTGTGAAGATCTAGAGTTTTCATCGGAGGGCGTGTCCGTGGCGGCCTCGCAAATTTCGATGTTTCGCCATGAAAAAGGAAGTTGCTATAACTCAGGCATACAATGTCCTATCTGTCCAAAACGTCACATGTGTGATAACACTCCTGACCTGAAGACATCTACATGCCCATATTCAGTTATAGTCATAGCCCCACCTGCAGGCAACAGGAAGTGTCATGCTGTACTCTACAACCAACTCCTCCTAGAGATTTATTCAGATCAACACCAAAATCGGTCAGTCTAATATAAAGGCCGTAGCGATGTTAAATTGTGAAGATCTTGAGTTTTCGGTAAAGGGCGTGTCCGTGGCAGCCTGACAAATTTCGAGGTCTCGCCATGGATATAAAACTTGTTATAACTCAGCCATAAAATGTCCGATTTGCCTCAAACTTCACATATTAGATAAGAGTCCTGGCCTGAACACATCTGAAGGCCAATATTCTATTATAATCACAGCGCCACCTGTTGGCAACAGGAAATGACTTGTATCAAACTCCTCCTAGAGATTTAATGATATCAACATTATATTTGGTCAGTCTGATCTAGAGGCCTTAGAGATGTTAAATTGCGAAGATCTTGAGTTTTCGTTAAAGGGCGTGTCTGTGGCGGCATGACAAAGTTTGATGTTTCGCCATGGACATAGAAGTTGTTATAACTCAGCCATAAAATGTCCGATCTGCCTCAAACTTCACAGGTTTGGTAAGAGTCCTGGCCTGAAGACACCTAAAGGCCAATATTCAGATATTATCATAGCGCCACCTGTTGGCAGCAAGATATATCATATCTTTCACTAACTCAAACATACCAAGGTCAATCTGCACCAAACTTCATATGTTTGATGAAAGTGGTGGCCTGAACACATCTACATGCCAATAATCAGTTATATGCATAGCGCCACCAGCTGGCAGCAGGAAATTTGGCACATTTAAGTGACTTTGACATATTTCTCCTATTTTTACTGTATTAAAAGCATACTACCCACCATTTGCTGTGTTCCTAAAGCCACCGGTCGGCGGTGAGCCCGTGTGCGAGGGCCCGTTCATCGCTGCTTGCAGCTTTAATTAGGGCCCGAGCACCGATGGTGTGAGGACCCTATTGGATCTGCTCCGTTTCTTATTATTATTCTTCTTCTCCGGAATGAATCGCATTTTTGAGGCCCTAAACATACCCGAAAACTCATGAAACTTTGCACACACATCAAACCTGGCGAAAATGTACGTCTGATATGGGTTTCAGAGATGGGTGTGGCAAAATGGCTCGATAGCGCCACCTTTACACGTTCCCCGGTGTGCGCTTTCAGCTGTGATTCACATACATGCACGAAAATCGGTACACTCATGTAACTTACCAATACCTACAAAAAAGCCTCTTGGGATAAAATCCGAAACCCAACAGGAAGTCGGTTATTATTAATTTTCTCAGCAAAATTTGTGTCATTTTTGCCATTTTCAGGCGTCATACTTGAACGAACTCCTCCTAGAGATTTATACGGATCAACGCCAAATTTGGTGAATCTAATCTAAAGCCCTTTGTGACGTTAAATTGCGAAGATCTAGAGTTTTCATCGGAGGGCGTGTCCGTGGCGGCCTGGCAAATTTCGATGTTTCGCCATGAAAAAGGATGTTGCTATAACTCAGGCATAAAATGTCCGATCTGCCCCAAACTTCACATGTGTGATAACACTCCTGACCTGATGACATCTACATGCCCATATTCAGTTATAGTCATAGCGCCACCTGCAGGTAACAGGAAGTGACATGCTGTACTCTACAACCAACTCCTCCTAGAGATTTATACACATCAACACCAAAATTGGTCAGTCTAATATAAAGGCATTAGTGATGTTAAATTGTGAAGATCTTGAGTTTTCGTTGAAGGGCGTGTCCGTGGCGGCTTGACAAATTTTGAGGTCTCGCCATGGATATAAAACTTGTTATAACTCAGCCATAAAATGTCCGATTTGCCTCAAACTTCACATGTTCGATTAAAGTCCTGGCCTGAAAACATCTGAAAGCCAATATTCTGTTATAATCACAGCGCCACCTGTTGGTAACAGGAAATGACTTGTAGCAAACTCCTCCTACAGATTAAATGATATCAACAGTAAATTTGGTCAGTCTGATCTAGAGGTCTTAGAGATGTTAAATTGTGAAGATCTTGAGTTTCGGTTAAAGGGCGTGTCTGTGGCGGCCTGACAAATTTTGATGTTTCGCCATGGATATAGAAGTTGTCATAACTCAGCCATAAAATGTCCGATCTGCCTCAAACTTCACAGGTTTGGTAAGAGTCCTGGCCTGAAGACCCCTAAAGGCCAATATTCAGATATTATCATAGCGCCACCTGTTGGCAGCAATATATATCATATCTTTCACTAACTCAAACATACCAAAATCAATCTGCACCAAACTTCATATGTTTGATAATAGTGCTGGCCTGAACACATCTACATGCCAATAATCAGTGATAGGCATAGCGCCACCAGCTGGCAGCTGGAAATTTGGCACATTTAAGTGACTTATGACATTTCTCCTATATTTACTGTATTAAAAGCATACTGCCCACCGTTTGCTGTTTTCCTAAAGCCACTGGTCGGCGGTGAGCCCGGGTGCGAGGGCCCGTTCATCGCTGCTTGCAGCTTTAATTATTATTATTCTTCTTCTCCGGAATGAATCGCATTTTTGAGGGCCTAAACATACCCGAAAACTCATGAAACTTTGCACACACATCAAACCTGGCGAAAATGGACGTCTGATATGGGTTGCAGAAGTGGGTGTGGCAAAATGGCTCAATAGCGCCACCTTTACACGTTCCGCGGTGTGCGCATTCAGCTGTGATTCACGTACATGCACGCAAATCGGTACACACATGTAACTCACCAATACCTACAAAAAAGCCTCCTGGGACAAAATCCGAAACCCAACAGGAAGTCGGTTATTATTAATTTTCTTAGCAAAATTTGTGTCATTTTTGCCATTTTCAGGCGTCATACTTGAACGAACTCCTCCTAGAGATTTATTCGGATCAACACCAAATTTGGTGAGTCTAATCTAAAGCCCTTTGTGACGTTAAATTGCGAAGATCTAGAGTTTTCATCAGAGGGCGTGTCCGTGGCGGCCTCGCAAATTTCGATGTTTCGCCATGAAAAAGGAAGTTGCTATAACTCAGGCATAAAATGCCCGATCTGCCCCAAACTTCACATGTGTGATAACACTCCTGACCTGAAGACATCTACATGCCCATATTCAGTTTTACTCATAGCGCCACCTGCAGGCACCAGGAAGTGTCATGCTGTACTCTGCAACAAATTCCTCCTGGAGATTTAATCAGATCAACACCAAAATCGGTCAGTCTAATAAAAAGGCTTTAGCGATGTGAAATTGCGAAGATCTTGAGTTTTCGTTGAAGGGCGTGTCCGTGGCGGCCTGGCAAATTTCGTGGTCTCGCCATGGATATAAATCTTGTTATAACTCAGCCATAAAATGTCCGATTTGCCTCAAACTTCACATGTTCGATAAGAGTCCTGGCCTGAACCAATCTGAAGGCCTATATTCTATTATAATCACAGCGCCACCTGTTGGCAACAGGAAATGACTTGTACCAAACTCCTCCTAGAGATTTAATGATATCAACATTATATTTGGTCAGTCTGATCTCGAGGCCTTAGAGATGTTAAATTGTGAAGATCTTGAGTTTTCGTTAAAGGGCGTGTCCATGGCGGCCTGCCAAAGTTTGATGTTTCGCCATGGACATAAAAGTTGTTATAACTCAGCCATAAAATGTCCGATCTGCCTCAAACTTCACATGTTTGGTAAGAGTCCTGGCCTGAAGACATCTAAAGGCCAATATACAGATATTATTATAGTGCCACCTATTGGCAGCAGGATATATCATATCTTGCACTAACTCAAACATACCAAGGTCAATCTGCACCAAACTTCATATGTTTGATGAAAGTGCTGGCCTGAACACATCTACATGCCAATAATCAGTTATAGGCATAGCGCCACCAGCTGGCAGCAGGAAGTTTGGCACATTTAAGTGACTTTGATCTATTTTTCCTACATTTACTGTATTAAAAGCATACTGCCCACCGATTGCTGTGTTCCTAAAGCCACCGGTCGGCGGTGAGCCCGTGTGCGAGGGCCCGTTCATCGCTGCTTGCAGCTTTAATTATAAATTAGATCTGTGAGATCAGAATCAAACTTAAAACTTAACTTCAGTCGTGACTCATTTCACAGATTGCATTTGGAGAAACTTGAAAACGACATGCTGAAACTCTACCAAACCAAAGCGTAAAGTTGAACTGATGCTCTCACAGTGTGTATGTACAGTATCTTACAAAAGTGAGTTCACCCCTCACATTTCAGCAACCATTTTCTTCTCAAAGGACAATACTATAGAAATTAAACTTGGATATATTTTAGAGTAGTCAATGTGCAGCATGTATAGCAGTATAGATTTAATGTCCTCTGAAAATCACTCAACATACAGCTCAACTCAACATTATTGTCAAAAAAGCTGGCAACAAAAGTGAGTACACCCTAAGTGATAACAGCAGTATGTTGTCTGCTTGACAGGACCGTACAAAGTTGTGTATCTTGTATTAGAGTAGTTAAAATTATAGGTGCTGACCACTGGATGTTCAACATGGCATCTCATGGCAAAGAACTCTCTGAGGATTTGAGAATTAGAATTGTTGCTCTCCACAAAGATGACCAAGGCTATTAGAGGTTCAGTAACACCCTTGAAATTGAGTTACACAGTGGTCAGGGTCATACAGAGGTTTTCCTAGATGGGTTCAGTTCTGAACAGGCCTTGCAAGGGTCGATCAACGAAGTTAAACACTAGTTCTGTGCGTCAGGTGCAGAACCTGGCTTAAAAAAACAGACACACAAGTGCTGCCAGCATTCCTTTAAAAGTTGCAAAAGTATAAGGTCAGCTTGTCAGTGCTCAGACCAGATGCTGCACACTGCAACAAGTCAGTTTGCATAGGCGTCATCCCAGAAGGAAGCCTTATCTGAAGCTGGCTTATAAGAAAGCCCACAAACAGTTTCCTGAAGACAACCTGTCCAAGAGCATGAATTACTGGAATCATGTCCTGTGGTCTGATGAGACTATAAGATAAACTTGTTTGGCTCAGATGGTGTCCAGCATGTGTGGTGATGCCCTGGTGAGGAGTACCAAGAAAATTGTGTCTTGCCTACAGTCAAGCATGGTGGTGGTAGCATCATGGTCTGGGGCTGCATGAGTGCTGCTGGTACTGGGGAGCTGCAGTTCATTGAGAGAAACGTGGATTCCATTATGTACTGTACATTCTGAAGCAGAAAATGATGCCTTCCCTCTAAAAACTAGGCCAAACAGCAGTTTTCCAACATGATAACAATCCCAGAGACCCCACCAAGATGATGGCCAAGTATGTCTCCAGACCTGAACCCTATTAAAGGTTGTATCAGTGATTTCTAGCCTGAAACATAAAGTGTCAAATTCAGCTGACCTTTCATCACGATCCGCTCGCTGCCTGCCCCATAAATTGTCTGTGAAAAAACCGCGTCTCTCTGGTCAGCCTAGGGTCCGAGATATGCCAAAAAAAACAATCGGCACTACCAACCTTTCCACAGATAAACAAACAGTGTTCCAACCAATCAGCGTCAGGGGTTTGGTGTTGTGGACTTTCGCTCCGCCTCCCTCACATCCCAGCACCAGTAGGAAAGTCCACAACACCAAACCCCTGACGCTGATTGGTTGGATTGTTTTTTTGGCATATCTCGGACCCTAGGCTGACCAGAGAGACGCGTTTTTTTCACAGACAATTTATGGGGCAAGCAGCGAGCGGATCGTGAAGAAAGGTCAGCTGAAATTGACACTTTATGTTTTAGGCTAGAAATCGCTGATACAACCTTTAAGCACCTGTGGGGCATCCTCAAGTGTAAGGTGGAGAAGCACCATGTCTAACATCCAGCAGCTCTGTGAGGAGTGGAAGAGGATCCCAGCAACAACCTGTGCAGCTCTGGTCAATTCTATGCCCAGGATGATTAAGGCAGTGCCAATGACAATGGTGCTAACACAATATATTGACACTTTGGACAAGTTCACTTAGGGTGTACTCACTTTTGTTGCCAGCTATTTTGACAATAATGACTGTATGTTGAGTAATTTTCAGGAGACAATAAATCTATACTGCTATACAAGCTGCACATTGACTACTTTGTGTAAAATACATCCAAGTTTCATTTCTATAGTATTGTCCCTTGAGAAGATATACTAAAATGGTTGCTGAAATGTGAGGGGTGTACACACTTTTGTGACATACTGTATCTTTGTTTCAAAACCTGATAAGTGGCCTATTGAAAAAAATAAGATTTTATCAGTAAGAGACTGTTAATAATGGTAAGTTATCTTCATACATGAAAAAGTGTAATAGATCTAATGAGTATGTAGGATATTTAATATTGTAATATAAAGTAATATTACTACAAAATACTGTTAAATGCAGTTTTTTGAACTTTAAAAGAACAAGAAATAAAGTGCCCAACTGGCACTTAAAGGGAGAATTCAGAAACCATTGTTATTAGTGGCCATAAAGTGAACTGCAGCCATCAACTTATTTGCTTGTGCTTGTATCTATTACGCTATAGTTTTGCTATTTGCACTTACTATACTTAGTTTCAAATAGTTTCTGTCATAAATATTCACATAACACGCAACAATGGTAACTAGTAAGACAAGTTTTTTCTCAATTCTTTTTTTTTTCCAGTGAGGGATTGACTTCACACAAAAAATACGTCATACTGTATTCTAACGTGCCTTATGAAATATCTTATTATGCCTGTTCACCTTCCACAACAGCCTTCTTGGTGAGACCATGCCTGTGGTGCTTTAAATTGCTGCCTATACAGCTTAATAGGTTTTAGAATAGACTTGAATTGTGACTCTGAGTTGTGAAGGGTAAATTGCGTTCAGCACATATTTTGTGAGCATGTTTGTTTCGTTGCCTAATCTGCATCATTAATTTAGTGAATCAGCACAGATAGTGTTGACAAATAAACTACGCTTTCAGCAGGTGCTATTCATTCTTGCTTCTCTTTCTTTTCATTCAGTTTCTAATTCATGTATTTTCCCTCCAAGTGAACACTTAAAATAATGTGAGTTTTGTATCGCTCTCCAGCCACTCATTACTTTGCCATAACATGAAAAAGGCTGACAGCTGAAACATATTTAGCACTCTATAAAGGACTGCCAATCATATTGTGCCGCTAAATATGCAATTATATATACACTGCATCCCAAGAGACATTACTTTGATAGGGTCCTATGAAATCCTATGAAAGTTTTATGTTTTCCCAAATTCAGTTTTTTTTTTCAAATTCAGTTTTTTCCATTTGAATTGAAGTTTTTTTTCTTTTTAATTTGAATTTCGTTTTTAATTATTTTTTAATTATTCTTTATTCTCGTAGTTTCGACAATGTTCTCAAAATATTATAACTTTAATCTCTTAATTTTAGAATTTTTTTTAACATGACACTAAAATGCTTTTTTTTTATTTCGTAATTCTGACTATATTTTTTTAAAAACATTTTGTCTTTATTCTCAAAACTTTTTGACTTTATTCTCAAAAAATATTGACTTTATTCTTGTAATTATTACTTTATTCTTGAAATATTTTGACTTTATTCTCAAACATTTTGACTGTTCTCAAAACATTTCAACTTTATTCTCGAACGTTCGACTTTATTCTCGAAACATTTTGACTTTATTCTCAAAATATTTCAAATTTATTCTCAAAATATTATGACTTTAATCTCTTAATTTTAGATTTTTTTTAATGTGGCACAAAAATGCTGTATTAATTTTTTTATTTAATTTAATTTAATTTAATTTTTTTATTAAATTCTCAAAACATTTTGTCTTTATTCTCAAAATTTCGACTTTATTCTCAAAACATTTCGATTTTTTTCTCAAAAAATATAGACTTTATTCTTGTAATTTTGACTTTATTCTTGAAATATTTTGACTTTATTCTCAAACATTTTGACTGTTCTCAAAACATTTCAACTTTATTCTCGAACGTTCGACTTTATTCTCAAAACATTTTGTCTTTATTCTCAAAATTTCGACTTTATTCTCAAAAAATTTTGACTTTATTCTCAAAACATTTAGATTTTTTTCTCAAAAAATATAGACTTTATTCTTGTAATTTTGACTTTATTCTTGAAATATTTTGACTTTATTCTCAAACATTTTGACTGTTCTCAAAACATTTCAACTTTATTCTCGAACGTTCGACTTTATTCTCGAAACATTTTGACTGTTCTCAAAACATTTCAACTTTATTCTCGAACGTTCGACTTTATTCTCGAAACATTTTGACTTTATTCTCAAAATATTTCAAATTTATTCTCAAAATATTATGACTTTAATCTCTTAATTTTAGATTTTTTTTAATGTGGCACAAAAATGCTGTATTAATTTTTTAATTTAATTTAATTTAATTTAATTTTTTTATTAAATTCTCAAAACATTTTGTCTTTATTCTCAAAATTTCGACTTTATTCTCAAAACATTTTGACTTTATTCTCAAAACATTTTGATTTTTTTCTCAAAAAATATAGACTTTATTCTTGTAATTTTGACTTTATTCTTGAAATATTTTGACTTTATTCTCAAACATTTTGACTGTTCTCAAAACATTTCAACTTTATTCTCGAATGTTCGACTTTATTCTCGAAACATTTTGACTGTTCTCAAAACATTTCAACTTTATTCTCGAACGTTCGACTTTATTCTCGAAACATTTTGACTTTATTCTCAAAATATTTCAAATTTATTCTCAAAATATTATGACTTTAATCTCTTAATTTTAGATTTTTTTTTAATGTGGCACAAAAATGCTGTATTAATTTTTTTTATTTAATTTAATTTAATTTAATTTTTTTATTAAATTCTCAAAACATTTTGTCTTTATTCTCAAAATTTCGACTTTATTCTCAAAAACATTTTGACTTTATTCTCAAAACATTTAGATTTTTTTCTCAAAAAATATAGACTTTATTCTTGTAATTTTGACTTTATTCTTGAAATATTTCGACTTTATTCTCAAAACATTTCAACTTTATTCTCAAAATATTTTGACTTTATTCACTAAAAGATTTGACTTTATTCTCGAAATATTTCGATTTTATTCTCGTAATTTCAACTTTATTCTCGAAATATTTCAACTTTATTCTCAAAATATTATTACTTTAATTTCAGATTTTTTTTTTTTTTTTTTTTAACATGGCACTGAAATGCTGTTGTAATTTTATAATTTCATAATTCGCAACTTTTATTCTGATGGGTTGCTGTGAAGACTTTAAGTTTCTATTTGTAAATGATATGATGATAATTTTGGTTTTTCTCAAATGAAACGGTAAAATGCTCATGATGTAACCCAGAGCAGATCTATAGATAATGTTTGTGTGTTCATCTACACATATTCAATCGTATTTTATTAAGCTATGAGAATACTTTTTATGCATAAAAAAATAGCGCTAATTTAGAGAGTATCACGACGTGTGTGCGTTTTCCTCTAAATATAAAAACACAAAGCACATTGTTTATTTATTTGTATTTTTTCCGCACAAAAAGTATTCTCGTAGCTTCATAAAATTACGATTATACCACTGATGTCACATGGACTGTTTTGTTGATGTTCTTGGTACCTTTCTGGGCCTTGAATGTGGAAGGACCCTTGCTGTCTATAGAGGGTCAGAGAGCCTTTGGATTTAATCAAAAATAACTTAATTTGTGTTAGGAAGACGAACGAAGGTCTTACAGGTTTGGAACAACAATAAACAAGAGTAATTAATGACAGAATTTTCATTTTTTGCATAAACTAACCCTTTGATATTCACAGACACTAGTCCATATCGCGTTTTGATTTAAGTGTACTAACCTACTTTTAATTTATTCACCCAAAATTTGGCAAATTAGTATCACATGCATCCTTCGCAGAGAACAATCCCATAAGCACAATCCATAATACATTTCAACAACTGATCATAAGCGTACATTTCATTCAACACTGAAAAACTTAAAATACTGCACTGATAAAGTTGACTCTAATTAAAATGTCATATTTCAAGTAATGTTTGTGTTCTGTATGTATTTTATGCTTATTAGAATGTTGTGTTATTAGCTTAGCAACATACTAATATCAAACTGTTCATACTAACATATTGAAATCAATTGTGTGCTGGATCTTCAGTGTGCAGAACCAATCATATGGTCATATTCCAGATAAAGTGTCACTTATGATCCATTTACTGTAGGTAGTTAGACAGCAAATCAGCTAATTGGTTCTGGCATAGGGCATTCTGTCAACCAAAAGCAATACACATTATATATTATATATAATTTAAGTGATGTCGGAAGTGAACTATAAACAAATAGGATTCTTTAGTATGTCGTGGCAGCAAGTTGCTTTATATGGAAGTCCCTATACTTCCAGACAGACTAGGTTTAGGCTCTGTATCCAAGGCTAGAGTAGACAGTCAACTGGAATAATGAAGTGACCGGTGCTGGACCTTGAAGCCCCGGGGGCCTGTAATTCTCATGGAGTTTGTGTGTGTGGGTGTTTGTGGGTCTCTTAATCGATTGTCCAGCTTTTAATCCTCCAGCCTCTGCTTTTTCACACTTATTTCAACATCTTGCTTATGTTTTTTTCACACTTTCACACTGACTCCCTCAGTCAATTTAGTTCACAGCTAAATGTGTGAGCACTGCTTTCAAGAGTTTCTTTCTGAGAAGGTATTTTATACCTTACATTAACTGTTTATTAAACCAAACCAAACTCTAACTATGACTGATCCGCTGTAATTACTGCATTTTATTCTCATTAGTTATAGAAAGAATAGAAAGCAACAGAAAGATTTTTTTTAAAGAGGTCTCTTCTGCTCATTAAGCCTGCATTTATTTGATCTAAAGTACAGCAAAATAGTACAATTTTGAAATATATTTACTATTTAAAATAACTGTTTTCTATTTTAATATATTTTAAAATATAATTTATTCCTGGGATTTTAAAGCTGTTTTTTTTAGCATCATTACTTCAGTCACATGATCAGAAATTATTCTAATATTCTGATTTGCTGTTTAAAAAAAAACATTATTATTATTATTATTATGTTGAAAACAGCTGAGTAGATTTTTTCAGGTTTCTTTGATGAATAGAAAGTTTAGAAGAACAGCATTTATTTGAAATAGAAACATTATAAATGTCTTAATCATCACTTTTGATCAATTTAAAGCATCCTTGCTTAATAAAATACATTTTATTTTAAATCTTTTGAATGGTACAATGTATAATGTTACAAAAGCTTTTTATTGGATGTCTTTGGATCTTTCTATTCATTCTGAAAAATGAAAGAATCCAACAAAAAATATACTGAACTCTTTTAAATATTGATAATAATGATAAAAGATGTTTATTGAAAAGCAAATCAGCATATTAGAATGATTTAAGGTATAATTCTGAAGGATCACATGACACTGAAGACAAAAGTAATGATGCTGAAAATTTAGCTTTGATCCCAGGAATAAATTACATTCTAAAATATATTCAGATAGAAAGCAGTTATTTTAAATAGTAAAAATATTTCACAATATTACTGCTTTTGCTGTATTCTGGGTCTTTAAAAAAACATTAGAAATCTTAATGTTCAAAAACTTTTGACTGGTAATGTACATATTTGTAATAGAATTTAAAATAATAAAAATTGTTACACGACAGAAACATTTAAAATTAAGTAGTGAAGAAAAAATGTGAGAAATGTGGTTGCTAGTCACAGCACCTAAAATTAATAAATTAATGTAAGAATGATAAATAAATAAAAAGATGTTCAAGATTTGCAAACAAATGCAGCATGCAGGACTTGTTTGTTTCCTTTATACTGACTTTATGCAAGCCCAGGTGTGTGAGGGGGTGTTTACTGGTTCATTCTCAATTCACATGGAAAATTATGGAAAACATGGTCCTTTTAGTAAAGACTTACTTTGAACTTACCAATAAACATGCTTTACAAAAATGTTTTTTTTTTTTTTCATGTACAGCAATCATTTTAATATAATGCTCTTACCTGTATTTTCTATTCCTGAAAACTGTCTGAGTAGCAAAATAGCAAGGTAATACCCACTGTCAACCACCAGTCCTGGTCCAGTCAAGATGTAAAATAAAGTCCAGTTTGATTCCTGATTTAATACAAAGTCTCCCAGCGGAAAACAAGCAACTTACTTGCATTTGTAGCTTTGGAAATGATCTCTGTCAGACCTCTGTCCTCCCCTGTTTTTCTTACATCCTCTCCTTTGTCTCGCTGTCCACGTTTTTCTTCCTCCCACTGTATATTGCAGCCTCTCACTCCTTGTTGACCCAGTCTGTCTAAAACCCCTCTCTCTCTCTCAAATGCAGCTGCAAGCTCAAGCGTTACAGTTGCATATGCATTCCACTCTCCTTCTCTCTCTCGGTGCATTATTCTCAGTGTTCCATTTGCCATGAGATGGCCACTTTCATCAACCTCAGAAGAGCTGCTGTGAATCAATGGATTCTGACTAGCTCTAGTCTTTCACACTTTTTACCCATTGTTATTTTTCAGCAGCAAGGCCTCATTCACTCTTTCCTTACCTTAGCTTATGTTTTTGATCACCCTAGTGATCAAAGTGCCCTTTTGTTAAGATTATTTTTTGTAATAATATAAAAATAAAAAATGTATAAAAATACCGAATTCGCGACAGCCTGCCCAATCGAACTATTAGTAAAATTAATTAATATTGTTTTAGTTGTAGAATGACCCTCACGTGACAACCCCACCCGGAAGTTCAGGATCCGATCACGTTTATAACGCCAAGGATAGACACCGTTCGTGGCTGCTGGTAAGTGTTTTAACGTTACTTATTATTATAAGAATGACGTGAAGAAAAGAGGTTATGCACGAGTATTTATACTTTTTTATAGTTTGTGCATGTGTAGTCTGCTCTGAAATAGCTGCCGATAATGTTAATGTCGTCATGTAAACAAAAGTGCATTTTCACTTCGTGAATCGTTCTTGCATTTTGGGGGAGAAAAGGACGTCACGGGCATCTTGGGTCTGGTCTTTTTTTTTTTTGTTTATGTAATGCAGGGCTCGCAAAATCGCTAGCCCGACGTCTCGGTGCTATTGTATTTTTGAGTCGGGCTACCAAAATGTGTCACCGGGCTGCCCGACGGGCTATCTTAAAGTAGAGGGCTCCTGCAGGTCCTTAAAAACTCCTCAATTTAGTTCATACCTGTCAAGTATCCCGTTTTGGCCGGGAAAGTCCCGTATTTTACCCTTCTTTCCCGCCATCCTCCCGTATTAGTATTTTCCCGTAAATCTCCCGTATTTTAACTAGTGATGTGTCGTTCGCGAACGAGTCGGCTCTAGAGCCGAGTCTTTGTAGCGAACGAGAAAAGCCGACTCCCGCCGGGGAGAGCCGAATCTTCCGCCGCAAGTAGTGGTGGGATCGTACCATTATGTGAAAGAAGGAAAGGGGGCGCATACTTTAAAGATAGCGAGTGTAGTGGTACAGGCCAGGTACACAGAGCGACAGAGAGAGGCGGGGAAGATGGCATTAAATGCGAGTCCATTGGGAAAAAGTGAAAAAATGAGTGAAAAACGAAAAAGCAGCAGCATCTGGCTGCATTTCAATGATGTTGGAGACTGCAAAGCTGAATGCAGATGCCTGGTTAAGGTAATGGTAGGAAGACTCTGCATTGTTGCAACATCGGTGCCCTCAGAGAGTCTTCTCAAAAACAGGACAAATAATTACAGAGAGGAGAAATTGCATCAGCCCATCCAAGCTGAGGCATCTCATATTTCTCAATGCCAACCTGCACTAAAGACAAAAGTGTTTTGTTATATATGGTTATTATATATGTTAAGACTTTTCCCTTTATTTAGGTTATGCTGTGGTTGAGTTCAATTAAAGTTTTATTAAAATGTTAAATAATAGTAACTGTATTTTTTAAAATGAAAAATAAGGAATTAAAAAGTTGCTTACCAATACACAAAACATTCACAATTGATAAATTGGGCTAAAATAGAAGGCTCTGAGTGATACTAAATAAAGAGCCATTTGGGAGCCGTAAGAGCCGGCTCTTTTAAGGGAGCCCAGCCAAAAGAGCTGAATCTTTGAAAAGAGCCAAACTTGCCATCACTAATTTTAACTTGCGTTCTTAAAAACCCCCTTAACCCCCCCCCCACACACACAAAAAATCTGAGCTCTGTCACTAGCCTTGCGATAACTGCCTACCAATGTTAAATGAACAGAAAATATGCAAATAGGCCTTTAAATAAATGCTCTTCATATATACCCTTTTGTGTTTTCATTTAGGCTATGAATGCTCACAGCATGTCAATGTCAACAAATGTAGGCCTATCATTGGCTTTATGCACAGCTGCACTACTTCCTGAACTTCAGGCAGCTCCTTTGTTTCCTGTCTGCCATTATTGGACAAACTGATCACCTGGATTAATCAGTTTGTCCAATAATGGCAGACAGGAAACAAAGGAGATGCCTGAAGTTCAGGAAGTAGTGCAGCTGCATAAAGCCAATTGTAGTTTATAAGTGGTTGACAAGTGGTGATTTTAGCTTTCTTGTCACCTGTTTTAAAATGTAAGGGATACTGGAGCTTGGTTGGGGTGGTGGGACTGCTCGCGGCAGGCGCCGGAAAATTTCCCTTATTTTCAAATCCAAAACTTGACAGGTATGATTTAGTTGTATCAAATTTAAGGCCATAAAAAGTTTTATATATGTTAAATAGTATAAGAAAAGACTTAATTATAATTTAGGAGGTCTTAGATTTGGGGACAGAAAGACGAGAATCGCGATAGGGCTGGATTAAAAGTCAAAACGCGGCACTGATGTCTTTATATGAATATTTCTGAAGGGAACCGACTGTCCTCAGAAACGTGTTGTTGGCATTTTCATTTCACCTCTGATAAAACAGCGTTAATGCTGCTTTGTGTTCAGCCGTTCCTATGGAAACCGTAGTATTTTAGCGCTCCTAAAGCGCCCCATCCTGACAGAGAATTAATTTTTATTTCCACATTTTTTCAGCTGTTTAAGGTCAAACTATTGCAATTATCGACCTACGTTTTTATGCAGCAAACACATAGAATTGTAAATGTGAAAGAAGTTAATGTGCCTTCGAAAAATCTAAACAATTAAGACAGTAATATTTGTTTTAAATAAATATAATAAATGATAAACTCGATTTAAAGGCTGAAATTCCATTGTATAAGATATTCTGTTTTTTTGTGTGAACCTGTGTCTGAATTATAAATCATGCCATTTTATGCCTTAATATTCTACCGTACATTGTCCAATCCTACTCATACTGTTCATTTTACTTGTGCAGCTCTTAAAAAAGGTCATAAATCGCCTTAAATTGATATTTAAAAATATTTTAACTAGTGAAATAAAATTCCTTCCTTAATATGTTTGTTTTATTTCTATACTCTGCAGTATCAACAGCACATCCCCAGCAACCCTCAAAATTAGCTGCTCCTGTTGTCTACAATCTTACAATACAATACATCAGGGGCCACATATAGTTTCAATAGTGACCACACAGTGTTTAATATGACAGCTGTTCTTTATTATTGTGTTTAACAGAAAGAAGAAAATCTTTAGGTTTGACAATTTAATACACAACAATTTCTAATCAAAATGAATAGGTCCAAGGAAATTATTTTTAATCATTTAAACATTAAAATGGTCTTTTATGTTCCGTTTCTTTCTCAAAACTGCTTCACAGCATTGGCTGCTAGAAGCCTCTGTAATGATACGTATATCAGCAAGGAATGTGTCACAATATACAGTACAGTATTGCTGTACTGATGTTTTGAGCACAGCCCTATTTAGGGAGCCCCTTTTATAGTGATAAAAATATTACTAATTCTATTGTTTGAGTCCTGAACTAAACATAAAAACATAAATGCAATTAAAACTTCGAATAATGCATTATTTGTCTTATTAATGACATTGTTTCTTGTTACGTAAGTAACTGGATGCCTACAATGAGGTGATGGACCCAAGGGGCTCTTTAATGCCTTGTTCCAGGTGGCCTTTTTATACTTTGAGCACCTGCCCCTTTAAAGGTCTCTGCACGGTCCTGTTTTTCTGACAGCATTCATAAAACAAATATTCACACAGGCTTACATTTAAACCTGAAAATGAAAAGAAACCTTGAATACAAGTGTTTTGAATTGTGCGTATATTGGTGGCTTAATCACCAGATGAGGTTACACTGTTTATTGAATTGTTTATAATGGCCTTCAACTTAACTATTATTTATTTTGGAATGCCTCCACAGTCAGTATAAGTTTAACCAAGTCTACTTAATATCATTACTTATGAAACAATTGCATATGTTCTTTTTTACAGTAATATTTGAAGGGAATTTTCCCCTTTTACAAGAGTGCTGTTTATGTATGCAAAAACAAGATTTATTGAACCTTTGAAAACAATATTTAAAAAAATGCATGTGTGGTTTTTTGTTGAACATATTTTTTTTTTTACATTTTCAGGCTTTTATGGCTCATACTACAATATAGGAGAATATGGAGACCATTCTCAAGGAGACAACTTTGTGAGATAATAACAGTATTTAGTTATATACAGTACAGACCAAAAGTTTGGACACACCTTTGAACCAAAGTTTTCTTTATTTTCATGACTATGAAAATTGTAGATTCACACTGAAGGCATCAAAACTATGAATTAACACATGTGGAATTATATACATAACAAAAAAGTGTGAAACAACTGAAAATATGTCATATTCTAGGTTCTTCAAAGTAGCCACCTTTTGCTTTGATTACTGCTTTGCACACTTTTTGGCATTCTCTTGATGAGCTTCAAGAGGTAGTCACCTGAAATGGTTTTCACTTCACAGGTGTGTCCTGTCAGGTTTAATAAGTGGGATTTCTTGCCTTATAAATGGGGTTGGGACCATCAGTTGTGTTGTGCAGAAGGCTCTACCAACTTTTGCTTTTTTTTTTTTTTTTAATTCTTGTGTGTATTATTTTTTCTCATAATCAAATTAAAAGTATAAACATTTATTTATTTTTAATCAAATGAAAAATAAACCCTTTTAATTTTTGGCAAACAAACAGAGGTTTACTGTTAAAATCAATAAATAATAATAATTTAACATTTAAATAATAATTGTAGTATTTTTTCTACAATTAAGTGGTTAATCTTGTTATATTTATTTTTATCATATATATTGTTTCATGTCAATTATTTAAATAGGAATATATAAACAACTACATTATACTGTACAAAAGTAATACAAGACTAATGTTCTGTTACATGTTACTTTTATTTTGACAGGTTGCCTTGAAGTTTCTGTGTGTGTACAGCATGTTATGATGCTAGTTTTCTCAAATGAAACGGTAAAAGTGACACTCACAGCAGCTTTGGATATTGAGTTTATCTGTTCATGCGAGATGCAAATGCCCAAAATTAGCGGGAGCGTCACGTGTGCTTCAGTATATGCGTGTAGTAAAAGCGCGTCTCCACTCTCCACCATGCATACATACAGAGGCAAACGGAGCATGCAGGATTCATATTGAAACGGTCTTTTTGCATTTCAGTTTTCACAGACACTAGTCCATATCGCGATTTGAATGAAGTAACAGACCAACTTTTGATTTATTAATCCAAAAATCGACGAATTTACGTGGCATTTCGCGCTATAGTAGATTCGGTTTTTATGAATGGAGTCCGCGATCCCGTCTGTGTTTTCGCAGATGAGACATTGTAAACACGCGATCATGTAAAGACAGAAATGACATGCCTTCGTGTAAATAAGATAAATAACACAAGGCAATTTAGTTTGTTTAATAAAAGAACAATGTATAGCCCTGTTCTATAGGAAAGATAACCTTAATGACTTCTATTGTGATCTGACGCTATATCAAAAATAAAATGAACTTGACATTCAAGGGGGGCGGGGGGTGCCGTTGGGGGGGCGGGGCGCCCCCCTAAGATAATGGTAGGGGAAACACTGTAGTATATATAGAATTAAATATAATTCCACATGTGTTAATTCATAGTTTTGATGCCTTCAGTGTGAATCTACAATAGTCATGAAAATAAAGAAAACTCTTTGAATGAGAAGGTGTGTCCAAACTTTTGGTCTGTACTGTACTGTAAATGCACATAAATATCAGTTTTCACTTTATATGTAAGATGATATTTAAATGCTTAGTTGTATGATCTAAGCTCTGTAGTAGAGTATTCTGATAATTCTTTTATAAAAATCATTAAAGATTTCATAGCAATTACACTGAAAGGCTTTTTAGTTACTAAAAAGTATGAACTAATAATTAGACAAAAGAAGACATGTAAAATATTTTGTATAGCATGTTTTTCAGATCTGGTTTTGATTGTGTTGATAATTTATAGATCTAAATTTGCATATCAAATATAGTTGCAGTATTTTGACAGTCCACTTTAGATATTCTACTAATAAGTAACTTTCCAACAGCATGTCAACAACTAGTCATTAGAGTATTAGTCTTTAGTATTGGTATTAGTTACAGACAGTCTGCTTAATGTCAAATCAGTTTATAGGATCCCACAATTTTAAATTTTATATTTTTATATGTACTTTTCAAAAATTGTTGGAAAAGACTGTATGCTGTCTGACTATGAGAAATAAACTGTCTTGATCCTCTAAAGCACTCTGTTTGAAGAACACAATTGGTAGTGAGTCTGCATAAATGCTTTGCTATTGGACATAGTACACTCTAAAAAGTGCTGGGTGAAAAAATAACCCAACCATAACCCAGCCGCTGGGTAACTATGGGACAGAACACGCGTTGGGTTGTTTTGACCCAAGTGCTGGGTTAAACTATTTGACCCAAAATGCTGGGTTGTTTATTTGACCCAACAGCCAATATACAAGCTAATAAGCAACTAGTTAAGTGTTACTGTACCATTGTATTTACCAGTTGATATGTGGCAAATACAGTTGCATATTGTTTTTATAGATTAACATATTATAAGAAAAAGCTTACCTTAAGTCATGTCACCCAGCTCTGAATGCACCTCGCTGAGCACTGGCAAGAATTGGGTCTGCAACTGTAGCCCAGTCTTCAAAAAGTCTGCCTCTGGATATAGCTTCCTAAAGTCTTGTGAAATCTGATAAAATTTGAAAAACAAATGTGTTTTATAAGTTAAATAAGTTTAAGGTTTATACTGGTCTCCTAGTTTGTAATGCAACACAAGCATTCACTAAAATAGAGGAAGAGTAAGGGGCCGTTCACATGCCGCGCCTAAAAACGCGTGAAAACGCAAGGCGCGTCGCTTTCTCATTCTTTCCAAAACGCTCTGCAGCTTGCTCTCCCATGCCGTCTGCCGTTGCTAAGCAACCATGTCCCGCGCCTGGAAAAAACGAGCTTCCATTATGAGCGTATATTGGCATCTACATTTGAAATAACGAACTTGAGCGTGCAAAAGACGCGACATGTGAACGGCCACATACACCACGAGAGATTAAGTCTAACTTTACATACTGTAGCTAAGACAACATTACATTTGAGTAATAAATAATAGTCATATTGTGGTTCAACGTTATTAAAGTAAGGGACATAGCGTTTTAGCTAATGCAGATACCTGAACGAAAAAAGCGCGAAAATACTCAACATAAAAAATATGGATATATCGTTGGATTCGGCACGTCGCAGACATTTACTTGAAAAAATATGCCCTTAAAAGATCAATTTTTGTATGAAATGATCTAATTTTGACAAAACATTACAAAGCCATACAGTATGCAGACAGTAGCGGAACTTACCCCCTGACCTACCCTTTCCATAAGGCGTTAAAATAAAAGCCATATGTATTCTGTAAGTTACATAAATAACACTACACACACACACACACACACACACACACACACACACACACACACACACACACACACATATGTTGGGTTTACATGTTTTATGGGGACATTCCATAGGCGTAATGGTTTTTATACTGTGCAAACCGTACTTTCTATGGCCCTACACCTACCCTACACCTAAACCTAGCCCTCACAGGAGATTGTGCATACTTTTACTTCATCAAAAAAACTCATTGTGCATGATTTATAAGCCTGTTTCCTCATGGGGACCTGAGAAATGTCCCCACAAGGTCAAAATCTACTGGTATTCCTATCCTTGTGGGGACATTTGGTCCCCACAACGTGATGAATACCAGGTACACACACACACACACACACACACACACACACACACACACACACACACACACACACACACACACACACACACACACACACACACACACACACACTTTATATAACAATAAAACGATTGTTGAGGCAAAAAAAGTACATCGCTAGGCTGCTTAAGTTACAACGTTCGTCATTCGGAATAAAATGCTAACCCCGCACAGCGACATATCAAATATTGCATTAAACAGTGAAATCAGTGTGCTCTAAAACACAACTTATTAAAAATAAAGGTAAATAATTATATAATCATATTATTAATTTACCTTATAATCCTGCTTGCTGCGAGGTGCGTGACCGCCTGGCGAGGAGAGACGAGTGAAGAATCCAGAATGTTCGATGAAGTGAAAAAAATAAATAAACCGGTTGAAAAATAACCCAACCCAGGTGTTCATAGTGAAAGAAGCCCTTATAGTCCATTTGACCCAGCATGATCAACCCAACTGTGTGTTTACAGTGCCTCAAACAACCCAGAATTTTGACCCAGCACAATTAACCCAGCAATGTATTTACAAAAATAACCCAGCACCTTTTAGGGTGTAGGATATATAAAAATATGAGATCATAAATTATTTTCATCATTACTTATTCTTGCTAAAATCTCAGCATACTCAGTATACTCTCAGAAATAAATGTACAAAAGCTGTTACTGGGGCGGTACCTTTTAAAAAGCTTACTACCTTTTATTTAGTAATATGTACACTTTAGATACTGATATGTACCTTAAACATTAATATGCACCCTATAGGCACAAAAGTGTACCTTTTGAAAAGGCACCACCCCAGTGACAGCTTTTGTAATTTAATTTTTGAGATATAGAAGGCCTATTTTGTTGTCATGACCTACCAGTTTGCTGCTTTAGCTTCTGCCTTTTTCTAAAAATAAAAAACCGGGAACTTGCCCTCTTAGTCTCTCCCCCCCCCCCCCTCTCTCTCTCTCTCTATATATATATATATAATAGTAAAGTATTCATACCCCTTCATTTTTTCACGTTTTGTAATGTTGCTGACTTCTGTTAAACTGCTTTAAATTACTTTTTTCCAACATAAAAAAATTCTACACTCCATACACCATAATGGCAAAGCAAAAAATGTTTTTTAACATCTTTGCAAATTTAATAAAAATAAAAAACGTTTAATATTCCATTGCATAAGTATTCATACCCTTATCTGGGACAGCTGTAATTTAGCTCAGGAGCATTCATATTGCTCGTAGATGGTAGTACACTTTGGGTGAAGTTAACCTCTGGCAAATTCAATTGATTGGGTATGATTTGGAAAGGCACACACATCTTAATAAAAGGTCTAACAGCTGAAAATGCATATCAGAGCAAAATCCAAGCCCTAAGGTAAAAAAAAAAAAAACCTGCCTGTAGAGCTTAGAAACAGGATTGCATTAAACCACACACCTGGGGAAGAGTTCAGAAAAAATTCTGCTGCATTGAAGCTTCAGAGAAGCATAGTCTCAGTTACCCTTAGTTTGAAACAACCAGGACTCTTCCTAGAGTTGGCCTCCTGGCCAAACTGAGCAATTGATGGAGAAGGGCTTTGGTTAGAGTGGTGACCAAGAACCTGATTCTCACTCTAGTTTAGCTTGATGATCATATGTGGAGGAGAAACCCACAGAATGACAAACATCAGTGCAACACTCCACCAATCTGTGCTTTATGGCAGTGTGGCAAGACTCAATCCTCTCTTCAGTGAAAACACACTTGGCATTTGCAAAAAAAAAAAAAAACACCCTCAGACTGTGAGAAACAAGATTCTCTGGTCTGATGAAACTCAATTCCAAGCATCATATTTGAACAAAAACTAGGCACTGCTCATTAGTTGCACAGCACCGTCTTAAAAGTAAAGTGTGCTGGTAGCAGCCTAATGTTGTGGACTTGTTTTTCAGTGGCAGGGACTGAGGGACTCAGAGTAGAAGGAAAGCTCAACACAGCAAAATATAGAGATAGCCTTAATGAAAACTTAGTCCAGACTGGGCAGAAGGTTCATCTTCCAACAGGACAATGACCCTAAGCACACAGCAAGAGTGGCTTATAGACAACTCTTTGAATGTCCTTGAGTGGACCAGCCAGAGCCTGGGCTTGAACCCAATCAAATATTTCTGGAGAAACCTGAAAATGTGCGTTTGCCCCTATCCAACCTGACACAGCTTGAAAGCTGAAGAGGTGAGGAGAGGATTTGGGAAATAATTGCCAAATGCTGATGTGCAATGTTTGTGGCATCATACCTCCCAAAAACTTGAGGCTGTAACGGTGGTTCAGCTAAGTACTGAGTTAAGGGTATGAATACTTGAATGCAATGTGCTTATTTCTATTTTTTTATTTTTAATAAATTGACAAAGTTGTGACAATTCTGTTTTTGCTTTGTCATTATGGTGTATGGAGTGTAGACTGATGTGGGAAAAATAGTAATTTAAAGCAGTTTAATATAAGGCAGCAACATAACAAAATGTGAAAAAACAAAGGAGTATGAATACTTTTGCAAGGCACTGTGTGTATATGAAAAGCATAAATCTAGGCTATCTGCTGCTGTTTTCAAAGCACAATGCAAAACTTTGACAATTCATTCACTGACGACAAGCATTACTGATGCTCTTCATTATTTCATGCTTTTTTAAATAGTTATATTTAATATGTCATACTATGTGCAGTGTGAGGACCAAACCAAATCTCCAGGTCTCCAGGTCAAACCAATATAACCATATATATATTTATACCTCTGAAGGACAGATTTTGAAGTTGCCACAGTGAAGTTTAGACTGCTGCCTCTCCATATTAAGCTGTGCTTGATATGCCTCAGTCTAATAGAATATGCAAACAGAATCAGAAATTTGTGCATATTTAAATGTAATCCTATGAGAGTACCTCCAGCAGGACCAGATGATTTTGCATGTCTGAGGAAGGGAAATGCAATTTATAATGCACTTGCAATTTTCTCTAAAGATTAAATGAAAAAGTACTGACTAAATTGGGCTAGACATTAATATCATGAATGATTAACATCCTCTCCTCTCTGGAATCAAGTAGTGTTTAGCATCCGAAAATAAACGTGTACAGGACTGAAAAAATATGTCTGAATCTACCATTCAAAGTAATCCTATAAGACTAGAAGTATGTGTCTTTCTATTCTCCTGTTGGCAAAATATATGAACACGTTCTGCCAATCCCCAAAATAAACATTGGTCAAAAACATCCACACTGGCAAGCACCATTAAAGGGATTACACAATGGGTGCATTTCCTGAAATCTGAGATTGAGACCATGTCTCCACGCTTTAATAAATTTTCACAATTTAAAATAAAATTGAGAGTGTTTAAGGTAATGTGTTATTTATATCAAATTAAGATTAATTACATTTTGGAATATTATAACGTAATAAGTACTTTTAAAAGTAAAGATCCCCATCACTGAAAACTGATGATAACGTAAACTTGAAGTATTTTATATATATATATATATAATTAAGGTTCATTTTCATAATTCAAGTCAGTGACGAGAGCAGGAAGGTCTTCAGCTGGAGCTGAAAGGTTATATTTTGAGTTTGGCTGCAGGCTAATGAGAGCAGATATGACCTACTTTCATCTCTAATAAACATGTGAGATGGCATAGCTTACTGCATGTCATTAATAGTTCATTACGTTCAAAAACATTTCCGTTATATCTGCCGTAATCTCTCTGACCGCAACACTACTGAACCAACACTGCAGGGTGTCATGCAAGTAATTACGAGTACTTATTGAAACTGCTTGTGTGGAATTGAAACCATTTCAAGCTAAAAAGGAGAGCATACACGTTTACCTGCTTTTAGTATTGACTCTCTGTGCAGCTTCTGACTTGAAAAAAAACACAGAATTAAAAAAAAACTTTACGATAAGGTTTCATTTGTTGACCATTAGATGCATTAATACATTTTTAAAAACAAAAGCTGTTAACATTAATGCACTTACATTAATATTAACAATGAACAACTGTATTTTTTTATTAACTAACATTAACAAAGGTTAATAAATGCTGTAAATACTGTATATATTGCTCATAGTTTTTTCATGTTAATTACTGCATTAACCAAAGTTACTAAATGAGAGCTTATTCTAGTGTTACCAGAAAATGTAATCTGTGTTAATGTTGTGTTCACTCTCAAGACCCTTTCTGCAATACCACATTCTTGGGTTATTTTGCAAAATGTTGAGCAAAATGTGATCGGTTAACATAACTTACCCCGTCCTAATATTGAAATACATAAATGTGAGTGTTATGGTCTTTACTCATATGCAGTTGTGGGCTGTAAACACTTTTGCAGGTGTTGCATTAATGTTACCATTCTTAATGCAGTTATAACTGATCCAAAACGATTTAAAATAATTGTACATGACATCTTAATCATTAATAGACACCGTTTTAAACCATCTAGCGTTACAAAGCTAAGCTTAATGTAGTTTTACTACAACGTTCACAGTTTGTAAATAGACAATCACCTTAATGCATTGTTCATTATAAACGTGCGATTATGAATTATATTGAGACGGATGTACATGGAGAAGACGACATAACAATGTTCTCTGAGCGTGTAAGTTATACTTTAGCCGCATTCATCGTGAAACGTGCTAACTTTAGCACATTATTTAAAAGGCGATTAGCAAAGATTCATATAAAAAGAAATTACACTCACTTCTGGTGGAGATGAAGCAAGAACACGAATAGTTACACACCCACATTTTTGGGACGTTCTAAAACGCTTAACTCGAAAAACACAACGTGGCTTAACGTACGTAAAAAACGACCAGGAAACCCCAAATTTCTGTCAAACCTTACTTGGAACAAACACTAATTACTATCAAAAGAACCAGCCCTTATTCCACAGAGAAAGTTAATAATATCACGTTAAGCGTTTTCTCCCCCATAGAAGCCCATTATAAAAAAACAGCTTAACGTGGTTTAACTTACCTCAACAGAGACCAGGGAAGACCAAACTTCTGTTAAATTTTACTTATAATAAATAACGAGCTCTTAGTCAGCATAAAAAGTGATCGCCCCCCCCCCCCCCATAGAAGTCCATTATAAAAAAAAACATGTTAAGCTTTTTCCTTAATGGAGTTCTATAGGGAGAACACGCTTAACGTGATATTATTCACTTTATGTGCTGAATGAGATCTCATTCTTTTGACAGCAGCAAGTATTTATTATAAGTAATATTTGACAGAAGTTTGTTTTTCCCCAGTCGTTGTTAAGATACGTTAAACCACGTTAAGCTGTTTCCTTATGGATTTCTATGGGGGACGCTTAACGTGATGTTATTCACTTTATATGCTGAATAAGAGCTCATTCTTTTGACAGCAGAAAGTGTTTATTATAAGTAAAATTTTGCAGAAGGTTGGTTTTCCCCGGTCGTTGTTACGATACGTTAAGCCACGTTAAGCTTTTTTTTTTTTTTGTATAATGGACTTCTATTGGGGGCGATCACTTTATATGCTGAATAAAAGCTCGTTCTTTTGACAGCAGCAGGTGTTTATTATAAGTAAAATTTAACAGAAGTTTGGTCTTCCCTGGTCTCTGTTGAGGTACGTTAAACCATGTTAAGCTGTTTCCTTATAATGGACTTCTATGGGGGAGAAAACGCTTAACGTGATATTATTCACTTTATCTGTGAAATAAGGGCTCGTTCTTCTGATAGTAGTTAGTGTTTGTTCCAAGTAAGGTTTGACAGAAATTTGGGGTTTCCTGGTTTTTTTTTACGTACGTTAAGCCACGTTAAGCGTTTTTCACGTTAAGCGTTTTAGAACGTCCCCCATTTTTCAGCAGCAGCTTGGCAAAAACTGCTTTATACTGACCCTCGTTTTTAAAGCAGTATGGTGAGAAATGATTCGCGTAAACATGAACCCAGTTAGGTAGATCGGCGGCCACATTCCCTCAGTGCCGTCAGTTTACTTCTGACTCTGGGCGGGTCTATGCTAAAACACCGCTGTCTATCAACTATCGCAGGAGCGGCCTCTGTCGGTGTTACGCCACAACGACAGGCATCTGAGAACGGCTCGATATGAGAAGAGGCAAATTATTTTACTAAATTAAAAGAAAACTACTGGGTGGATCTTTGTCCTTCTAGGGTGGTTGTGTACACACTCATTTCAACACACATTTCAGTGACCCCTTTAAGAACTTAATTTGGACAACTTTAAAGGCGATTTTCTCAATATATTGATTTTTTTGTATCTCGGCTAAATATCCTATCCTAACTTCAATGAAAAGCTTATTTAGGCAATAAAGTCAATTAGTCATTTAGTCAATTTTATGTGACGCTAGTTTTGTATGTGTCACCGATTTTACTTGAAATGTCCTTTGAGTGACGCTATAAGTCTAATGCCCCGTGGCGTTTTAAAGTAACGTACAATCTGTACTACATCTAAACCTACCCAATACTATGAAGAAAAGCAAATCTGACAACAGAGCAATTGCAAGCATGCCATATTAGCTTGTTTATCGATCTTTCATCATGAGTCATGTTTTTCACAGGATTCATACCCAAGGATTCTGCATCCTAAGTCCAATTCTGTGCCATCTGAGCAAGCTTGTTACATCCGGTGTTGTGTCCATTTTCGACCTCCTGCCAGGCTGCCACATCATTACCCCCTCTCATTAATCTGGCTGTGGTCAACACTGGAAAGTGAAACATATGGAGTTGTAATCATAACTGTGTATAAAAACTATTACAAGGGCTCGCTGTTTTACCACCTCTAGTGTTTTATTCTTTTGGAAACTGCAGTGATACGTACTTACTGTACGTATTTGGCTCCTTGCGAAAAAGTTCCCACAGGTACGTTTTCGTCATGAGATCTTTCACAGTTGTTTAGAAATACACTGCTTTCAAAAATCATATAAGTAAATGTCAAGTAAAATAAGTGTAGGTGTTACAAAATTAATAATAATTATTATAAATAAATAAATAAACTAAACTAAAATGTATCAAAAGACATTTTGGTCAAATGTTATTTTTCAGCATAAGATTTCCATACTTTACTTCTGGGAATGTTGTTGTGTTTAATTTCACGTCTACATTCCTACAACTGTCAGAAAAACTTTCCTTTTAAACTAAATCTTTTTAAATTCATTAAAATTGCAACATTGTATCAGACATTGCAAAACCCTGATGTTGGGCTTTGCAAAACTGCTTACTGGCACTGCCATATGATGAATCAGCATTTCAAAGAAAATGTGCATCATTTTGCAAATACAAATGTTTTCTTTTCTTTTTTCTGTGAGATTACAACATCACGCAACAGTGCTGTCTCTTGTTTAATTACAAACTGAACAGTAGGTTGTACGTGCTGCCTTTGGAACGTTTTGCTAACCTAACCTCTTATCTACCTTTAACCTGGATACTGTCAACATTCAAACACTGATAAATTTCCCTGATTAGGTAATCTGGGTAAATTTGAGCTGTATCAACCTCATATAAATTTCAGAGCCTCAACGACCACAAAACAATACAAGACAGCTCCATTCACAAAACATTTTCATCATGAGGTGGTAAGTTTCTGTCTTGTTGCTTAAAATTATCTAAATCTAAATATTGCATAATCTCTGTGAAATGTACCATTTGAATTGCAGTTTCACTGCAGTGCTTAATGCATTATTAATTGACATCTGTTCAGCCAAGTGTTCCTCTCAAATGAACAGATTATTTGTCGTTGATGGTCTCTCTTTTTTTGTCTCTAGGCTGTCTGTGGCTGTGCTGCTCTTGGGCACTATTACTTGCCTGTCAGATGCGTCTTTTGCTTTGGATAGAGAACAACTTTCGGGTAACAAACACCCTTCTAATCAGACATGACCCAATACTCAGCTACAGATGCATATTACTACAAGCATATTAAACCATCATTGTGTCATTGGCTACAGAGTAAAGTGTAGTTTATCACTAAAACTATGGACATGATCAAATATGTGACCCTGGACCACAAAACCAGTCATAAGTGTCATTTTTTTTTTAAATTTGAAATTTTTTACATAATCTAAAAGATGTAAATAAGATTTCCATTGATGTATGGTTTATTAGGATATGACAATATTTGGCTGAGATACACCTATTTTGAAAATGAAACAATTGAGAAAATTACCTTTAAAGTTGTCCAAATGAAGTTCTTAGCAATGCATAATACTAATCAAAAAGTTATTATGCATATTTACAGTAGGAAGTTTACAAAATATCTTCATGAAACATGATCTTTACTTAATATCCTAATGATTTTTGGCATTAAAGAAAAATAATTTTGACTCATACAATGTATTTTGGCTATTGTAACAAACATACCTTAACATAGTTTGTGAAATTTTTCTTCAGGACAATTGCAGCTTACTATAGTTTTAAAATATGTGACCCTGGACCACAAAACCAGTCTTAAGTCGCTGGGGTGTATTTGTAGCAATAACCAAAAATACACTGAATGGGTCAAAATTTTAGATTTTTCTTTTATGCCAAAAATCATTAAGAAATTAAGTAAAGTTCATGTTCCATGAATATTTTTTGTAAAATTCCTTCTGTAAACATATCAAAATGTAATTTTTGATTTGTAATATGCATTGTTAAGAACCTAATTTGGACAACTTTAAAGGTGATTTTCTCAGTCTTTTTGATTTTTTTGCATCCTCAGATTTCTGATTTCAAATAGATGCATCTCAGCCAAATATTGTCCTATCCTAACAAACCATACATCAATAGAAAGCTTATTTATTGAGCTTTCATATGATGTATAAATCTCAGTTTTGTCAAATTTAACCTTATGACTGGTTTTGTGGTCCAGGGTCACATATACGTGCCAAAATCCTATTGATTTACAACAGCATTGTAACAAAAAAACAAAACAAAACTGATAACTTTTTGAATACTCATTTTCTAGTCATTTTCAGCTGTAGCACAAAAATATCTGACCAAAAATACTTATTTATGCAGCTGACAGGATTTCATCCCTACGCTCTAAACGAATGGTGGGGGGATCACTGACCAAATCCGTCCCCTGGCAGACAATGGTGTACCTCAGTGAGAACATACTAGATGGAGGTTTTGCTGGAGGAGCCCTGATAGCTGAGCAGTGGGTACTGACTGCTGGCCGTAATCTATTTGTACGAAAGAGTCCAAGCGATACAAAAGGAAAAGAACCACTTATTCCTAAAATCTATCTTGGAATCAGCAAACGTACTCATGCAAACGCCTCTACAGAAGTGGCCGTACAGAAGGTAAATATCCATACAACCCACCAAATTCCAAACCTGCTAAAGCTAACTTAGCTAAATCATTATTGCCATATATTTGTATATATGTACATATAAAGACACAAAAGCATACTAACTGTTGAGATCGCTAAGCTAACTTAGCTGCTTATGTAGCATATGGTTAGTCTGATACAAGAAGTGCTACATTAGAATGAATAGCTTGAAAATCCTTATATCGTTGGAACGATAGGTGGCGCTGTTTTTAAACTTCTCAGGTGGCTTCAGGACATACTGTCATTTGTGCTGATATGTCAAAGCATTTTATAAATGGGTAGTTGACAAATAGGCAGTAAAAAATTATTTTTGTTTGTAAAAGACCATTTTTTTAAAACAAAACAAAAAATATATTTATGTAGTGTTTTTTTTTTTTTTTTTACATTTTTATTGAACTGTACCATAGATTTTCCTATGGTGTAACAATAATTAAAAAAAAAAACTCTTAATAATATACAAATAGCATGAGGGAGATTTATCTTCATTGTTAGACACTTATTTTCATATAGTGTTATTTAATATAAAATTATAATTAACATAATTTCTCCCCATGACTTATTGGACAATTTTAAGACAAATTTTGACAGCATCCATTCAAAACTGCTGGAAATTATGCCATTTTATGATGAGTAATATTTATATCTCCTCTATTGTAATACTCAACAGTTTTAAGATATTTTGAGATATTTTGAGAGAAACAAATCTGTGGTTATTTTATGTGTGTCACAGCATAGGACATTTCATCACACCATAGGACAGAAATGGTAGTTATTAAAGTATTTTAGTTTACTTTTAAACATGTCAAAGAAGAAAGCAAGTTTAAATTTGATGCAAACAATATCAACATGTTTTTAAACAAAACAAAATAATTTTCATTAACAAAATTAAATCTCTTTCAATCAGTGTTACTGACACTCTTTTAGTCCCTCAATACTGTATATTCAAGATATTCAAACTATATTTATTAAGATGTAAATAAATATTTTAAAACTAAATGGCTACTCTTTTTAGGGCATCATTTTGATTTTATTTATTTTCTGCATTGTTCTCTTAGGATCTCCTCCCTTCTGGTGGATCCCTGTTAATTTTCTGTCTATATTTCCATGTCCTCTCTCTTCCACTAATTTCTCTCCCTCAATTATTTCTGTTTCAAAAACAAAGTATCTAATGATATACTTGTTTCCATGACACTTTATAACTGTACAAGTTTTCTGTAAAAACATCAAAAAATAGTTTTATTAATGTAATTATTGCATTTAAGAACACTGAAAATGATCAAAAAAGAATAAGAAGGACTTGAACAAATCTTATTTAATTATTTAAAATTCTGCTTGAAGAGACCTTGTCTTCTGGTGTGACATCTCAGACAAAATGTATTCCTAGTTCCTACGCTTTCAGAAATATGTGGATGAAAAAAATTATTTGATATTTACTAAAATAGACACTTGTACAATTAGGTATTTATTAACATGTTTATGCTTTTGTTTTTATTTATAAAAGTTGTAATTTATTGAACAATGCTTAAGATAGTCACGCCATAGGACAATTTTGATATGTGGCTCAAAGACTAAAAAAAATCAAATAACACCACAGCTTTTATAACACCAGGTCCATGTAGGACAAAGAATTTTTTAATGATTTACTGCATTTTAAATAATGACAATATTAATTATGTTAATTTTTATTTTGTGGGACGGGGAAAATGCCATGTCATGTCAACAGCCCATATACACTTACAATTCTAGACAAAAAAAATTCAACTGGAGGACTTTATCCGGTGCTGGCCCAAGGAATAATTTTTTTAGACAATTTTTTTATAAATGTTTTAAGCAAAAATAACCAAATTTGGAGGTACCCTCAGATCAGTGTTGCCCAATCCACTGTTTTCCTGCAAAACTGGGCTATTTTAACACTTTTGCTGCAGTGTTAAAATAGCCAAGTGTTAACGTGATATTTATCCCCTGGAATGCAAATTGTACCAGGAGAACCCCACCAAAAAACTTGTATTTTACCCCCTCGGAATGCGATTTTTACCACGGTTGTGAGTAGCAATTGGGCGGGTTTTGTTGCAAAAACCTGGCAACCCTGCCTTAGCTAATAAAGCCTATTTCTTTTTGACTGATCAAGACTTTGACAAAATACAGCATCTCACCCAGTTTTGAGTTGAAATTATTACCTTCACATCATCATGACTTTCAAGCAAAGACGAATATCAAAATTCTGTCACTCATTTTTGTGCAGCTCAGTCCAGTGCAAATTTAATTTAGGTCTGATAATCTGAAATATAACCAAATTTGAAGGAAGAGAAGCAAAAAATTAAACAGAGTACATTTCAAAATGGTAACTACTGTAATCTTATATGATATTAAATATGATCAGCATGAGAAAAGTAATGAGGTGAATTTGTTTGTAGGACACGGTATTAAAAAGTTATAACTAAAAGAATATTGTACATCTGAACTGGTGGTTCTATTATAGAGTTGCTCCTGTAGACTCCAATTATTTATTATTATTATACTCACTATTATTTATTTTTTCCTATGTACCATATGGTTCATATAGGGCTGATATAGACTCCCATTTAGGAAGAAGAAATAAAAAAAACTACAATTACAACGCAGGGTAAAAAGCCCCCTTTACTGTATGCAGATAACATAGAGTACAATGACCCCAAAACGTATTTGGAATCGAAACTTGCGTGCATGTCACATGTCACTTAGATTTAGAGATTAGATAACAAAATATTAAATCTGCGGGCATATGATGCAGTAAAATGAATGCCTTCTAAGAGTGGCTTAAATTTCCAGACAATTTTGGGAGCAGAACACATTTTGTTCATACCCCTGGCAAATTCTGACTTAAAGTTACTTTTATTCAACCAGCAATTTTTCTTTTTTTATTATAAATGACACAGACATTCCCCAGAAGATAAGACAATTTACAAGAGGCATCATTATGGAAAAAATTATTACTCATCTTTTATTTACATTTGAACAAAAAGTGGCATGTCCAAAATGACTCATACCCTTCTCAATAATCAATATAAAAGCCTTTATTGGCTATCACAGCAATCAAACGCTTCCTATAATTGCTGAGCAGTTTTTTGCATGTCTCCACTGGTATTTTTACCCATTCATCTTTAGTGATGAGCTCCAACTCTTTCAGGTTGGAGGGTCTCCTTGCCATCAGCCTGATCTTTAGCTCCCTCCACAGATTCTCAATTGGATTTAAGTCAGGACTCTGGCTGGGCCACTGCAAAACATGTTTTTGTCTGCTAACCATTTCTTCACCACTTTTGCTGTGTGTTTTGGGTTGTTGTCGTGCTGAAATGTCCACTGGTGCCCAAGGCCAAGTTTCTCTGCAGACTGCCTGATGTTGTTGTTGAGAATTTTGATGTATTGCTCCTTTTTCATGGTGCCGTTTACTGTGATTAGGTTCCCTGGTCCATTGGCTAAAAAACAAAACAAAAAAAACATTAGGTTCCCACGGCCATGTTTGACAGTGGGGATGGTGTTCTTAGGGTTGAAGGCTTCTCCTTTTTTTACGCCAAATGAAGGCTACATCATTGTGGCCAAACAATTACATTTTTGTTTCTTCTAAAAGAAACAGAAGACCAGAAGTCTTCTTCTTTGTCCAGATGAGCATTTGTAAAGGCCAAGCGGGTTTTTGTGCCTTATCTGGAGAAGTGGTGTCCTCCTTGGTCTGCATCCGTGGAACCCAGCGATGTGCAGTGTCCATTGGACTGTCTGCATTGAGATGTTGCCACCAGCAGAGCCCAGATTCATCAGGATGGCCTTGGTGGTGATCCGTGGATTCTTTTTTACCTCTCTCACTATACTCCAGGCCAGCACAGGTTTCATATTTGGCTTCCGACCATGTCCTCTGAGATTTTTCACAGTGCAGAACGTCTTGTTTTTTTAAATAATACTTTGCACTGTAGCCACTGGAATTACAAAATATTTAGATACGGTCTTATATCCCTTTCCTGACTTGTGACAAGCCACAATGCGCAGCCGCAGGTCGTCAGTGAGCTCCTTTGTCTTAGCCATGAATGTCCACAAACCGACAGCAGAGAGCTTCTGTTTTTCACCTGTTGAGTTGATTAAAACAGCTGTTCCCAATTAATCAGGGTAATTAGGATGCTTTAGAACAGCTTGGACTATTTGGAACTTTGGATTTTTCCCATAGACTGTGACAGTTTGCAAAGGGTATGAATAATTTTGGACATGCCACTTTTTGTTCAAATGTAAATAAAAGCTGAGAAATATTTTTTTTCCACAATGATGCCACTTGTACATCGTCTTATTATCTTTTGGGTCCAAAAAAACTTGCTGGTTGAATAAAAGTAACTTTAAGTCAGAATTTGCCAGGGGTATGAATAATTTCGGGCTTGACTGTATGTCAAGAAAGGAATGAAGGAGGTAATTGTTGCATGATGGTTAATCATTGACATGCTTTTATCTTGCAGGTGTTTTTGCATCCAGGCTTTCAGAACACATCCGAATGGGACAACGACCTTGCTCTGATCAAACTGAAGGATCCAGTCAAATTTAGTGAGTCTGTAATGCCCATCCCCCTTCCTGAGATTGGAGATAACGAGGAAGAGAAGGAAGGAGAGAGGGGCATCATTGCTGGGTGGGGTTGGGGGAGTCTTTTTACCCCTGCTCCAATCCTCAAGTTTTTATCTCTGCCCGTCCGGTCATGCAAGGCTCAAATTCTTGCAAGTACACCAAATGTGGGTGACAAACAGTTCTGCACGGGACCCAGTGGCTACGAGGAAAACGTTTGCTTTGGCGATGCAGGCGGCGCTATTGCATTCCTGAACACCCACACCAATACAGTGTATGCCGCGGGCATCCTCTCCTTCGACAAGGCTTGTTCTGTAAAAAAGCATGCTGTATATACAAAGATTTCTGCGTACCTGCCATGGATTCATAGCGTCATGAGAGGGGATTCACAAGAATTTCCAGCGCGCCGTGCTTCACTACTAATTCGCATGTATTTGCAACAGCAGTAGTGTGATCTTTATGCTTAATACATTTCTAATTTGCACTATTTACTGTTGTTTGAATAAAAATGTGCCATCAAAACTTTTAAACAAACATGTCTATGATGGAACTACTTTAAAGTGTCAATTTTGTAAGCAATGGAAAGACAATGGAAATAAAGCTTGCTTCTTTTCAGAAGAAATTAAATATGTTTGGCTGATTAATGTGTATAAAATTGTGATCACAGATATCAATGACTTGTCGGGCATAAAAACATCAAATCAATATTAAATATATTGAACAATAAAAATACAAATGTTTGATAATACTGAATTATGCAATAATTTTGAAGCACATTTCATATAAATGGTTTATTATTTTACTGTGTGCATTTTTTATCTAAGCAAACATGAGAAAGCACATTACATGCCATTTTAGCTTATTAAAAATGTATTGCTTTGCTGCAGAACGTTACTTTCCACCTTGTGCTGTCAACTAGGCTTTACTCTGGTAAAGAACACTTAAAGAGTAGAGCTGCTGAGGTTATATAAGCATATATCTTAAACCCATCTTTCGTGGCCAACGGAGCATGTACAGTAGAGTAGATGAACTGACTGATACATTTCCTGAAAACCCTGACTACTTCTGAATAGCTGCTCATCCTGCACGTAAGCCACAGCTTAGGAATCAAGTTCTTCTGTTTTCCACCAAGCAACCCAATTAATTTGAGTAAACAAACATTTTTATTTTAAGTGAAAAATCAAATGCAGTTGTGAAACTCACACATCAAATACACAAACTGTGGAGTCAGGGGCCAGATCCACAAAACATTGTAAAAGAATACAATTTTTCTTAACTGATATTTTCTTTATATTCTCTTACTTAATAAATAATAAAGTTTTTTTTTGGTAAGACAAATTTTAAGAAGAATTCAAATTCTTAAAAATAATTTTCTTAAAAATCATTGGAAATAACTTTACTTAAAGGTGCCATAGAATGCATTAAGAGAATATTTAAAATTGTTCTCTGATATCTACATAGAAGGTATATGGCATGGGAAAGGGCAAAAAATCTCCAGAAATGGTTTTACAGGTCCATTTACAACCCTAGGATTTGCCCCTAGAACGAAATGCTCTGTTATTGGCTTATTTGGAAGCTTCATGAATATTAATGAGCTCTGCTCTGATTGGCTGTTTCACAGAGCACAATAGCTTGCACATGGATAAAAAAATATATTTAATTAGGAGCTCTAGCCGCTTTTAATATGCGGTTTGTTGAATCTGCCGTTTTGAATCGCGGACATTTTAGTCTGTTTACTGTGATGCATGTGCTCTGTGTAAAGTTATAATGCAGAGGGAGCGCTTCTTACCACACAAGTTGAGCTGCTTCTCAGTGATACTCGGGATCTGTAAATCATTCGCCATCATCAGCGCAGGCATCTCTCTGTTTATGTGGTAATTGAAATCCTATGTATTGCAATGTAACAGGCTAGCGCTAGCATTAAGCTAACCGTGTCCCTTGAGTGACTTAACCGATGTGCTGACGTTGCCGATGATTGGGCGATGCAAATGTTGGAGGCGTAACTATTAACGATCTCGGCTGTAACACAGACTGTTTCGTAACAGTCGGTGTTATGTTGGAATTGACCTATTTTTCGGTGGTCTTTTGCAAATACTAGATTTATAAGAAGGAGGAAACGATGGTGTTTGAGACTCAAGGTATGTCTTGTCCATGTACTGAACTGTTATTATTTAACTATGCCAAGGTAAATTCAGTTTTCCATTCTATGGCACCTTTAAAATTAAAGAATTTAATGTATTTATTGGGTTATTTTAAACAAACATTTGATGCAAAACTACAATGTAACACTAGGAGCATGTAATACATAGCAGGACTATTACTAGGTATGTGAATGTAAATAAAACATAATTACTGTAGCATATAACGGTAATATCCAGGCAGCATAAAATAGGCAACCCAAGAGTTTATCAGCGAGATCACATTATCTTTAGCAAGAACTGCCATTTATTCAGTCAGATAATGCCAAAGGCTATAATTTAAAAGATATAAAAGATGTTTTTAAGAATATATTTTGAGAATTGCACTTAGGAGCATTCTTGTGAACTTCTTGAAATGCATGCCAAGAAATTTCTTTTCTCATTTCCTATCGACAACCACCTTGGTACATCACTGATAGGTGCGTAGGAAAAACTACCAAAAAAAGAGTCCTTCACTGTCAATTACCTTATTTCCTAAGAAGACTTTCCATCCCCAGATCAATGAAAATGCTATTACTAGAACACCTTGCTGTCTGTCTAGTATAACATTATGTCCTAGTTCTAGTATTGGTGCGTAATTTTGCTGTAAATTATCTGTATATGAGGACAAGGACGAGGCTTTGATAATATATGATAGTATATGAATTACATATACAGTATAAAATATACAGTGCCCTCCACTAATATTGGCACCCTTAGTAAATATGAGCAAAGGTGACTGTGAAAATAAATCTGCATCGTTTATCCTTTAGATCTTTCATTCGAAAAATTCACAAAATTCCAACCTTTCATTGAAGTAAAACGATGGAAAATGGGGGGGAATCTCATTATGAAATAAATGTTTTTCTCTAGTTCACGTTGGCCACAATTATTGGCACCCCTAAAAATATGTCTAAGTAAAATATCTCTGAAGTATATTCCCATTAATATTACACTTTTTTAGCACACCAGGGTGGCTAGGAGTATAAAATTGTCCAGCAATGACTTTCTGTTCCACAGGATTATAAATATGAGGAACACAAAAGCCAAATTACCTTACTCATCCATCACAAGAAGTAAAACCAAAGAATGTAGTTCTGATATGCAGAACAAGTTCCCTTCCGAGGGAACTCTCACCGCGTCCCCTAGGGGTCGCTATTGGGGAACGCTGCAGCGTGACTCGTGTCTGAAGAATGCATAGAAAAACTCCATGAAATGGCCGGCGACAGCGTATGACGTCACTGCGGCGCGCACGTCGCTGCTGGTGCGTCACTACCGGGCGACACAGTATAAAGAGTCGCCGAAGTAAACATACACCCTCTTCGCTGTCTTCAGCCTTCTCTTTGTCTAGGAGTGCATATTCTCTCACCGGAGGCCTGCTTGTGACGTGTGTGGTAATCTGATACCCGCACTTTCACACCGCCTGAGCTGTGAGGGGAGAACGCAAGCAAGATTACCTCTTGAGAGAGTAGAATGCGACCGGTGCATTCATTGCTTGTTTGTAACGAGAGGCACGCTCTCATACCCACTTGCTACGACTCTCTGCTATGTGGGTGTGGTAAATTACAGCTCGTTCAGCTCCCGAGGGACTAATGCTGCGTTCACACCAAACGCGAATATGCGTCTGGCGCGAGTGATTTCAATGTTAAGTCAATGGTAAGACGCGTCTACGCGCGTCTGGAGTTCTTGCGGCGCGAATTGGCGTTTAGCGCGGCGCGGTAGACGCGAATTCGCCTCATTCGCGCGTCTAGTTTGCGCGAATGGCGCGAATTGAGCGTCTGGCGCGTTACGCGCGATTGTCAGGGGTGTGTGCAGGACGAGACGAGACGAAAGACAAGATTAACAATTAACAATATATTTTATATAATACTTCAAGAAGAACAATGCAGGAACAGGCAGGATCAGGCAGGAACACTTACACACGACATTCAACGTTAAAGACCGACAAAAGACTAAACTCAAAGACAGACTTATAAAGGCAAACTAATTATCAAACACAGGTGACACAGATGACTAATAATTACAAGGACAGGTGTAACAGATGACGGTGACGAGGGCTAAACCAAATGACAACAGAATGGCAGGGGGAGACAATGGGTGAAACCAATGACAGACAGAGCTGTGACATTACGCCCCCCTCCGGAAAGGCGCGTCCTCGCGCCGTGGAAAAAACGAGAGGGGCGGAAAAACAGAGTCCATGAGGGAGGAGGCTTGGGCGGAGGACGGCACCCCAGGAGGGGGACAACAAACAAAGTCAACAGAGTCCAGGGGGGCGACGAAGGTGGGAGGAGCCAGGGAGGAAACAGGAGGGACCTGAAGCAGGAGGAACAGACCCAGACCACAGCCATGATGACGGCCCACTGTGGAGCCGACGGAGGGAGGAACCATGGTGGACGAAGGCGTGCCGACTCCATGGGGCCGACCGACAGAGGCGGAGCAGATGGAGAAGGAGCCCGAGGCGAAGACGGAGAGCCGATGATCCGGGGTGACGCCGAGGATCCGGAGGGCCAAGGTGGAACAGGCTCTGGCGCCCGAGGCGGAGGCGGAGTCCCGGAGATCCGCGGCGGAGCCGGAGCGACAGAGGATGGAGGCTGTGCCCGCAGGAAGGAGGAGTCCCAAGGAGCCGGTGGGACGGCGCGACGAGGCACAGCCGGAGGAGCAGAGTCCTGAGGAGCCGATGGGGTGACGACTGACCAGGGCGGAGCCGGAAAGACGATGGAGCCCGGTGGAGCTGGTGGATCGACGGGCGACGGTGAAGAGGAGGGCGTCGAGAGCCGTGGTGGAACCGCGGGGTCGAAGGGCCGAGGCGGAGTCCTGGACTCGGAGGCTGGAGGCGGAGCTGAGGGATCCTCCAGCCGAGACGCCGATGGAAGCTGGCAGTCCCGCGGCGAGCCCACTGCACAGGTGGTGGGCTGAGGGTGAGCTGGGGGACTGACTGCTGACCTGGGAGACTTTGGGCAGCTGGGCGGAACCAGCGGGGACTCAGGACGGCTGGGCGGAACCAGCGGGGACTCAGGACGGCTGGGCGGAACCAGCGGGGACCAGACAGATTCAGACAGACGAGGGCGGGTGGGAGGGAAGTCTATGCAGGTCAGTGGCTCAGAGAAAAAGTCTATTAAGTCACATGAGTTATCTTGGGCAAGATCCGAGAAGAAGTCTATTAAATCCCCAGAATTAGATCCCAGCTCACCCTCAGCGGTGGTGCAGTGGGCAGGGCTCTCTATCGCCCTCTCTCGCTCCACGTGACAATCCACCGTCACGGATGTTGATGCCGGCTCTCGCACCTGGTCAGATGGGTCAGGCTCTGTCACTCTCGGCTCTGGCACTCCATCTGCGGTGGGCTCGGGCTGTAACTCCGCATGTCGGGAGGCGGCGCGAATTTAGACGCATATTCGCGTTTGGTGTGAACGCAGCATAACGGGCTTATCGCGAAAACGCAGTACGCAAAAGAGGGAGGTGAGTTTCTCTGTTCCTCATTTTGCATGAGTGTGTTTGCCTCTCGCGGCATTAACAGACGCATTCGCGGCGTCGCCAGCGGCTCCTTGCTTGTTTTTTTCCTGAGGGAATTTGGCGTCTGGGCGGAGTTTGTTTAGCTCCCGCGGGAGCCGAATATGTGCTGCGCGTCGCGATTGTGGAGTTAATTTACTGCCATAAATATGTGTGTGCATGTATATGTATATACATATGCATGTTATGTATGCGTATATGTGTACATATAAAGGGGAAGATTTCCTAGACTAGTTCGACCATGATTATGCAGATCATGGCAGAACAGTCCTATTAACTACAGCTGTCTGAGGCTAGCTGTATGTTAACTCTTCCTACTTTAGGGCTGGAGGCTTCCAGTCAGTTTTTACCTCAGGTAGTCCTTCCTACACATACAGATATCTGCGGATATCTGTGTGTGGGCTTACTGATTACTTTTTGTTTGAAAACAGAAAAGCAGTTCTTTTAAGCTCTTGCCTAGATGGTGCTGTCTCCCCTGCTAGGGTTTAAATAGACAGCCCACTCTGCTGGTTTGGGCTGTTTTCAGGAGGACTAACTGGAGGTCTTTCACTGATCTGTTAGTTTTCCCAGGCTCATTGGCCTTTCTGGATTTATGTGACTTGGGCTAGGTAGATCACTGCCTTTTGAGTCCTTCACTCCATGAAGGCCCAGGTCCGAGCCCTACAACATGAGCTCCCTGCACACAGCGGTTCTTATGTCCTAAAAAAAAGCATAAGAACCTCCATTACGATGGTCTGGATTTTAACTCCTTAAACAGGTTTTGTTTAAGTTTGAGTTAAATGCAGGTCACTCATGGGTGAGTAATATCCATATTTTTCTTTTAATAAAGAAAAAAAGAACTTAATACTGTCTCAGGCCTGTGTGTTATGTTTTTGCTTCTCAGAGAAAAACACGACGAGTTCACGGCGGATGCTCCCCCTCTGATCCTACGGGTTATGGTTACGGCAGTGTTCGTCCTATCCACGCCACAGGTCGTGCGGTAAACCACCCTCTCAGCATATGTTAGACATAGGACTTATGTCCTCTTCAAGGTAAGCTCCCTAAGTTTCTTTCTTAGGATTGGCCTTGGCATTAGGGGTGTAAATCGGAGCCTTCAAGACGATTCGATACGATACCGATTTCTTAAGCCAACGAATCGATTATTTTCGATACTTCAGAATTCCCTGTGATACGATGCGATTCGATCCGATTCGATTCAGTATTAGATATTTTTACATGATATCTATTAAGTTTCAAATAAATCAACAAAAATGGTAAATAATTTGCTTTTTATTGAGAATACAGAAACAGTATTCTATTCACATAATGTGTATGTTCCACTAAAGCAGTTGTGCTCAATGCACTGCAAATAGAACAGCAAATATAAGTTACTGCATCTACAAAGTGCAATCAGATAAATTGTAATAAGAAGAAAAAAAAAAAAAGAAAAAAAAAACTTATAGTGCAGGTCTACTATTGCCAATTAGCCTATTCATCGTTTTAAAAAAGTTTCTTTCATACAAAATTGGTTACATTTTGAAAATACAATTTGCATCTTATTAAGAGGTAATGGTCACACATCCTCTGCAGTAGATGAACTGCAAATAGAATACTACTCCACAAAATCAGTTCAAAATCATCGCTCTTGAAAGTCAGACAACAACGTGAGGTCTGTGAACATGAACAACATCATAGACTGACTGTGAAACGAAAGTAAGGCGTGTGAAGAAGAAGACAGTGAGGTTAGTGCCACCCGCAGCTTAGGAGTAGGTAGTGCGCTTAATACATCGGAGCCATAGACGGTAAAAGAAAGGTAGGAACGGGTTCTAAAAATAACAAGTGAACAAACAGGCGGCAAAATAAACACATTAATCGATATTCTTGCGGACGAATCGATGCATTGAATCAGCGGCTGCATAATCGATGCATCGATACGAATCGATTAATATTTACACCCCTACTTGGCATGTTTAACATTTGTCCTTTGCAGGCCTTTTTCTGAGAATCCCTCTTCCAGACTCTCTCTGTGGACTTTAGATCCTGTGAAGTGATCTTATCAGCCGAAGGTTCTTTCCAGCACCTCCTGAGTTTTGTCTCCAAGGAGCAATTTCTCAGTTCTCCAGTAACTAAAGTAGTACTCCCCTTTCTGCGGAAAGGGTTTATTCAGAGTACCGCTTCTCGCTGACAAGCCAGGTTTTCTCCCCGGTCCATCTGGGTTAGGAGCCTGTCCCTCTTGTCCAGGCTGATTCTCACTCTTCAGGCTCACACTCGAGCTGGGCTCTCCCCTTCCCAAGGGAAGGGTCCCTAACGAGCGCCCCCTCGGCGGGATGGGCGTTCCTCCCTGGCCTTTAGGGTTAGGAGTCTATCCTCATAAGTTCCTGCTCCGGGGGATTTATGTCCCGTTGAGACAGGAAGATAAGTCCACCTAGACTGGGGTCTGTCGATCCCCCTGTTAGCCCGAGGGCAGGGTCGATTCAACCGAGGTAGTACTCCCCTTTCTGCGGAAGGGGTTTATTTAGAGTACTGTTTCCCACTGACAGAGCCAGGTTCTCCTCCCGGTTCATCTGGGTTAGGGGCCTGTCCTTCTTGTCCAGGCTGATTCTCACTCTTCAGGCCTCACGCACGAGCTGGGCTCTCCCCTTTCCGAGGAAAGGGTCCCCAATGAGCGCCCCTCGTCGGGACGGGCGTTCCTCCCTGACCTTCAGGGTTAGGAGTCTGTCACCATGACTATCCAGGAGCTCCCTTCTCAGGAACTTGAAGTAACTTTAGTAGCTCCCCTTTCCGCGGAAAGGGTCCTCTCAGAGCTCTTCAACGACAGCAGCTCACCTTAATTCAAGGTTCGTTAGTAGCACCACTGTCGTGTGGACAAATTCCCCTTTGTTTGGGTAGAATCTGTCATCAGGCTTCCTGAGTCAGGTATGATTGCTCCCCTTTTGAGAAAAGGGTTCCTCTCGAGCACTGCTCCTGGCAGGAGGAGTAAGCTCCCCTTCTGAGGAAGGGTGAAATCCGAGCGCTGCCTCCTGGCAGGCGGGTTTTCCTCTCTGTTAACCAGGGTTAGGAGCCTGTCTGCGCCTGACTTCCGGGTCGAGTGTCACCTTCCCTTCAGGCTTTATGACTAACTAGGAGTTCCCCCCTTTTTCAGGACCTTGAAATGACCTTGGCTGCTCCCCTTTCTGCGGAAAGGGTCCTACTAGAGCACCACCTTCTGGCGGGTGTTGGCATTTCTCCCTGTTTCTCAGGGTTTGAAACCTACCCTTAACATGCTAGAAGCGAAGGCTCCTACGATTGAAGCCTCTTCAGGCTGTTGGCAGCTCACCTTTTAGGGTTCCCTCAAAGCAGCGCCACTGCCGCATGGTGAATTTTTCTCCCTTGGCTAAGGAAGAAATAACCTATCTTTCTCAAGGTCCTGATTTGAGCACGTTTGCTCCCCTTCGCAAGGGTCCCGTTTTAGAGCACGGCTCCTAGTGGGATGAGTATGCTCCCCTTCCGAGGAAGGGTAATTTCTGAGCACCACCTTCTCCTAGTAGGCATCCATGTGGACTGGGTCTAGTATGCTCCCCTTTACACTAAAGGGTCCCTTCAGAGCATTGCCCTTTTTAAGGACAGATGTTCCTCCCTGCAAGTCGGGGTTAGGGGTCTGTCCGCTGTCTGCGTCCACTATCATGATGGTCAGTAGCTCCATGATTTCATCAGTCAACTAACAGTTTGCGGACTGTCTGTCCTGATTGGGGTGTAGCATTGCTCCCCTCTCTAAACAGGGAGGGTTCCTCCCCTATTTTAATTCTTGTCATCCTATGACAAATATGGAGCTTTAATATAAGTGTCCCACGCTAAACCCTGGGCACTTTCTGAAATCCACAATAGTGGTAAGTGCGCACGGAATCTTTGTGCACTTCCTAAAATCCACATAAGTGGTAAGTTCCCACCAAGTTTTTGGGTTCTTTCTAAAATCCTATACGGTATGGGTTACGCGGTACTCGTTCCCATTTTTTGAGTTGGTTTAAAACCCCGGTCTCCCTGGGCCCAACTTCACTCGATATCACCTCAGATATCTCCTGACCATCTGTTATCCAGGGTGCGTTATCTGAGGATAACCCCTGCTAGAACGGTCTCTGTCTTGGGACAGGCCTGTTAGTCGCTATTTCTGAGTCAGTTCACTGAGGGAACTAGACTCAGTAGTACTGGCAGTTCCTGTTCTAGTTAAGTCTAAGTATTAACTTAGCCGTTCCTCCGAAGGAATCTCCGATTCCAACCTGAGCTGTGCTCTGGGTCCTTTGACCCATTCAGGTAAGTGAGTAACAGTTCAGGCTTTGGCCGGGGAGGTTACGTTCTGACAGCTGTCACCTCGTCCTATAGGGATAATTCCTCTCAGAATTTACACTTAGTGCTCGCTACTATGCACTCCCCTCAGCATGGAGACGTTGGTATACTGTTCCCCAATAGCGACCCCTAGGGGACGCGGTGAGAGTTCCCTCGGAAGGGAACGTCTCTAGGTTACGTATGTAACCCTAGTTCCCTGAGAAGGGAACGAGACACCGCGTCCCCTACGCTTCTTACCATGCCTCGGACGAGAAGCTTCAGACAGTGAAGCGGGTGTATGTTTACTTCGGCGACTCTTTATACTGTGTCGCCCGGTAGTGACGCACCAGCAGCGACGTGCGCGCCGCAGTGACGTCATACGCTGTCGCCGGCCATTTCATGGAGTTTTTCTATGCATTCTTCAGACACGAGTCACGCTGCAGCGTTCCCCAATAGCGACCCCTAGGGGACGCGGTGTCTCGTTCCCTTCTCAGGGAACTAGGGTTACATACGTAACCTAGAGACGTTTGTTGAGCTTCACAAAATAGAAAGTGACTATAAGAAAAAAGCTAAAGCATTAAAAATCCCCATTCCCACTATCAGGGCAATAATTAAGAAGTTCCAATCAACTAAAGATGTTACAAATCTGCCTAGAAGAGGACGTATGTTTATATCATCCTAATGCATGATAAGGAGGAGAGTTTGAGTGGCCAAAGACTCTCCAATAATCACAGTTGGAGAATTGCAGAAAATTGTTAAAGGGATAGTTCACCCAAAAATGAAAATTTGATGTTTATCTGCTTACCCCCAGGGCATCCAAGATGTAGGTGACTTTGTTTCCTCAGAAAAACACAAACAAAGATTTTTAATGAAAACTGGTGCAGTCTGCCAGCCTTATCATAGATGTGGATGGGCACCAAACCTTTAAAAGTAAACAAAAACATGCACAGACAAATCCAAATTACACCCTGCGGCTCGTGACGATACATTGATGTCCTAAGACACGAAACGATCATTTTTTGCGAGAAACTGAACAGTATTTATATCATTTTTTACCTTTGATACACAGGCACGTCCATCAGTTTGGCATCAGTCACGTCACGTGCACGCACTCTGTCGTAGAATACGCAAACGCCGGAAGCGATCTGTCGCATGTATACAACACTCATTGTTTACACAGTGCACAGAGATTGTGGGTATAACAGCTTTTCAAAATGGCAATTACTTGCACGTATCCTGATTGTTTAAACCGATTTAAAGCTAAAAGATTACGTTTGCTTGCGCAAACTCATCCGGGACTTTTCACTGATTTCCCCTTACGGCGTTTGCGTATTCTACGCTAGAGCGAGTGCGTGCACATGTGACGTGACTGATGCCAAACTCGTGCTCAGGACAGATGGACGTGGCTGTGTATCAAAGGTAAAAAAATATATAAATACTGTTCAGTTTTGCAGGACAAGGAAGTTAACAGTTCAAACAGTCTTTAATAAATCCATAAGTAAATCCACACAATAGCAAACAACCCTAACCCTAACCCTAACCCATGCAGGAGCAGTAAAACCACGCAGCACATGTGCAAATGCTAAACTAGCTGGGAACTCATTTCTGATAATACTCCACCTGCTTCGGCCATATTACGGCAGCAAACTTCCTTGACTATCACGCCGGAATGGAAGTGTAGTTCCTAATCTTATCAGCCTAGAAACTTGCATCTTTGCATTTCCACCGGTCTTAGTACACGATATAACTACAGAAGAGTCAAGTTTTAAATACAACAAATATGGAAACTCGTTGGTTTTTGCGATGCTATTGGTCTAATAGGATTCAATGATCTATGCTAAGCTATGCTAAAAGTGATATCGCCAGAACAGGAGAATGGCTGAATGGATTTCAAAACTGTAAAAATCAACTTATTAACTTGGGGGGAGTTGGAGAATGAGCCTATTTACAAAAAAAGTGGAGTGTTCCTTTAACAAATAATCTTCCTTAGGGCAGCTTTAAATCTGCTGCTGAGACAATTCATTCTCTCACTTCTTTTGTAACAGAGAAAAGAGTCAAATATTGCTTTCTAGTAGCATGACGAAATACAAGAGAACTTGATAAACAAGGTTATATTAATATGAGCACATTTTTAAACCTGTTGAGGCAGGTGACAGATGAGGACCAAATAGCAAATGTTGGGGACTTTCCTTTTTAAAGTGCACTTTACAACAGCACTACATGCTAGTGTAGGTAATGCACAATGAAGTAAAATATGCTGTAGCTCAAGATTAAAACCACACATGTTCTGCAACCGTTTTTTTGTTTGTTTTTGTTTTTTTGCTTTATAGCTTAATGTAACAGTCCAGTTGCTTATAAGAGTCCTCTAGGGATTTGTGTAAAAAGCCCGATTCGGACGGTAGCCTAATTGTTTCTCATGGGGACAAATGCTTTTTTCAACATTTACAGTGGTTAGTGGCTGATTTATTACCACCTGAATCTAGAATTTCTGTGTTTTTCCTCAAACCATTTGCTTAAAAATCCCCGGCCGAAATAGGCTACCCACTGTTTTTTGACAAACACCAAGGTCATGTGGTAATTTAATTGCTGTCTGAATCCATATATCTGAGTTTACAAGAAGAAATAGATTCACTGTTTAAATCTTGTTGGACTTTGCTGTAATTTGCATGCATATCTATTACTAAAATTCTGAGAAGTAGGCTATTTACAAGTTTTCACAATGCGTCATCAGTCAGACAAATTGGCGGCACTTAATGTAAACAATGCCACTGAACCGAAACTCACATATTTGCTGATTATTGCTGCTGAAAAATATAAATTATTGTCATGTTTTGGGCTGTAGTAATCGGCTGGACCGGGAAAAACATTTGGAGTACTATAGACCGCCAAAAGTTATAACAAATCAAGAAGAAGAGTTCAAAAAAATGTCTGAGAAACAAAAGGCATTTGTGGTTTGCCAAACTGAACCAGGATTTTCAGGTCAAGGATCTTGACAACATTCCCGTTTGTTCTTATCATTTCCAGTCAGGTTATATAAAGCTAATATCTTAATTAATACTGCATGTACATATCTTTACCACCTATTCAGTTTAGTTTGTCAAAATATTGTACCCTTTCCTGCTTTCTAAATCTTTCTCTATATGATTTATCAGCTTCCACACAATTGGCATGCATATCTATTACTAAAATTCTGAGAAGTAGGCTATTTATAAGTTTTCACGATGCGTCATTAGTCAGACATATCGGCGGCACTTCAAGTAAACAATGCTACTGAACCGAATGAAACTTGCATATTTTGCTGGTTATTGCCACTAAAAATGGTCATGGTATTGTCAGGGTTAGCGTGCTGGACTGACGAGACGGGACACGAGATAACAAACAAAAGTGATATTTAATGTAAATCTTCAAGTGTGACAAGCAGAACAGGCAGGAAAATCCACACACGTAAAACATCTAAACAATGTAAAGACCGACAGAGTGCTATGGACAGAGACAGACTTATAAATGGTGATAATAGATTAAACACAGGTGACACAGATGACTAATAATTACACACAGGTGACAGGGATGAGGGCAAACGAGGGCACAACCAAATGGTGACAAAATGACAGGGGGAGACCAGATGAACAGACAGGACTGTGACATTACACCCCCCTCCGAGGACGCCGTGGGAAACAACAAAAAAAAAAAGAAGAGGGGCGAAAAAACAGAGTCCATGTGGGCGGAGGCTTAGGCGGAGGACGGCACCCCTGGAGGGGGACAACAAACAAAGTCAACAGAGTCCAAGGGGGCGACGAAGGTGGGAGGAGCCAGGGAGGAAACAGGAGGGACCCGGAGCAGGAGGGACAGAGCAAGACCCAGGCCACAGCCATGAAGATCCATGGTGGAGCCGACGGAGGGAGGAGCCATGGTGGAGGACGGGCTGACGACTCCAGGGGTCCAACCGACAGAGGCAGAGCAGGTGGAGGATGAGCCCGAGGCGGAGACGGAGAGCCGAAGATCCTGGGCGACACCGAGGATCTGGAGGGCCAAGGCGGAGCCAGAGGCTCTGGCGACCAGGGCGGAGGCGGAGATTCGGAGGGCCGCGGTGGAGCCAGAGCGACAGAGGACTGAGGTGGAGCCGGGGGGAGGGAGGAGCCCAACGGAGCCGATGGGACGGAGCGACGAGGCGTAGCCAGAGGAGTAGAGTCCGTAGGCGATGGCGGGACGACAACCGACCAAGGCGGAGCCGGAGGGACGAGGAAGCCCGGTGGAGCTGGTGGGCCGACGGGCGACACTGAAGATGAGGGATCCTCCAGCCGAGACGCCGATGGAAGCTGGCAGACCTGCGGCGAGCCCACTGCACAGATGGAGGACTGAGGGTGAGTAGGGGGACTGACAGGTGACAGCGGGGTTTCTGGAAGGCTGGATGGAACCAGCGGAGATTCAGGATGGCTGGACGGAACCAGCGGAGACTCAGGATGGCTGGACGGAACCAGCGGAGATTCAGGATGGCTGGACGGAACCAGCGGAGATTCAGGAAGGCTGGACGGAACCAGCGGAGATTCTGGAAGGCTGGACGGAACCAGCGGAGATTCTGGAAGACTGGACAGAACCAGCGGAGATTCAGGACGGCTGGACGGAACCAGCGGAGATTCAGGACGGCTGGACGGAACCAGCAGAGATCCAGGCATAGGCAGAAGAGGGCGGGTGGGTGGGAAGTTCAGGCAGGCCAGTGTTTCTGAGAAAAAGTCTATTAAGTCCCCAGAGTGTAGCTCATGCTCACCCCCAGTGGTGGTGCAGTGGGCAGGGCTCTCTACCGCCCTCTCTTGCTCCACGCAGCACTCCACCGTCGTAGATGTAGAGGTCGGCTCACGCTCTTGGTCGGAGGTTTTGAGCTCGTCGGCGCTCCATATCGCTGTCGTTCCGGGCTCAGGCTCTCCGTCCGCGGTGATGACTTTGGGCTCATCCTCTGCATGTCGGGGTGATGTTTGGCTGGGCTCTGGGTCTGGAGTGGGGCTGACGTCCTTCTCGATGATGTCCACAGTCCATGACGATCCACAGGACGCCAGCACCCACTCAACGTAATCGGCGAAGCTCTCTCGAGGACCCTCCCCGGACAGCTGCGCTTTCGTGGCGATGTTTAGTCCAGCACGGAAGAACGTGCACAGGCAGCTGTCCGGGTAATGCGTCTGTGGCGCGAGGAACACAAAGTCTCTTGTGTGGTCCTCGAGAGAGCGGTTCCCCTGCTCCAGGAGGATAATGTAGACGGCAGGGATATCCATAAAGGGAGAAAAAAAAACTAAACTGAGAAAAACCGGAAAATAAAGCAGGGAAACACGCCGTGAAACTGTTTTGGGTCGGTCTTTCTGTCAGGGTTAGCGTGCTGGACTGACGAGATGGGACACGAGATAACAAACAAAAGTGATATTTAATGTAAATCTTCAAGTGTGACAAGCAGAACAGGCAGGAACAAGCAGGAACATCCACACATGTAAAACATCTAAACAATGTAAAGACCGACAGAGTGCTATGGACAGAGACAGACTTATAAATGGTGATAATAGATTAAACACAGGTGACACAGATGACTAATAATTACACACAGGTGACGGGGATGAGGGCAAACGAGGGCACAACCAAATGGTGACAAAATGACAGGGGGAGACCAGATGAACAGACAGGACTGTGACAGGTATCTTTACCACTTATTAAGTTTAGTTTGTCAAAATATTGCACCCTTTCCTGCTTTTTAAATCTTTCTCTATATGATTTATCAGCTTCCACACATTTTTTTCCGTGGTTAAGACAGCATAAATTAACAGAACAACGTATTTAGTAGTACATTAATGTGCAATCCATGCTGTTTACATCCAAGTATCGCCTGTAAGGCCACACATCCAGGCAACTGACCAAATTGTGGCGTAAGTGCAAACCCTCTTTATTTTATATCTGCTCCACCACAGCAAGTGGGAGCTGTTAGAAGAAAGAAAAGAAAAGCACATTAAAATTTGAAATGGTTCATTATGGCTGCAACAGGTATGCAATAGGCTACACTTTTGAATTATGTATTATATACAATTATATGTGTTATATACAGAAATAAAAGCCAAGCAGCTTTATGTTTACCTTATTTAAATAAGAGGTTGCATTATGTTATTTCTGCTTATCTTCACATTTTTAATGACATCCATCATTTTGAGCGATTAAATACAAGACCATTTCAACTATAGTGTCTCTATTTTTAAACAGGACATTTAAATAATAAATAGAATATTATCAAATATGAATTTATTATTTTATAAGCATATAACATTTTATTTACAGCAGACAATCATGCAGATGGCCATGTGAGCAGCATTCCCAGGTTCATAGGAACACCTTCTGTGTCACGCCATGTCGTAATTACTATAATTTCGTGATGATAACACATGACGTTCTACTTGTAGCTGTCCACATCCTTGAACTCTGAACTATCGCACTATCAATGCCTAAACAGCGCCTAAATCAAGGGTACCAAAACTCGGTCCTAGTGGGCCGGTGTCCTGCAGAGTTTAGCTCAAACCCCAATTAGACACCTGAACCAGCTAATTCATATTTGATATTAGAAACTTCCCAGCAGGTGTGTTAAGGCAAGTTGGAGCTAAACTCTGCAGGAAACCGCCCCTCTAAGACCGAGTTTGGGCACCCCTCAAAGCTACTAGAAGGCAAGCCTGCAACCATTAGCTGGAAAAGTGTAACGGTTAAAGCTAACACTTTCAGTCTGGCATTACGTGGGAAAGGAGACCCAAGCCTGTTTTTTTTTAATGGATGTCAATGGATGAGAGGCTTTACTATGCTGAATAATAGCTTTTTAGAGGAAACATCTTATAATTTAATTGCTCTATCTGCTAATCTTCAACATGTTTTTCACTAAACAATACTTTTGGATTGAACTACAACTTTACCACAGAAAAAAAAGTTTTATATGAGCTTACAGCACTTCTCCTTCATTCCTATGGTATCCGTAAACAGCAATTGAGTGTTGCGCAACTCTGACTGAAATTCAGTGACGTTAAGGCTCTAATATGATGGTTATAAGGAACACTTGATCCAAGTTAGCCATTACACTTTCTTCAATAGTAAGTAATACAGACCTTCTCATCTCCCTATAGTAAGAAAATCTCTGGCACACCTGGCCTAAATACATCTATGGTCAGATGGTACAAGTTGTAACTCTGAAAATTACAAGTTCAACAAGGACATGAACGCCTTTTACAAGTTGGCATCTCATAATCATGGTAATTAGGCTTATGTCAAGGCGTGAACGCACCTACAGATCTCATTTCTCCACCCTGATAAATCGGCTAAAATTTATTTTTACACATGAGAAACAATTACTGTCCTAATAGGGCTTAAGTCTAATCAACCAAGAGTTAGTCCTTCTCTCCCTCTTCCATTGCAAAGGTTTTCACTGTTCATATGATTAAAAACAAATCCAAACCATGTTTGTACAGGCCTGTATCATGTCTTTGCGTCTAGACTGTCTTGAGGACCTTTTTTCAGTAATTACAGTGCTAATAGCCATAGATTGCAGATGACAGGCTCTAAATGCCATGCAAATGCCATGTGTGATATGCTCAGTGTATCAGACAGCCACTTTGCCACTACAGCCCTGTATGTTCTAAGGATTCCCTACTATTTTTCCACATTCTTGCCCTCCTCTTTTTATGAAAACATTAAAAAGCAACCTTAAGTTAGGTCTGATCAGTTATGTTTAAATATATTGGAAATAGTAACTTAAGAATTAAATGTATAAAATTGAGCAAATTATATATGAACAAATCCCTCTGTAAAAACCTTCAGGATATAGATAGGAATACAAATGTAAAGTTTGGTGTGTGTAAGTTCTACTGAAGTGGAGATTTATGGCTCAGTGTAGGAGAAAAAACTCATTTTGAGAAAACGGCCTTTAAAAATATGTATTGTAATTGAAATCTATTGACACAAATAAATAAAGTGCTATAAAAGAAACACTTAACAGTGTCTTTTAGATGTTTTCTTTCCACTAGTCTGAAAAAACACTTTATTAAAAAAAAGCAAAAAACACCCAAAATCTCAAACTTAATAGATGCATGAAAAAATTGTGTTTTTGTCTGCAATGTCTCCCCTTAATGAATATGTGATCAATTTAAAATGCAACCTTTTTATAATGTAAGAGGCAGGATGTTTCAGATTCTGGAGAACGTTTGATTGGACAAATCTAATCAGAAATGGAAAAGAATGACCTTAAGGCTAAATTATTCTTATTAATTTCACAAAATGTTCGTTTTGATTTCATGGGAATCCGCAGGGTGCCAGTTCTTTGTACAGAGCATTACATGATGTCTTTCACATGTGAGATTGGCAGACTCAGCTAGCATTTGAAATGTTGTTTCTTCCTTCCAAATGCACATTTCAAGTGCCATCCGTCACTTGAAGTGCAGCACAGGTGCAGTACCCTGCCTCTAAACACTCTCTTCATTAAAGAAAATAACATTTTAAATATATGGCCTTTTAGATTAGCCTCACGCTCACAAGAACATCCAGTAAGATCAGCTAGCCTTTCTATTGAAGTGATGGATTTCTTGCCAGTTTGTAGCCTACCATTCATTGTCCATTGCCAAAACTGGCATGCAAATTCACTTGATAACAGGTTCATGACCACAATAAGCATAAGAGCAAAGGTTGTAGAATAGGTTTATATAAATCATTATATTTCAAGGTTGTGTGTAGTTTAAGTACACAGATTGTTAAAATTAATTATTATTATTCATTATATTGCCTTGTAAAATACATCTCTATCATATCACACAATCTACTCATCATGTCATTTTTGTTAATATTCAAACATTACTACTTTACTAAGAATACTTAATCACACTGCATAAAACACAAAAATATAAAATGAATAGTAAAATATTACATAAATATTGCTATATTTCTCTTAAGGTCTCAGGATGAAACCTTTTGAAAATATATTTTTTTAATGTTTAGTTAAATTACCATGTAGAAAAACAAAGAAAGGACTGAAATACTTTAGCTTACTCACTTAGTGTGAAACATTAGAAACATTTGAGGTATGTTATCAGTAACAAGTGATTATGTGAGTAGAGTGATTTCTCATGTTTGAGATTCCGAAGTATTAATGGTCATCAAGGGCCTTCGAGACTCCTCAGGGCAATCCCATTTAAACAGCAGTGAGGAATCTGCCATCTGTGAAGAGTAAACGTCATCAGCAAGACGACTCTGCTCCTCTGTGAATGTGTTCTTCCAGTCTCCGACTTTACCTTAAAGATAGGAATGCAGTGTTTAGAAGATAACAAAATACCTTAAAAAAATTTAACATAACCAGTATTTTAGGCATGATGATTTGATTTTCCAATTACAACAACATCCTACGACATTAAAATATTATGTTTTACTTGTTTTTCATCATCAATATTGACTATACTCACATTGATTGCAGGGCTCGACAATAACAATTAGCCTAACCAGATTAAAACATCAATAACCAAAAATTACTAGGCAATCCCCAAAACACAAACCAACATCATGACACTCCACCACATGAATAGCTACTTCAATCACTTGTAATGCAAAATATTCCCTAAGAACACTCAGTAAAGACACTGCGATGCGGTCGTGGCACCGTCTTCCTTTGAAATATGTTTAATGATTGCGTCTGATGCGCCCGCTCCGTCCCCCCACCCCAAATGCTGCCTGTTCATACGTGAGAACATGTCAGGGGAGGTGCGCAGACTGGTAAAATAATAATGTATTATTGATAACCAATTTGAATCAGTACATTATAACGAAAAACAATACCTTAATGGTATCTTTAAACATTTTAAACACTTTAAATTTCATCAGAAATTGCGGATAATCATGTCCAGATGTATTACAATAATATTAGGTCACTTACATTTTAGGCGCAGTATTGCAGACTGCTTTTGTTCTATTTCAGCAGCAAAAATAATTTCAAAGAAAGACGGCAAAACCACAGTGCTTCTCACAGCAACCAGCCGATTCATTGCTGAATAATTCGTTTTTTTGAATAAATCTGTTGAGTCAAAGTTTCATTATCCCATGCACTAACATCTGATAAATCAGTTGTTTAAACGACTCACTCATTAGATACTTTTTGACACAATTTTGTTTATAAGTATCATTTCCCCCATAATGTCTTGTGTATATTAAAAAAAAAAAAAAAAAACGTCACATATGTCACAGCTGAGGAGAATTTTGCTTCAGAATAAATCATATTTGCAAAAAAAAAGAAAAATCATTATTTATATATAGCCTATTGGAAGCCTGCCACCATAGAGACCCCCATATAACAAATCCCAATTTAACCCCTGATTATACTAATGATTAAAGTAAACATCAAAAAGGTATTTACATACCTTTCCTCATGAACTTGCCCTTGTTGTGGTCCATGATCTCCTGAGGAATGAGAGTGTAGTTCACCATGGCATTTTCCTTCATGCTATTGAAGCTACAGTGCTTCTGAGCAAGGATCAGCTCATCCTCAATTAAAGGGAACTGCAGGAAATTGCTCACTTTCTGAACAGACTCATGAAGATCCTGTTCAAATTGAAAAATTGCAAACTTAGACTGCTTCTGTAAGTTTATATGTATGTGGTCAGCAAAAGAATGAAGTTATCCTACCTGACACATTTCCTCATACGTCATGTAAAGAAAGTTGTGAATATCTTTGGCGTTGCTGGTCCAGCCCTTGATATGATCAAACCAAGAGCCATAATGCACTGATGGAAAAAAATAATTAATCACAGGAAGTTATTACGCAATGGGTTGTAACGGAAAAGAAAGTGACGTAATACTGGTGAGAAATCAGGTAAAACCTGATTAATAATGTAAACAACAACTAACCTGCACCCTTCAGGAAGTCGTTTAGAAAATCAGAGAAAGTGCCTGGGTCAGGGAGAAAATTGGCCATCTTGTGGAAGTGATAGTATGAAACAGACACATCTTTGAGATTTCTGGCTACATATATAACCTGAGGAAAGGCAAACATTTGTCACTTGCAAGCAGGTTCAACAAAGAAATGTTAAAACTGTGTGAAGAATTTGTGGCTTGCCCATCTACTTACCTTTGCTTTGGAGTGTTGCAGGGCCGGTGCCAGCAGGTGGTAAGGCAGATGTGTAGTAATAATACGAGGCCCGGTAGTGGCTTTTAGAACATCAGGGCAGTAGTACTGCTCAAGCCATGGCGCACGGGCCCAGTTAGGCTGATTTTGGGCTACAGTTGGGTCCCCTTTACTCAAAACCAGAGTTATGATTTCCTGCATCCATGTGGTTCCTATGAATCAAGGATTCAAGGGAAAAGAAATTAATTCTTAAAAGGCATAAATAATATCTTGACAAAAAAAGAGCTTATAATTTTAATTTAAATACATAACCTAAAAAAAACCCTAAAGAAAGTTTAAAGATGAATACAGAAAATGCATTATTACCTGATTTTGGGTAGGTGACAATCACAGTATCGGTGTCCTGAAACCTGAAGTTGGTTGCATAATTCAATGAGTCTTCAGTATGCAGGTGCCCGGGAAACATGATGCTGTGAAAAGTTTCGGTGACATCTAGTCGAGCCATGTCTATGTGTGTGAATCAAGAAATATGGAGCAAATAGTCTGATGATCTGACAACAGTGTTAAATTGTCATCTTATATAGGATGAGAAAACGGAAGATTGGTGTCACAAACCAATAAGCTGAAAGGGGAAGTACACAAGCATCGGATACAGAAATTACCTGAGAAACCGGTTACCGAGTAAATTCCAGGTCAAACCTATGTCAGTTGGAATTGTTGCTTGGTGTAATAAATAATTTGCCTAGCAAAGCTTTTTATTTGCATATTATAAGATAAGAGATTAATGTTTGTAGCTTGGTTTCCCTTTGATGTGGTTTATTTTCAACTACAGGCTGTCTGGATCTCATGTGAACATTGTTACATGATGTAACTATAACCAAAGCCATTAACTTCCCAGGAGAAGTACAAACCACCAGGACAATCCTCATATACGTCATGTTTACAGAAGATGGTCACATCTGTATAATAACGCTCACAGGATGTGATACACTGTTTCAAATGTGACCCTGGACCACAAAACCAGTCATAAAGGAGTAGTTCACTGTCAGAACAAAAATTTACAGATAATGTATCCACCCCCTTGCCATCCAAGATGTTCATATCTTTCTTTCTTCAGTTGTAAAGAAATTATGTTTTTTGAGGAAAATTTTTCAGGATTTCTCTCCATATAATGGACTTCTATGGTGCCCCAGAGTTTGAACTTCCCAAATTTAAATGCAGCTTCAAAGGGCTCTAAATGAAAGAAGGGTCTTATCTAGCGAAATGATCGGGTATTTTCAAAAAACATTTACAATTAATAATTTTTTTTTTTTTTTTTTTTTAGAAAATAACCGATCCTTTTGCTAGATAAGACCCTTCTTTCCTCGGCTGTGATTGTTAAGAGCCCTTTGAAGCTGCATTTTGGAAGTTTAAACTCGGGGGCACCATAGGAATCCATTATATGGAGAGAAATCCTGAATTTCCTTACGATTAAAGAAAGAAAGACATGAACATCTTGGATGACAAGGGGGTACATTATCTGTAAATTTCAGTTCTGAAAGTGAACTACTCCTTTAAGTAGCACGGGTATATTTGTAGCAATACCTAAAAATACATTGTATGGGTCAAAATTCAAAAATCATTAGGATATTAAGTAAAGGTCATGTTCCATGAAGATATTTTGTGAATTTCCTACCGTAAATATTTCAAAATTAAATTTTTGATTAGTAAAATGCATTGCTAAGAACTTCATTTGGACAACTTTAAAAGTGATTTTCTCAGTATTTAGATTTTTTCCACACCCTCAGAATCCAGATTTTCAAATAGTTGTATCTCAGCCAAATTTCCTTGTCCTAACAAACTATACATCAATGGAAAGTTTATTTATTTGGCTTTCAGATGATGTGTAAATCGCAATTTCAAAAAAAAATAAAAAAATAATGACCCTCATGGGACGGGTTTTGTGGTCCAGGGTCACAAATTATAAATAAATATGTTGTTCCAAACGATTAACCACTGGATTTCAAAGTATTGCTAGACAAAATAAAAGTCTGACATAAAAACAGACACAGATTAGCTAAATATGTACAGTATAAGTTTTCAAGCTCATATTTACTAACAAACCTAAATCAATATAAAGCCTTAAACATTATAACCTTAATAGAAAAATTAAGCAACCAATGTGTGACGTGTGATAAGCACGCAATCTTGTGCTTAGTAATGTATTGTGGTACACCATGGTAATGGCACGTTGTACTTGACAAATACAAAAACACCGAGCTACGATGGTGCAAGTGTAATCAGGCTACACATTAATTTCTCTTAAACCGAAATAGATGTTTTTTTATGATCTCGCACTGCCTTCTCAAGTCCATTACATATTGTAAAGTGATCACATATTAACATGTACATCACTGGTTTATGCTCAAATTGGTCTATTCATTTATTGCAAGATTGGTGCAATTTTGCTATAATTAAGTCATAAGCAGGTCATCCTTTGGTCAAAAAGGATGCAACTCAAATGCAGAACGATCTAGCAATAGCAATACTACTTGTTTTACTGATAAGATAACACAGCCCAGCCCAGTCAGTCCTGTGGTACAAAATAATATGATTATGATGAAAATGTAAAATTATAGCACCCTTTTCTCCAATCAATGTGTGTTTTATTAACCAAATACATTCCATAAACATCATTCTTTGATTTTGCATGAGCCTTTAAAGTAAGAACTTTGAGGTACAAATGCAGTAGCAAGGAACATACAGTAATACAAAAATATAGAAAGGTCTCTCACAGGCTTTTTCAATAAGCATGAATAGATTAGTTTGAGCAGAAATGTGTTACGAAATGGCTTTATGTTATTGGCTTTAAAAGAAGGGCTGCTGGCTTTACCGTCACAGCATAAAAACATGAGTCATCACCCATGTGGCCTTGACTAAGCTGCTTCGGATAAAAGTGTCTGACCACTTAATTATTATTGACGTTGCTGTCATAAAATTTCCTCAGTTCAAAAGTTTATAAGTGAATTAAAGGAAAATAAAATAAACAGAACTGCAAAAACAATAGCTGTGTCCAAAGTTGCCCCCTATCTCCTTATTTACTATTCTTTATTTAGTGGATGATAGTTCACTGCATCAAAAAGCAGTGAATAAAAATCTTTTTCCTTTCTTTCTATTTATTGATATTTAATTAAATAAGAGTCTAACAGTGCATTGAGTGTTGAGTGTTAATTAAACCTATTTACAATGATTAAACTTGTTATAGTACATTTCATTAATATGGTTAAATTAGTCTCTCTAGCCAAAGTAATACCGTTAAAGTCAACGGTCCAGAAAGCCCACACAGCCCTCAGATGGACTTTAAACAACAAAATGAAAATGCTCACTTACCGTACTTTTACATAAACACTTACATCATCTTTCTCTATCTTTAAAAATAAGACATAGCTTATATGGAATATCTTTATGGGACAATTTTACAATCTAAAATTACACATTAACTATGATGGTACTTACACATTATTATGATGGCACTCTGACACTGGATTGTTAGCCTTAGTGTATCTCTATACATCAGAGAGAGAAGAACATATACTGTGGAAATAAGTAGTAAGTTGAAAACAAGAAGAGGTGAGATAGGTAGAGCAATTCATAATTAAAGGTTACAGAGTGGGTAAACAGTGTGGTGAAGATGGACTGGGTCAAGACTGTTTGTTTAGTGCTCTGGGTTTTCACATTCAACTCTGTAGCAGATGATTTAAGGGACCAAGCACTGAAACTGATGGCTGAAATTCCGCTTATAGATGGGTAAGACAATCTATCTATTTATCTTCACTGAAGTGTAGCATTTACTAATAAATTTCACAAATAATTACAAAGAAATGGTTACAGGTTAATCAGGAAACGCAAAAGTGGCAATTTTGCTTCTCAGATAAACTAAAAATTTAATGGAATATTGCAGTGTTTATTCTAAATGTTTTATCTATGCACATCATTATTTTTTTAAGCCATGTGCCCTCATAATCTTCAATCAAAAACATTGCTTTATATAAACAGCACTTTTAGAATCTTGGATTCCTTCTCATATATGAAAATTTAGTTCATGTGAAGTTTTGCTGCAACAAATTGAGCTGCTACAGTCTCAGAAAAATGGTACAAAAGCTGTGGGTGGGTGGTATCTTTTTAAAAGGTACAAATAAGTACAGATTTATTAATAGCCATCTTTTGGCGTTTAAATAACACTGTCAGAATTTATGAAAGACATGGAGTGAAGAAATAGCGCTGAAAAGGCGTGGACACAGTTATTTTTGTGGCCAAACTTATTGAATATGCATTTGCAGGAGTTTTCCTTTTAGGCTCAAAATGTAGGGGAGGAGAGTATTAAAATGAATCATGCAACGTGATTTACTAACATTTGTGCTTGTCAAATTACTGGTATTCACGCCATTATTTAACGCTCAAAAAAGCATGTCTTAAAGCAGGTAGTAGTTTGCGCTGCTCTTGGTACAGTTGAGGTCAAAAGTTTACATCCCCCGTTCAGAATCTGCAAAATGTTATTTTACCAATGGGTCATACAAAATTCATGTTATTGTTTATTTAGTACTGACCTGAATAAGATTCTTAATGTAAAAGATGTTTGCATACAGAAAATAATAGTTACATTTATAAAAAATTACCTTGTTCAAAAGTTTACATCCCCTTGATTCTTAATACTGTGTTTTTACCTGAATGATCCACAGCTGTTTTTATGTTTAGTGATAGTTGTTCGTGAGTCCATTGCTTGTCCTAAAGAGTTAAACTGTCTGCTGTTCTTTAGTAAGTTTTCCAGCATTTTTATGTATTTGAACACTTTCCAACAATGACTGTATGATTTTGAGATCCATCTTTTCACACGGAGGACAACTGAGGGACTAGTACAGAAGGTTCAAACGCTCACTGATGCTCCAGAAGGAAAAACGATGCATTAAGAGCTAGGGGGTGAAAACTTTTGAATAGAATTGAGATGCGTACATTTTTCTTATTTTGCTTAAATATCATATTTTTTTCATTTAGTACTGCCCTTCAGAGGCTACAGAAGACATGTTTCCCAGAAGACAAAATAAGTTACATTTACCCTGCTCTTCAAATTCAAAAAGTTTTCACCCCCCAGATCTTAACCCTGCTGAAAAAACCAGCATATGTTGGTTTTTTCAGCAGGGAATGCATGGTTTTTCCTTCTGGAGCATCAGTGAGTGTTTAAACCTTCTGTAATAGTTGCATATGAGTCCCTTAGTTGTCTTCAGTATGAAAAGATAGATCTCAAAAACATACAGTCATTGCTGGAAAGGGTTCAAATACACAAAAATGCTGGAAAACCAAAGAATATGTGGGTGAAGGATTTTTCTGAAGAACAGCAGGGATATTAGCTCTTCAGGACAAACAAGGGACTCATTAACAACTATCACTAAACACACACACACACACACACACACACACACACACCGCTGTGGATCATTTAGGTAACAACACAGAATTAAGAATCAAGGGGATGTAAACTTTTGAACAAAGTCGTTTTTATAAATTCAGCTATTATTGTCTCTTGTGGACTATAACTAAACAATAACATGCATGTTGTATAATCCCTCTTATTTTGGTAAAATGAATAACATTTTTCAGATTCTGAAAGGGGGATGTAAACTTTTGACCCCAACTGTAGATTATACTGGTGATTATGGAAATGATCTGGCAGCTACTACTATCTGTGTAGTAAATCATATGCAGAACTTTCCCCTCCCATCGGTGCCCTGTTTCATAAATCTGGCCTTTAGTTACTAAAAACTTAACTTTAGATACTAAAATGTACCTTTAAGAGGCTTCTATGCACCCTTTAGGGTAACTATGGTACAAATGAGTATTTTTTTTTAAAGAGTACTGCCTAAAAAAGGAAGGAAGAAATTAGAATAGAAAGTAAAATTCACAGATGCTTCAGTTTTCAAGGAAATTTTTTTCAATGTTTCTGTTATTTTCTATGATTCTATTTGAAAGTGATTTGAAATCTCTTATAAAACAGGCACAATGACCTTCCCTGGCAGATGAGGAGTTTGTTTAATAATCAGCTCAACACGGTGGACTTGTACACACTAAACACCACACACACCAACATCCCAAAAATCCAAAAAGGGCGCCTCTCAGCACAGGTACACACACACACACACACACACACACACACACACACACACACACACACACACACACACACACACACACACACACACACACACACACACACACACACACACACACACAGGCTACATACAAACATTCAACATAATGGGTGAACTGATCTATATGTGGTAATGTTTTTCTTTTGCAGTTCTGGGCAGCTTATGTACCATGTAATACCCAGTACAAAGACGCAGTCAGACAGACTTTGGAGCAGATTGATGTAGTCCACAGGATGTGTCAGAAATACCCAGATGTTTTCAAATTTGCTGCTAGCAGTCAAGGTAAGAAAGTGAAGCAGCAGTAAATGCGGTGCACATCCTTGTCATAACTCAAGGTGAATCAAATAGAAGTTAGTATTGAACACAAGGACACATTTACAGTACACCCAAGGCTACCTAGGTGTACTGATGTATTGTACTTCATATTATGTGGCTTGTTAAGAGGGGTAAAGTGATAAAACAGACTGAAAAATCAGTAGTCTTACAGTGTCTTGCGAAATTATTCATACCCCTTCATTTTTTTCACATTTTGTTATGTTGCTGCCTTATGTTAAACTACTTTAAATTACTTTTTTCCCCACATCAATCTACACTCCCTATTCCATAATGGCAAAGCAAAAAATAGGTTTTTAACATTTGAGCAAATTTATTAAAAATAATAAACTGAAAAGATCCCATTGCATAAGTACTCATACCCTTTTCTGGGACACTAGAAATTTAGTTTAGGAGCATTCATATTGCTTCTAGATGTTACTACACTTCGAGTGGAGTTAAACTGTGGCAAATTCATTTGAATGAGTATGATTTAGAAAGACACACACCTCTCAGAAAGGGTATAACAACTGAAAATGCATATCAGCGCAAAAGCCAAGTCCTGAGGTCAAGATAACTGCCTGTAGAGCTCAGTGACAGACAAGGCAATGATCTAGAGAAGAAAAAATCTGCTGCATTGAAGGTTCACAGAAGCATTATCCATAATGGAAGACGATTGGAACAACTAGGACTCTAGAAAATGTCTGCCAGCCCCCATCCAAACTGACAGAGCTTGAGAGGTGAAAAGGTGAGGCAAGGAATGGAAGATAATTGCCAAATGCAGATCTTAACTAAATGAAACAACAAAATGACAAACAAAATGCTTTTAGTTTTTTAGTGGGAAAAACAAAAAGATTTGTAGTGAGAATTTGCAAATTTTACAAATTTATTAAAAATAAAACACTGAAATAAGAACATTGCATAAGTATTCATACCCTTAACTCAGTACATAGTTGAAGCACCTTTACAGCCTCATGTCTTTTTGGGTATGATGTGACAAGCTTTGCACATCTGCATTTGGCAGTTATCTGCCATTCTTTGCCTCATCTTTTCACCTCTCAAGCTCTGTCAGCTTGGATAGGGGCTGGCAGACATTTTCTAGAGTCCTAGTTGTTCCAGTCGTCTTCCATTATGGATAATGCTTCTGTGAACCTTCAATGCAGCAGGTTTTGTTCTGAACTCTTCCCAAGATCATTGCCTTAACGCAAGTCACTAAGCTCTACAGGCAGTTATCTTGACCTCAGGACTTGGTTTTTGCTCTGATATGCATTTTCAGCTGTTAGACCTTTTCTGAGAGGTGTGTGCCTTTCTAAATCATTCAAATGAAATTGCCACAGTTTAATGGCTGTAGCGAGAACCTCTAAAATCCGTAAAACAATCTGGTATTTTTGTGGCAGTGATGAAGTGTAAAAATTCTACGTGTGTTTGTAATTGTTTATAGTGTCCAGCTAAAATCAAAATGTTGTTGCAGATATAATGGAGGCCTTTAAACAGAATAAGACAGCAAGTCTGATTGGGGTAGAAGGTGGACATTCCATCGACAGCAGTTTGGGTACTCTGCGTACCATGTATCATCTGGGCGTACGCTACCTCACCCTCACACATAGTTGCACCACACCATGGTGAGTGGCTTTTCTTGGGCGAGTACTTACCGTACTTCATAGCACTCTAAATATACAGATAGTCTGGGATGACAGCATAAATACAAATTATACATACAGGTTGGTCCAGCAAGGTGAGGAAATTACAGTTTGAATGATGATTTCATTCGTTTGGAATGAGGTAAACATAAACCTGCCTGGAGAGTCTGCTAGAGGTGCTTTATTAAATCATTTTTTTGTAACACACCCCCATAAAACTGACAACAGTAGTGTGGGAAAATGGAGGGAAATCCCCAGCATGTTCAACTCTTACTAGCAGCTATTCCAAAGAATTTATTTTTTGCATTTAAGGTGGGTTAAAATGAAAGTTACATCAGGTTTCCGAAGAAATGGCAAAAGAAAAGGCCACATAAGTGCACGTGCCCATCTGATTAGAGAAGGGGTTTCAATTTTAGCTAGACTCTATTGTTTTCTTTATCACGTTTTGGTCTCACTTCCTTTTAGGGTAGACAACTGGCTGGTGGACACGGGATCTGAGCCTGAAGTGCATGGTGGTTTGTCTGAATTTGGCAAGGTTAGACACAGAGATGCTTTAATGTCAGATTGGTACCAAAAAAAAAAAAATATTTGGACCAATTTAAAAAATTGCTCTTATTTGTTACTGTCAAATTTATTTGTGTGGCTTAAATAATATGTATACACTGCCACAAAAGTTTTTGACTAGTTTTTTTTTTTTTTGTGTGTGTGTGTGTAAAGACTTGTTTTGGTCTTTATTTATTTGATACAATTTGATACGATTTGCTGTTTAAGAAACATTTGTTAATCATTATTATTATTAATATTATCAATATTTAAAACAGTTGAGTATTTTTTTTTTCAGGATTCTTTGATGAATAGAAAGACCCAAAGATCAGAATTTATCTGAAATAAAAAGCCATTATACACTATTCCATTCAAAAGCTTGGAGTCAGTTTTTTAGGAAAGAAATTATAGAAATTAATACTTTTATTTAGCAAGAATGTTTTAAATTGATCAAAAATGATGATAAAGACATTTCTTCACCTTAGAATTATAAGGTTCTATCTGCATTCTGAACACTTTTGAGATATTCAGTTTCAAAGTTTTTGTGTTCCATAGACTTCTGTAGATAGAACCATTTTTGTTTTCTAAAAAAAGGCCCCAAATATACATAGCTTACAAAAGAAACATTAAATAATGTAAATAAGTTGTCACAGAATAAGAATATGTGAATAACTCAATTTTGACAAAATGTCAGATAGAACCTTATACAGTAATTCTAAGATGACGATTTGTAATGTAACAGACGATTTCTGTTTTAGATAAATGATATTCATCTGAAATTTCTATTCATCGAAGAAACCTGAAAAAATTCTACTCAGCTGTTTTCAACATAATAATAATTATAATAATTATAAAAAAATTTTGAGCAGCATATCAGAATATTAGAATTATTTCTGAAGGAAATATTCAAACTATTTTGCTTCAAAACCACAGGAATAAATTACATTTTAAAATATATTTAAATAGAAAATTGTTATTTTAAATAGTAAAAAAAAATCAGAATTTTACTGTTGTTGCTGTACTGATCAAATAAATGCAGGCTTGGTGAGTAGAAGACACTTCTTTAAAAATCAAAAAATCTTACTGTTCAAAAACTTTTGACTGGTAGTGTAGCTATAATTTTCACTTCAAATCATTTTGTTTTTCCCACTTAAAAAACTAAAAACATTTTGTTTGTCATTTCGTTGTTTTATTTAGTTAAGAACGACAATTTACAGACCTTAAAACCTTTTTACTGTGGTAAAAATATTATTAACTTTGGACATGGTGGTGGTTAAGGCCACACTAACTTGCTGTCATCTTTCACACAAAGCTTCACTTATTTTTGCCGTCTATAGTGACCAGATCGATTTATTATTTCAGCAAGTGATCTGGGAAATGAACCGCATCGGAATGCTGATTGACCTGTCTCATGTGTCCGAGAAAGTCATGAATCAGGTGCTGGACATCTCCAAAGCTCCTGTTATTTTCAGCCACTCTTCTGCCTACAGCATCTGTAAACACAAGAGAAATGTTCCTGATGATGTTCTTATGAGAGTGGTAAGTCTACCTTTAATTTACAACCTTAACATGGTACATAGCAATGTTTATTGCCCGAAAAGAATGGACCATGAAGCACTAAGACTTCCATATTCATAAAAAGCATGTAATGTGTTACTTATTAACTGATTTAAAGCGATGTTATAAAAACTTTAATTAAGCAAAATCACATGGATTATTACAGCTGAGATTCCCAGCCATTCTGATATTGAGTATGTTAGGGTGGTTTGACTACAGTGGTTTAGGCGGCAGGATTGGTGAATTAATATAGAAAAAAATATCAACATGATGGTGTAAAACAGTATTTGGTTATGGTTAGACCTGAATTAGTTAGCTATAACAATATGAATAATGATCAAATAAATGAAGGAAATAATAAAACATATACCGTTACTTGTACACTATAAGGTTAAGTGGAGGCATGGATCTAAATGCAGTAGTTAGTTTATTCAATAAACACAAAGGTGTAATAAACCTGAGAAAAACCAACACAACAAAACAGCTTGAACATCCAAATGCATAGACAATAACCAACAGCTAAAGACTAACTTTATAGGACTATAAACACACAAGGTAATGAATGAACCAAATGAGACACAGGTAAATGATGTATCAGTAACTATAGTAAAAATAAGAACACATTTTAAAACCATGACAACCAAAGAAACGCAAGAAACAATGAGATGCAAATTAGAAATTTATGAAAACAAAACTAATACCTAGAAATTAGCATGACATGTATAGCATGCCTGCATTCCACTTAGATGTTCTATGACCTTACCTCCTCAACTTTCCTTTACCTCACTGACTTAGATATAGGTCATTTATTACACTGCTGGCAGAATTCTTGCAATGGGTGGAAGTGTGGAAGTGTTCCTAAGTGTGGAATTTGCTATGAATTTAAACATTTTTGCTTAATGGATTAGTTTGAGCATTCTGTATATGTTTGGGCTGTTTCAAATATTTTACAAAGAATTCTTATATCAGTTGTTTGGGATGGGGGTTAAAAAAATGCAAAATGGGATGACATTACAACTGTGACATCACAACGTGGTCTAAATATTTCCAAACATGCTAGCATAACAAAATTTACAGTATTTACTAGTTTTCATATCAACACTATATAGAGAAATAAGGGTGTCAAAATTCTAAAATCTTTTGAAAGATATTTCTGAACATTTATTTTACCATAGCAAATGTAAATTTCTAGCTGAAGTAAATTTTTTGATAACACTTTAGAATTCTGTTCATTAATGAATAGCTACGCAGGAACAAATGACTAATGCATTATTAACATTTTAGTAACTGCTGTTACCTAACAAAAAACTCTGATTAACGAATCAGTAAGTAATAGGCTCAGTTGAAAGTGATAATTCACTATTAGTGAATATTTTTTCTCCCGGAGAACTACTAAAAACTACTAGCCTACAGGTTCATAAAAGTGAATGATGTAATTCTAAAATGAAGATCATGGTAACTCACTAGTAATGACTGAAATCATTGTAAGTTTTTGAGGTATATGTAAGGTTTTGGATAGTAATGACTCAAGTGTTACTACTTCCTTCTTAAGGATTTACTATTTAAACAGTATATTAAATTATTTCAATATAGTATATTATATATTATTTGGATCAGTATTCTAAAGTGAAGATCATGGTAACCCGCTAGTAATGACTATGAATGGTGTTACCAAATCCATCTGAAGTATTACTATCCAGAAAAAGTTTACAATGACTTTAGTCAATACTAGTGAGTTATTATGATCTTCACTTTAGAATACTGATCTAAATAATTAATCATTCTTTCTGATAATATACTTGAGTTATTACTATTGGGTTACCATGATCTTCACTTTAGAATACAGATCTAAATAATATATAATATTGAAATAATATAATACACTGTAATATACTATTTAAGTTACCAATTTTTCATCTCACATTTTTGTATTCATTTGAAATTAGACAAATCTGCTATTATTTTAATTTCCAATCTGTTATCTATCAGTTTAGATTGTTGTTTAGTGTTTCGCTAACTAGCAGATTGCGCAGTTGCGCAACTATGCTATTCTGACATTAGCAATGTAATTTACACTATTTACTTTTATAAATTTGAATGAGAAACAGGTTCATAAAAACTGACACTCAATGTTTAATGCTCAGAAATTATTATTTCAAGAAATGTAAAATATTTTCGCTCATTTATGTCTCCTATTCTGTGGGAGCTGTGTGTGGAGTGTTTCTAAGGTGTCTGAATGTGTTTTTATCTATTTGCCCACACTGTTTTGAATTATACTGTATAGTTGTGATCAGGTCCGTCCCAAGCATGGTTGCAATGTGTTTATTGTCAAACTCCAAATTTAGCTTATTTTTAATTCTTAAAACAACAACAACAACAACAACAACAACAACAACAACAACAACAACAACAACAACAACAATATTTTATTTGAAAAAGTTACAAATTTTAATTTATTGACAAAATAATTTTGTTTGTCTTTTTTATTAGATCAGATAACATTTTAAGCTGATATATATCTTTTCTATATCTTTTGGCGTAAATAAAGAAAAACATATACACTGTAAATATGAAACAAAACGTCTCTAGGTTACGTATGTAACCATGGTTCCCTGAGAAGGGAACGAGACACCACGTCCCCTAGGGGTCGCTATTGGGGAACGCTGCAGCGTGACTCGTGTCTGAAGAATGCATATAGAAAAACTACATGAAATGGCCGGCGACAGCGTATGACATCACCGCGTTGTCTGAAGCTTCTCGTCCGAAGCATGGAAAAAAGCGTAGGGGACGCGGTGTCTCGTTCCCTTCTCAGGGAACCATGGTTACATACGTAACCTAGAGACGTTCCCTTCCGAGGGAACTCTCACCGCGTCCCCTAGGGGTCGCTATTGGGGAACGGTATACCCACGTCTCCATGCTGAGGGGAGTGCATAGTAGCGAGCACTAAATGTAAATCCTGTGAAGAATTATCCCTAAAGGACGAGATGACAGCTGTCAGAACGTAACCTCCCCGGCCAAAGCCTGAACTGTTACTCACTTACCTGAATGGGTCAAAGGACCCAGAGCACAGCTCAGGTTGGAATAGGAGATTCCTTCGGAGGAACGGCTAAGTTAATACTTAGACTTAACTAGAACAGGAACTGCCAGTACTACTGAGTCTAGTTCCCTCAGTGAACTGACTCAGAAATAGCGACTAACAGGCCTGTCCCAAGACAGAGACCGTTCTAGCAGGGGTTATCCTCAGATAACGCACCCTGGATAACAGATGGTCAGGAGATATCTAAGGTGATATCGAGTGAAGTTGGGCCCAGGGAGACCGGGGTTTTAAACCAACACAAAAAATGGGAACGAGGACCGCGTAACCCATACCGTATAGGATTTTTAGAAAGAACCAAAATCTTGGTGGGAACTTACCACTTATGTGGATTTTAGGAGGTGCACAAGGATTCCGTGCGCACTTACCACTATTGTGGATTTCAGAAAGTGCCCAGGGTTTAGCGTGGGACACTTACCCTAGTAAAATGGGATTTGGAGACTGTGTTTTCCCCCATTTTGGGGGTTCCATTGTTAAAGCTCCAGATTTGTCATAGGATGACAAGAATTAAAATAGGGGAGGACCCTCCCTGTATTAGAGAGGGTAGCAATGCTACACCCTATTCAGGACAGACAGTCCTCAAACTGTTAGTCAACTGATGAAATCATGGAGCTACTGACCATCATGATAGTGGACGCAGACGGCGGACAGACCCCTAACCCCGACTTGCAGGGAGGAACATCCGTCCTATAGGCTATACTCTGAAGGGACCCTTAGTGTGAAGGGGAGCATACTAATGCCAGTCCACATGGATGCTCACTAGGAGAAGGTGGTGCTCAGGAATTAGTCATAAAGCCTGAAGGGGAGGTGACACTCGACCCGGAAGTCAGGCGCAGACAGGCTCCTAACCCTGATTAACAGAGAGGAAAACCCGCCCGCCAAGAGGCAGCGCTCGGATTTCACCCTTCTTCAGAAGGGGAGCTTACTCCTCCTGCCAGGAGCAGCGCTCTTAAGTGGAACCCTTTCTCAAAGGGGAGTAATCATACCTGACTCAGGAAGCCTGATGACAGATTCTATCCAACCAAAGGGGAATTTGTCCATACGACAGTGATGCTACTGATGAACCTTAAATTAAGGTGAGCCGCTGTCGTTGAAGAGCTCTGAGAGGACCCTTTCCGCGGAAAGGGGAGCTACTAAAGTTACTTCAAGTTCCTGAGAAGGGGGCTCCTGGATAGTCATGGGGACAGACTCCTAACCCTGAAGGCCAGGGAGGAATGCCCGTCCTGACGAGGGGCGCTCATTGGGGACCCTTTCCTCAGAAAGGGGAGAGCCCAGCTCGTGCGTGAGGCCTGAAGAGTGAGAATCAGCCTGGACAAGAAGGACAGGCCCCTAACCCAGATGAACCGGGAGGAGAACCTGGCTCTGTCAGCGAGAAATGGTACTCTAAATAAACCCCTTCCGCAGAAAGGGGAGTACTACCTCGGTTAAATCGACCCTGCCCTCGGGCTAACAGGGGGATCGACAGACCCCAGTCTAGGTGGACTTATGTTCCTGTCTCAATGGGACATAAATCCCCCGGAGCAGGAACTTATGAGGACAGACTCCTAACCCTGAAGGCCAGGGAGGAACGCCCATCCAGCCGAGGGGGCGCTCATTAGGGACCCTTCCCTTGGGAAGGGGAGAGCCCAGCTCGTGTGTGAGCCTGAAGAGTGAGAATCAGCCTGGACAAGAAGGACAGGCTCCTGACCAGATGAACCGGGAGGAAAACCTGGCTTGTCAGCGAGAAGCGGTACTCTGAATAAACCCTTTCCACGGAAAGGGGAGTACTACTTTAGTTACTGGAGAACTGAGAAATTGCTCCTTGGAGACAAAACTCAGGAGGTGCTGGAAAGAACCTTTGGCTGATAAGATCACTCCAAGATCTAAAGTCCACAGAGAGAGTCTGGAAGAGGGATTCTCAGAAAAAGGCCTGCAAAGGACAATGTTAAACATGCCAAGGGCAATCCTAAGAAAGAAACTTAGGGAGCTTACCTTGAAGAGGACATAAGTCCTATGTCTAACATATGCTGAGAGGGTGGTTTACCGCACGACCTGTGGCGTGGATAGGACGAACACTGCCGTAACCATAATCCGTAGGATCAGAGGGGGAGCATCCGCCGTGGACTCGTCATGTTTTCCTCTGAGAAGCAAAAAACACAACACACAGGCCTGAGACAGTATTAAGTTCCCTTTTCTTTATTAAAAGAAAAAATGGATCGTACTCACCCATGAGTGACCTGCATTTAACTCAAACTTAAACAAAACCTGTTTAAGGAGTCAAAATCCAGACCATCGGTAATGGTTCATGTTGTAGGGCTCAGACCTGGGCCTTCATGAAGTGAAGGACTTAAAGGCAGTGATCTACTTAGTCCAAGACACATAAATCCAGAAAGGCCAAATGAACCTGGGAAAACTAACAGATCAGTGAAAGACCTCCGGTTAGTCCTCCTAAAAGCAGCCCACACCGGCAGAGTGGGCTGTCTACTTAAACCCTAGCAGGGGAGACAGCACCATCTAGGCAAGAGCTTAAAAAGGACTGCTTTTCTTTTTTTTAAAAACCCCCAAAGGGGAGTAATCAGTAAGCCAACACACAGACATCCACAGATATTTGTATGTGTAGGAAGGACTACCAGAGGCAAAGAACTGACCGAAAGCCTCCAGCCCTAAAAGGAGGAAGAATTAACACACAGCTAGCCTCAGACAGCTGTAGTTAATAAGACTGTTCTGCCATAATCATGGTCGAACTAGTCTAGGAAAATCTCCCCCCTTTATATATATATACTCACATACACGCATACATAACATGCATATGTATATACATATACATACATTCATATTTATGGCAGTAAATTAACTCCACAATCGCGACGCGCAGCCCATATACGACTTCCGCGGGAGCTAAACAAACTCCGCCCAGGCGCCAAAATTCCCTCGGGAATAAACAAGCAAGGAGCCGCTGGCGACGCCGCGAATGCGTCTGTTAATGCTGCGAGAGGCAAACACACTCAAAATGCAAAATGAGGAACAGAGAAACTCACCTCCCCCCTTTGCGACTGCGTTTTCGCGATAAGCCCATTAGTCCCTCGGGAGCTGGACGAGCTGTAATTTACCACACCCACGCAGCAGAGAGTCGTTGCAAGTGGGTATGAGAGCATGCCTCTCGTTACAAACAAGCAATGAATGCACCGATTGCATTCTACTCTCTCAAGAGCTAATCTTGCTTGCGTTATCCCCTCACAGCTCGGGCAGTGTGAAAGTGCGGGTATCAGATTACCACACACGTCACAAGCAGGCCTCCGGTGAGAGAATATGCACTCCTAGACAAAGAGAAGCTGAAGACAGCGAAGAGGATATGTGTTTACACCGGTGGCTCTTTATACTGTGTCGCCCGGTAGTGACGCACCAGCAGCGACGAGCGCGCCGCGGTGATGTCATACGCTGTCGCCGGCCATTTCATGTAGTTTTTCTATATGCATTCTTCAGACACGAGTCACGCTGCAGCGTTCCCCAATAGCGACCCCTAGGGGACGCGGTGAGAGTTCCCTCGGAAGGGAACGATATATTTGTACAAATATGTGGATACAAAATTATATTCTGAACCCCATGTCAAAGTCAAAAAGTATTCAGTTGTTCCCCGCTCTCCTCTATGTATATGAATAACATTGTGTCTACACCAGACATGATCAGTGCCGCACTGCAGCAGCTTGAAGGTGTTTACACTGGACACAACAAAGTGACCGTTGCAAATAATTTGTACTTTGTGTCAGTACATCATTAATAGAACAAGGCATCAGTTTACTGTCTGGGATTTGTCGTATTGTGTAGTTCTACTGTAATTTGTCGTGTTGCACTGCTCGCGTCTGATGTAGAATCAAAATCAAGGGGTCAAGGTTCAATCCATTGACCTCCCTTGTCCACTATGAAGAGAAAAAGAGACAGTAGAGGGAAAGTAGCTTTATGAATAATGAGAGAAGAAGAGGACTCACCACTGAGGACTTGAGTTTGGTCTAGCTAAGGTAGAAAGGAAAAGCACAGCCTCAAGAACAAGGAAAAAAAAAGAGGAGCACCAGAGAGAAAAGAAATTTCTCTAATCCCTTCCCTGACCAGTTAGCAGTGACAATTAGCATACACATCTTGGCTTATAGGCCTTGATCATGATTACACAACTCCCTAGAATACACTGTAATTTTTGTAACTAATAGTCATCAACTAGTCAGAATGAAGAGGTTAACCAATAATGCCTCTTCACAATGCTCTAGAAACAGAATTGTATTTTTTAAAGAGAAGTGAGATTTATGTGGTTTTGTGTACACTAAATAACACACACACACACACACACACACACACACACACACACACACAAAAAAAAAAACCACACTAAACCCCAGTTATTAAACTATGGTTCATAGCTTTCAAATTGTGTGAAATCAGCAATCAGAATCAGATTTATGCCCAATTCTCACCTGGTTGATTATACAGTGTAAGGGGTGAAATAACATAACAGACTTATGCTGAGTACACACTAAACGATTTTTCAAATCTTACAATATCTTCAAAATGTGTGAAACCACAAATCACACAATAAGCGTTAAAAGGAGCACAACACGAAGATGAACATCAAAGTCAAAGTCTTTAATATAATCCACACAGGCAAATCCACAATTGGAGGGTAGCAAACACACGTATACATTGACAAGACCGAACAATCAAACACAGAAGTAATTAATAAAGAGAGGCTAATGACAGACTGACGTAGGTGATTAACTAATAATGACATAACAAGGGTAGGAACAGGAAATAACCAAATATGGGCACATAAGGAAGAAACCAAAAAACACAGTCCAACAGGGGTGTTACAATTTCGTCCCCTCCTGGAAGGCGCGACCTTGCACCGCAAGAGAAGAGATCGACGGAGGGAACTAAGGAGGTGGACGAAGGAGTGGACGTGAGATGGCAACCGGAAATCAATGTGGGTGGAGTTTCTGGTGGAGGATGGACATCCGGGAGGAGGACAGTGACAAACAGAGTCCAGCAGGAGGAGCCAGGCGAGACCCAGGCTGCAGCCATGATGGAAGCCCACGGCAGAGCCGACGGAAGGAGGAGCCATGGTGGAGGAAGGGCTGATGACTCCAGGGGGTCAACCGATGGAGGCAGAGCAGGTGGAGCCCAAGATAGAGACAGAGAGCCAATGATCCCAGGCGACACTGAGGATCCGGGGGGCCAAGGTGGAGCCCAAGGCTTAGGCAACCGAGGCAGAGATCCGGAGGTCCGCGACGGAGCCGGCGTGACAGAGGACTGAGGCAGAGCTGGCAGAGTTCATCAAGTCCAGTTCAGGATTACAGTGTCCCAGTTCCAAATTTCGCTCACCCTCAGCGGAAGTACAGTGGGTGGAGCCTTCCTCGGCATCCTTACGCTCCACTGTAACTTCCTCCCTCATGTGCGTTGTAGCCGGCTCTCGCAGGCTCTGGGGCGATCCTCAGCTCTGTCGCTCCACTTGACAATGGCTCGTCGGACACGCTGGGCTTAGGCTCTCCATCCGCGGTGGACTCGGGCTGACACTTCAAGCCATGGGGTGATGTTAGGCTGGGCACTGGGTCTAGAGTGACGTTCATGGTCAGCAAACATAGGCACGACACCAGCATCCACTCAATGAAGGCGGCGAGGCTCTCTCAAGGACCCTCCCTGGACAGCTGCACTCGTACAGCAGGAGGACGAGGACAGCCGGGTCATTCATAACGGGAAAAAAAACTGAAAATAAAACACTAAATGTAAACGGGAAAAATAAATCACGGGGTAACATGCCGCTAAACTGTTTTGTTAGGTCCGGTCTTCTGTCACAAGACGTGTTAAAAAGAGCACGACACGAAGATGAACCTCAAAGTCAAAGTCCACACAGGTAAATCCACAATCAGAGGGTAGCAAACACACGTATACATCAACAAGACCGGACAATCAAACACAGAACTGAACCAACTAATGAAGGGATGTTAATGACAGACTGACAGGTAGTAGGTGATTAACTAATAATGACATAAGGAGGGTAGGAACAGAAAATAATATGGGCAAATAAGGAAGAAACCAACAAACAGTCCAACGGGGGTGTGACATTAAACCAGCGGTTCTCAATTCCAATCCAATTTTTGTTGGGAAAGTCGGCGAAGAGATGCACACTTCGATTAGACTGGATAAACACAAGCAGCATCTTAATTGTTAAGAAAATGGTATTCCTAATAAATGTCTCGACTATTTTGATTATGTCAAATGCTTCTCTTTCTTTTTGGAATTATTAGACACATTTCACTATGTCTTTTCAAATGCCTAGGTCTGTTTAATTTTCTCAATTATAACATTTCTAGCACTATTTTTAAACGTTTATTCAAGCAATAATATATAAATTATCTCATGTATATGCTTGTTTAAAACGATTAAAAACGAATTCTAAGTAAAAACTGTATTTTTACTTTACATTTCCAGAGAGCGAATATATAATATTATTTTGTCATATTCGTGATTCCTGAATTTATATATGAAAACTTCGTTTTGAAGTGCATTCGTTATATTTGTATAAGAAAAGTCGTTAACCTAGCCTATATTCTTGATAATTTTTAGAAGTTAAAAGTTAAGAAAAAAGGAATGAGCTTGTAGTCTCTAATATTTAGGGCTATATGCTAATCTTTTTCTTAACTTTTATTACACTGTAGATCGAAATAAAACAATTCTTGATCATATTTAACATCGGAGAATCACTGACATCATTTGAGTACTTCGAAAACGAAACTATTTAAATCTGTAGAAAGGAAAGACAAACTAAATCACAAGAACAATCTGTATTTTTCTTGTAATCAAGAACATTTCTTTTGACAAAATAACCTGATTAATACCGAATGATGTTTGACAGTGAACGCATCTCCACCGCAGAGCCGCATATAATCGCTGCTGTCAGTCGCAAATATTAATCATGCGGGTCAGGAAGCGGGTCGGGTACAATATTTACTTTTTCTCTTTTTTGCGGTCGGAGTTGTGGGCGGGTTAGTTGAAAACGTTGGTCGTGTTCGGGTTGTTTATACATTGACCCATGCATCACTGATATCCATATATCCATATATAATCCTTTATTATATGATATCTATGGAACTATCTACAGCATCCCGGAAGCTTACTGAAAAAAAGAAAAAATAACTGACTACAGTGAGACTAATGGATTAAAACACATTTTGATAAGTGTTTTTTTTTATTATTATTATTAACTTAAAAGTTAATAATAATTAAAAAAACACTTACCAAAATGTGTTTAAGAAAAAATAACTGACTACAGTGAGACTAATGGATTAAAACACATTTTGGTAAGTGTTTTTTATTATTATTATTAACTTAAGTTAATAATAATAATAAAAAACACTTACCAAAATGTGTTTTAATCCATTAGTAGTTAGTTATTTTTTCTTTTTTTAAGTAAGCTTCCGGGATGCTGTAAATAGTTCCATAGATATCATAATAAAGGATTATATATGGATATATAGATATGGATATCTATGGATAGTTCTACAAGACGGGCTTTGGTTCTACTAGCGATTTGATTGGAGACCAACAGCCAATCACAATTGACCTTTAATTTTCCGATTGGTTGATTTTGTGGCACACTTGTAACGCTGTTGCAAGTTGAGCAAGTGTGTGTGTCAAGAGTTGAGCGCGCATAGAATTAAGAGGTTGAGAGAGAGGGGGACTTGACAGGAGCGCAGAGAATACGTTTGTGAGAGAGCACCTGAGTAAACTGCGTGAGAGGGGTTATTATTGCACGTTAATATGGATAATAGCAAATACATTTATTGAGCACGGAATCGTTTTTTCTTTGGTTAAACGATTTTTTTTTTTTTTTTGCGATTGTTAATTTCTGTTCAAAGTATAATGTAATGTGCTTGCAAAATATAGTTCTCTGTGCTCAAAACTTACAATTACTCGCTCAGGATTGAGGCACACATATTACGCTATAGTGGCTCGCCTCCAGTAGGGTGCTGTGCGGTACAGTGTTCTGAAGGAGGCAATTTTCTCATGTTATTTTATTTGGTCAGTTCTGTCAGGTCTGTTTTACCAAAGTAGCATGTGAGGACAAATTCCGAGTCCACCATGTTTCTCTTCACTACGACAACAAAAGCACCTGAACACGACACACTGGTAATTTCCACTTCACAAGTGGAAAGCATCATCTTTCCCATATCACATGAAGGCAGCATTAGTTAACCGTTGAACTTTACTACACTTCGGATTATTCATTCACATATCTGCGCTATGCCCCCACATGCAGCGTCTTCACACGCAGACGAAACTTAGTTGTGAAGTGTGACATAAATGCATCTGTGAATAAATACAATTTAAAGTGTGTGCCTTTCCAAATCATGCCCCTTTTGATTCAGTTCATGAAATTGAATTTGCTTAAAAAACTTAAAAGTGATGATAAAGTAATTTATAATGTTACAAAAGATTTCTTCTGAATGTACCTATTCATCAAAGAAACCTAAAAAAATAATACTCAGCTTTTTTTTTTTTTTTTTTTTTTTTTTACATAATAATAATAAATGTATTTTTCCGCAGCAAATAAAAATAAAAAATGTCACTGTCAAATCCTTTTGACTGGTAGTGTATATAAAGGAAAAATTGTAAAATTAAAATGCAAATTTTCCAAAATGTTTCTATTTCAGAAAGCAAAGCAAGGGATTGTCATGATTAATTTTTATAACAACTATGTAACCTGCCAAAACGCTGCTAACATCTCAGATGTGGCTGGTGAGTCATTTTAAAAGCAACCTGAGAGTCTGCTACCCTCCATAGTACTCCTTTATTGAGCACTTTATGATATAAGCCAAACCCTAAATATGTGACTCCACTTCTCTATATGAAATTCAGATCACTTTGACTATATCAAGAAAGTGGCAGACGCAAGTATCATTGGATTTGGAGGAGATTATGATGGTGTGCCAAGGTAAGCATTCTGATTTGTGAACAGACCGCCTGCATTCTAATCTAAAGATCATGCAGCACGATAGCGTTGTGGTGCATTTTTACATTTTGTTTAAGACAAGTAGTAAGACATAATGCCATGGTTTTGAACAGGGTGCCAGATGGTCTAGAGGATGTATCAAAGTACCCAGACCTGGTGGCTGAACTCCTTAGGCGTAAATGGACAGAGGATGAGATCAAAGACGCTCTGGGACGGAACCTGCTGAGAGTATTTAGAGAGGTGGAAGCGGTAAGTGCAAGGCACACAGTCACACATACACCAGTTCCACACTCATATCAAATGTACTACCCTGGGTGCTCTCTGAACCTTTTTTCTAAAAATTCTAAAAGTAACTTTTATGTTTCAATAGGTAAGAGATCGCCTGAATACAACCCAGCCAGATGATATACCCATCCCTCTTAAAGAAGTTCAAAATCCCTGCAGGACAGACTATGGTTATCCAGATCAAGATAAATCCAGTTCAGTATCCATAAAGGCTTTCTATCCACTACTCTTGGTTCTTACACTACTAAACAAGTTGTTTTAATCAAGCCTTCAGTGGACTGTCTAGTTCTGTAGTACTGTTTTGTGGTATGCAAAGGATCTTTGATGAAGTGATAAAATGAACAAAACTACCAAATATCACAAAGGGAAGTATCAGCATTATGCAATGACTGTAAAAACATCAACAACAACAACAACAACCCTGAAACCATCAGCATTTGTGCCCTGGTAATATATGTGCCCTGTTAGATTTGATCATTTTCTGTTGATTCAGAAACCAGCGAATTATAGGAAGCTTTATTTGAATGAAATTTCAGTCTGTTTCTCTCCTAGATTTGCTGATTGTTTTCAAAAGACTGTAGCACACGCTGATGTATATGATCACAGTATTGTTGTGTGTTGACAACATCCAGAGTGTGTCAGTCTTGTGCAGACTGTAAAAAATTTCAATCTTATAGCTCCACCTAGTGGACACACCGTTGAATATTTTATATATTAAAGACTACTTGCATAACAACATAACTCTCTATATGGTCTTCCTGATAACAACGGCCAAGCTGATTATTATTTTGTATTGCCTGTTGTTTCTGTTATCTAATTCTAACCTCTATACTTATCTTAACATTCTCTGGCACTCATTTAAATTAAAACTGTTTCGCATTTAAGGTGAGTATAATGAGTCATTTTAATCACTCTTGAATTGTAACAACAGTATTTACAATATGTCTGCCTTATAACTGTATGTACTAAATATTTTACATTATTAGATGGATATTCTAATATAAAATGCTTCAGAAAGTCTTTAAGTTATGTGGACATTCACACATAGACTAGTAATTATTCAGGTGGTTACATAGCATTTGACCACTGATTTGCAAAAATAATTTTATCTTAAGAAGTTTTTCAACATTGCATTTGAAGTATCACTCTGTAGGTTTTTAACCTTGTATTTATGTCTTTGGAAGGCTTTTGTCTTTCAAAAACATTAAAATGCACAAATCTGCATTTTACATCTGATCCTCTTTCTCCTAATATATTTACTTGAAGTACCATTGAGATTTTTAAAAATAAATATTTTATGTAGTAAGTATCTCATTTGCAAGTCCATTGGTTCTCTGACATTGGTTATAGACACATGACATGCAGGTAAACAAATAAAATAGTTTTTTATTTTGATTGATTTTAAAATGATTTATTTTAATTTAACATTTTTATTTTATTATTAAACTCATAACCCCCTTGCAGTTCCTTTACAAACACCAGTTTGGGAAACCTTAATGTATTATGTGACCCTGGACCACAAAACCAGACATAAGGGTCAGTTTTTTGAAACTGAGATTTATACATCATCTGAAACCTGAATTAATAAGCTTTCCATTTATGTATGGTTTGTTAGGATAGGACAATAATTGGATTGAGATGCAACACTTTTTTTTACAGTATACTTGAATTTTTTATACAATATTTATATCAATATTGTACAAGATTATCCTATTTAAATCAATGTGTGAAAAATTAACCTAAAAGTAATCAGAAAGTAGTATATTATATTACCTAAAATGTGTAATGTAATACATACATAAATATCTTTTTTACAGATAAAAAAAGAAATCAAAACAACAGGAAAACTGGCATACTATAAAATCTTTATCATATAACCTAAAAAATTACTTCATGATATATCTATTTAAATAGATGGTTTTGTTTAAGTAAAGACATTATGTTATATGACGGAATACACCTGACTTCATTAGGTTACACAAACAAAAGTCTCAGATCAGGTAGCGATAGGACATTAGGGGAACAACTGCATTTTTAAAGGTGCAAGTCATGAGTTTCGATATGTTTTAGCAACCATTCTCGGAAATCACAATGCATTCTGCAATTCACCAAATTAATTTTTTGACAACATTGATAAAACTTTCCATACTTATCTGAAGTTGCATCTTTTACCTTGTTTATAGAGTAAACATACTGTAAGTGCCTGTTTATACCAGTATGGTGCTTGTGGTTATAACAAGATCTGCATACGTCCACAAAATGTTTCAGACAAACTTAAAACTGAAGCTTAAAGCTACTTAATAGTCATGAAAGTTTCTTTTCTTTACACTTAAGTGGCCTATTTTTATTAATATTATACTATCTGTACTTTTTACACATAATATAATCTAAGACTTAAAGGAACACTCCCCTTTTTTTGGAAATAGGCTCATTCTCCAACGCCCCCCCGAGTAAATAAGTTGAGTTTTACCGTTTTGAAATCCATTTAGTTCTCCTGTTCTGGCGATATCACTTTTAGCATAGCTTAGCATAGATCACTGAATCCTATTAGACCAATAGCATCGCGTTCAAAAATAACCAACAAGTTTCGGTATTTGTCTTATTTAAAACTTGACTCTTCTGTAATTATATTGTGTCCTAAGACCGGCGGAAAATGTAAAGATTTGATTTTCTAGGGCGATAAGATTAGGAACTACACTCCCATTCCGGCGTAATAGTCAAGGAAGTTTGCTACCGTAACATGGCCGAAGCAGGCGGAGTAATATCACGCAGCACCTGAAATTAGTTCCCAGCTAACTTCCAACGAGGCACGCTCCCTGTGCATGCAGTTGGTCACGTTGTGCTGCGATGTGCTGCGTGATATTACTGCGCCTGCTTCGGCCATGTTACGGCAGCAAACTTCCTTGAGTATTACGCCGGAATGGGAGTGTAGTTCCTAATCTTATCGGCCTTGAAAATTGCATCTTTACATTTTCCGCCGGTCTTAGTACACGATATAACTACAGAAGAGTCAAGTTTTAAATAGGACAAATACCGAATTTTTGAACGCGATGCTACTGATCTAATAGGATTCAATGATCTATGCTAAGCTATGTTATATCGCCAGAACAGGAGAACGGCTGAATGGATTTCAAAACGGTAAAAATCAACTTATTTACTCAGGGGGAGTTGGAGAATGAGCCTATTTCCAAAAAAAGTGGAGTGTTCCTTTAAGACTTTACTGTTTACAAGGGAACCCAGCATCTAAGGGACTGAGTAATCAACCACCCAATATAGCCTAACAACGCCCTACATATCAATCACCCAGAACATCCAATCAACTAAACCGGAACACACTAAAACCCTCAAAACATCTTTGCAACCACTAGCAGACACTTAGCATTGGCAGGTTTTACAAAGGCATATATTTTCCTCACAGTGTCAAAATCTTGTTATTATTTATTCATTTATTTATTTATCCAGAAAGGACAGGGGAAACAAGACAACCTAGATGCTGAATGTAAGGAGACCCCGATGTCAAAGCACTTAATAAGGTTCTCCAGTTTCTTTCTGCAGGCCCAGTTCATCCAATTAGAAGTAACTTGAGAGCTAGTTTAGGGACAGGTTGAACATGGCAAACAAAGTTGATTACAGAAGAGTAAAGACATCCTTTAAAAACCTGAAAACTGTTCCAAAACTCTCTATATAGCAAGTTATTGTTTATCCTAGGTGGTAAATAAGGGTCATCACTGGTTCAACTGTCCCAGCATGCTCGCTATCATCTGTCTACAGGAGATTACAGCTAAGCCCTGATATTCATTAGTCTGTGGATCAAGGACTATACAGACTCCAAATCTACATATTTCACTAAAACAATAAGTTATGTGAGGTCTTGCATTACAGTGATTTTACCATAGTTAAGTATGTTTTAAGTATTCTGCATCATGTTGTGCCTAAGAGTACCCCTTTAAAAAAAGTCATGTTGTCTCTTATCACTTTTATAAAACTGTATCAAATTCAAAATGATAAAATACAATGTTAAATAACTTGTTAAATGTAATTCATTATTAATAATCATAATGATTGTATTCTGCAAAGTAATATAGCTCATTCATCTAACTTCAGGGTGTATTAGCTAGCAAGCAGAAAGTAAAAAGACTTAATATTATATGGTTTATCAATACATAACTCAGTTAATAGCCTAGTATTTACCGGTGTGCATTTCACAGCATTTCACGTTGGATCTGCCTATGTTCTTAATAATTCACAACAATCCACTCACAGTTGACTTTAATGAGGGGAAGATGCCATAATTAGTTTTATACAAATTAAATCGAGACTTTGAGATAGGCTATATTACTTACGTGACGTTTTTTGAAATCTCCATAAATATAGTAAATTAATTGACAATATAATCACATTTGTGCTCTCTTTGTTAGCTACAGAAGTGAGCAAACTCACAATTATTTGTTGTGAATTAAAAGCGAGAACGCACAGTTGTAGGTGGGCGCGCACGCGCGCACATGTACTGGTGTTTAATATCAGAAAAGCAGAGAGATAAAGAACGGCGGGATTTCGGAGGACGCCAGTGTTAGATAATCGGTTTTATTCCCGAGGGCATTTTTTCACCCAACCTTTTTTCCCAGGCGCTTATAGTAGGGATTCAGAGTGATTTTTATGAGACAGGCAGATTATTCCTGTCCATCTGACTAGAGTGCCCAGTTAGAGACAAACATGAGGAGCTCATGGCAACATTTAACTGCATTAAACCTATTTTCAAGATGGGTCGAGGAACTTCCTATCAACTATCAACTATTTCAACTTGGGTCGTAGACCTTCGTAAATGAAAACATACTTTAATAATCGTATGGCAGTAAAAAGATTTAAAACGTTCCATTAGGATGACAGAAGACATAACTTTTTAAGCAGGTAAGTGGTGAAACCTGATTTTATTGTATGAAAGGCTTTGTAATGACAGACAGGGATATTGACAGAGAATAATATGGCTAATGTTAATGTTGTAGTGAATGTGCTGTTGAAGTATGTGTCTTATTAAGTTACATAGGCTAACAACAACAAAAACGTACTGTATCATGGAACACTAAAAATATGCTAAATGGGCTTCATTTGGTGACATCTAAATTAAAAGATTTTATTTTAAAGGTTGCACAAACTGAAACATTTCAGATGAAGAGGTGGGCCACCCATTCATATGAATGTGTGACAATAGTCCCACTTAACGTTTATGAGCTAGTCACATTGTTTTGTTAGGGGAAGTCCCAATTTACAGTTAACTACAGTATGCCAAACACCTTTTTAATAGACGCATTGCCTGTTTACTTTTGTGAAATGGAAAAATACCAGCGAGTGAGCAAATGTCATGGTGGCAGATTTTACCCTGATTTAAAAACGTTTTTTAATCTTAACATTATTACATACATAGGTGTACTTACATAACAGGGAACAGCTGTGGGTCAGATCACATCCCTCACTATTTGAAAACAAGGGCAGAAATACTGTAGCTCAACTGTCTGTTTTCACTTTTTTATAGTATTTACTGTTTTTATTTGTTCGTGTGTAAGTGTGTAACAATATTTAGTTACTGCTTGAAGAAATCTTTTTATATACAGTGGTGGCCAATGATTAGAACACCAGCTAAAACATTATTTGAAGTCAGTTATTCAATCTTTTGCTGTATCAGTAGGAAATATCAGTTTACATTTGCAAATATTCATTTTGCCTGAACACTTATGCGCAAGTGCACCTAGGGCAAAAGCTGCTTTAAATGCAAAGGATGGTTACACCAAATTTATTTAGTTTAGTTAATAGAAGTTAATTGATAAAGAAAACCTATTTATGACAGTCTATTTAGGACAGCATCCTCATTTTACAGCATTTACACAAGTGTCTAAAACCTTTAACAGTACTGTAGTACTGTGAAGGTAAGTTTCTTGAAGCATCTTGGAGACATTGCCACAGTTCTTCTGGATTTAGTCTTGTTCTGTTTCACCATGTTGTTCCAGACAGACTGATGATGATGAGATCAGTTAATCAGATCTTTTTATGGAGCACTGGCTGTTGTCAGACTCCTTGTGCAAACATGAACCACACTGGATTATTATAATTAATGGCAAAATGAATGTTTGGAAACGTAAACTGATATTTTCTACAAACACGTTTTTTATGTGATCTACAAAATATTTTTTAAAACTTGTAGGATTTACTTTAAAACAATTTTCAGTCAGACATTGCTAGTAAATTTCACAAACAATTACAAAGTAATGGAAAGTAACATTAAATTAAACATTTTTTTCTTGTAATTTTTTTGTAGGTTTATAAATAATAAATGTAATTTTCTTTAGTTACTCTTGTAAATGTGCATGCATGTATTTGTACAGTTTCACAGGAACAACATTGGCTGGTCTCAAACTACATAAAAGAAATACAGTAGTCTTGAAATAAAATGTGCATTAAAGATATTGATGATGCTAGATAATACTCTTTTCTTTACAGTTATCTGCCAGCTCCAGTGCTTTGCTGCCTGCTTAAGTTACACTTAATTCAAATCATTTACATCTCCAAATGCCGCCATGCCCATCATCAGCAATGCCAACCATGACTTTAGTGATCTCTCAGTCAGCACAGACGACAGCAGCCTTGACCTGTTTTTCTCGGACATTCCAGAGACCGAAACCATCAAAGGTGTGTACTTTAAACGAGCCCAGCGACTACACAACATCTCGGCCTTCAGAGATGTTGACCACAGTAAACTAGCCCTCATCAACGTTGGAGGAGATCGCTACACATTTCCCTGGAGCACCCTGGAGCAATTCCCACTCACGCGTTTGGGACAGCTGTGTAACTGCAGCAGCCTGGACGATATTGCTCAGCTTTGTGATGATTATGATGAGGCCCGGCGAGAGTACTTTTTTGACCGGAGCTCGGTGGCCTTTCGAGTCATCTTAAACTTCCTGGCTGCAGGGAAACTGAGGCTGCTGCGACAGGTGTGTGCTGTGTCACTGTCTGACGAACTCAACTACTGGGGCATCGACCCTGTTCACATGGAACGCTGCTGTCGGCGCAGGATGTTGTCCTGTGTGGAGGAAGTGGGAGAGAAGAAAAGGAAGGAGGAAGAGAGGAGGCAGAAGAGGCTAGCCCTACAGAAGCCTCTAGTACAAGAGAAGGGCTACATCTGGCTGATGAGTCGTCTGCAAGAAATAGTGGAAAACCCTCATTCTGGCTGGCTTGGGAAAATCTTTGCATGTTTCTCAGTGGTCATGATTGCTGTGACAGTTATCAGCTTGTGTATCAGCACCATGCCTGATCTCGATAACAGGGTAAGTGCACAAAATCACTATTTTAATACGTATATTCTGAGAGCACTCTATAGTATTCCATGATACCTAGTCTACACTCTATAAAAATCAAGGTTTCAAAAGGGTGTTTTTGGAGCTATACCATAGAAGAACTATTTTGGGTTCTCAAAAGAACCTTTCAGTAAACAGTTCTAAAAAGTTTCTTCCTAGTGTAAAGAACATAACCTAAAGAACCTTTTTCCACTATAAAGAACCTTTAGTGCAGTGGAATGGTTCCATGGATGTTAAAGGTTCTTCATTGGAAACACACATACCATCAAAATCCTTAATTTTTAAGTGTGTACACCAAATGTCTGACAGAACACAAAAATATAAAGAATTAATGGGGTCACAATCACTTTTTATTATTTCTTTCCATCATAATCCAGTTTTACGTGGCCATTACATTTAATACTTTTATGTAATTGTGACCCTGGACCACAAAACCAGTCATACCGGTAAATTTTTAATTTGAACTATTTGAAAATCAGGAATCTGAGGTTGCAACAACAACAAAAAAAAGGTAAATATTTTAAAAAATCGCCTCTAAAGTTGTCAAAATGAAGTTCTTAGCTATGCGTATTACTAATCAAAAATTAGGTTTTCAAAAATTTACAGTAAATTTACAAAATATCTTCATGGAACACGATCTTTACTCAATATCCTAACGATTTTTGGCATTAAAAAAAAATCCATAATTTGAACCCATACAATAAATTTTTTAGCTATTGCTACAAACATACCTGTGCTACTTAAGACTGGATTTGTGGTACAGGGTCACAATTGTTATTTGTGTGTGGTATACAGTGCCCTCCACTAATATTGGCACCCTTAGTAAATATGAGCAAAGGTGACTGTGAAAATAAATCTACATCTTTTATCCTTTAGATCTTTCATTCGAAAAATTCACTAAACTGTAACCTTTCATTGAAGTAAAACGATGGAAAATGGGGGGGGGGTATCTTATTATGAAATAAATGTTTTTCTCTAGTTCACGTTGGCCACAATTATTGGCACCCCTAAAAATTTGTCTAAGTAAAATATCTCTAAAGTATATTCCAATTACAATTTTTTTTAGCACACCAGGGTGGCTAGGAGTATAATATTGTCCAGTCATGACTTTCTGTTCCACAGGATTATAAATATGAGGAACACAAAAGCCAAATTCCCTTAATCATCCGTCACAAGAAGTAAAACAAAAGAATGTAGTTCTGATATGCAGAACAAGTTTGTTGAGCTTCACAAAATAGAAAGCATTGAAAATCCCCATTCCCACCATCAGGGCAATAATTAAGAAGTTCCAATCAACTAAAGATGTTACAAATCTGCCTAGAAGAGGACGTGTGTCTATATCATCCTAATGCACAATAAGGAGGAGAGTTTGAGTGGCCAAAGACTCTCCAAGGATCAAAGTTGGAGAATTGCAGAGAATTGTTGAGTCTTGGGGTCAGAAAGCCTAAAACAGCCCCTACATCACCACATGTTGTTCCAGAGGGTTTCAAGAAAAAATTCTCCTGGCTTTCCCAAAAACAAACTTCAGCATATTCACTTGTCAGACATGATTGGAACTTCAAACAGGACTGGCTTCTACGGTCAGATGAAACTATAAATTAGCTTTTTGGCAGCTAACCCTCCAGATGGTTTTGGTGCAGAAAGGGATAAAAAAGTACCCCATGCCCACGGTTAAAAATACTGCTGGGTCTTTAATGTTGTGGACCTATTTTTCTGCCGGAGGTCCTGTACATCTTGTTTAGATATATGGCTTCATGGATTATATCAAATACCAGCAGATAAAAAATCAAAACCTGACTGCCTCTGTTAGAAATCTTAAAATGGGCCATGGTTGCATCTTCCAGCAGGACGATGATCCAAAACAAACATTAAAATCAACACAAAATTTGTGCCACTGAGCACAGAATGAAGCTTCTACCATGGCCGTCCCAGTTCCCTGACCTCCAGTGTTGGAGAAAACTCAGAACTGTTATCTTGGGAAAAGGATGCTGCAATAATTGGGTGCCAATAATAGTGTCCAATGTGAACTAGAGAAAAACATTTATTTCATAATGAGATTTCACCCCTAGGTTCTATTAATTTACTTAAATGACAGGTTCGAATTTTGTAAATTTTTTGAATGAAAGATCAAAAGGATAAATTATGCAAATTTATTTTCACATCCACCTTTGCTCATATTTACCAAGGGTGCCAATATTAGTGGAGGGCACTGTATGTGGTATGTGTTCAATTTATTCATTCTTGTGACACTACAAAGCTGATGATTTAAAAATGGAACCATTTTGCGGTAGTTTCAACAAAAGGGCTATATTCCAAAATAACATGGTATCATACTATTTTTTTTTTTTTTTCAGGGTTCTTTGCTAAACAGAGAGTTAGAAACAACAGCATTTTTGGCAATAGAATACTTTTGTACCATTTTTTTACCAGTTGTTGAAACATATACGAGTATATGAAAATATATGATAAACTTTTGAAGCATAAGTGGTAGAAGATGGTAAAAGAGGTGTCATTTGCAGAAATAACAGTGTTTTCTTACATTTTAAAAGCACACAAAGACAGGATTGCAGGGAGAAATTGCAAGGCCACAGTCAGGAGGGGAGTCAGGAGAGAGTCCAGCCAAGCATGTGGTTGTTACAGTCCAAGGACAACAAAATAGGCAAGGCCAGCAATGAACACCAGGGAACACAGAATGGTGATGGCAGGGAACAGAGAGAAAGTGAATCCTGGAGTGTGGAGGCAGGAACATGACGGTCCTGACTGGAAAACAAACAAACCTAGCCAGACAGGAACACAAAAACTAGTAGAACAGGGGAAAATACAAATGAAGAAATACATTTCCAAACTAGATAATAGGCATGAAAATAAGACAAGACGAGGGCTATGCTACAGCAAGACCAGATCACAATTAACTCGACAAGAGCCAGGTTAACAGCAAAACAGATATTTGATCTGGCATAGGCCAGAAAACAAGAGGGGAATATAAAAACTGAACACTAGACCTAATACTTTGGTAATGTGGTATATCCCTAAGAACCTGGGTTCCAGCTTGCATGTCACCACCTTAAGAGTCCGGGCCCGTATCCACAAAACATCTTAAGGCTAAAAGTAGCTCATAACTTCCCGATTTAGGAGAAAAACGTAAAAATAATGGGCGTGTCAGTCCTAAATTTAGGACTTCTAAATTTTTGCTCTAAGAGTATTTCACAAAGCATTTTAACGCTAAAACTAGCTCCTAAATCTGTGAAACATTATGAGTATGAGGAGGACTCCTAAATCACTAAGACCAAATCCCAACCTAAAATGGCTTTTGCTGGCAATCTGCCTCGGAACTTAAACTTTTTAGAAACACTCATTTATTTGCACACATAAACTTTTTTGGTTTTGGAGGTTTTCCCAACTCCAAATTTTCCTTTCATTATATCCTTGTTTCCATTAACAAGTTGGGCAAGAAGTAACAGCTGTTCTTGTGTCCAGTTTGGTTTTCTTTTAAGTTTGCATATATTACTATCAGCCAAAAATTTTTTCTATTCTGTTAATAAAAAGGCTGTTTATGTATAATTGTTTATGAGAAGCACACATGTAAAAGGTTGACAATCAGCTGAACATATACTTGTTTAATTAGTGACACTTAGCCTGCATTTTAAAATCTTTAATTTAATAAGACAAATTTTTTTACTTTATTTGAATATGGCAACATTATATCACCCTCTACAATATTTCTATAAACAAATCTCTGACAGAGACTCCTCCCCTATCAGCCAATCACTGTTTGCATAGTTAGTAGGCAGGCTGACATCTTCCATAGCAATGAGGTCAACCCCACCCTTACTCTTAGCTTAAGACTTCTCTCTATTCCTTAGTAAAAGTTTGTCTCAGCAGCTTTGTTAATAGGTTTTAAGAGAAAACTCTTAGCTAAAAACTTTTACTGCTATTTAGGAAAACTCTTAGTGGTAAGATAAAATGTTTTGTGAATACAGGCCCAAGTCCATAGTGGAAAACCATACCCTCTTACCCACATACTTGGGGTAAGGAGTCAGACGATGATCTGCTGCCACATTGGTATTTTTCACCACTTGATTGGCCACCATCCTGGCTTTTTATCATTTAAGTCTGCACCACTGGACAAAGGCCTGGATGAAGGGGACAAGTGCCTCAGGTTCCTGTGAAACAAAAAGATACTGCTGATAACCAACAGAATTTGGAAGGGGGCATACCAGTGGCTGCCACAGGGAGATGGTGGCTCAGGAAGTGAGATTGTGGGATGCCAGACAGCAAAGCATCTGCTCCAAATCTTGGTTAGCTTGCTCGGACTGCCTGTTGGTCTGTGGATGGAGTCCCAATGTCTCGCAGAAGCACAGATCTAATGACAAATCTACATCCAAAAATAGGAAACTCACCCAAAACCAACCGACCCACAAGCAGCTCCTGGTTACTGACATCATAATTCAGTTTTGCCAAGATCAGGTGGTGAGAGAAGTATGCACATGGGTGCACATGGTTGGAGGTTAGAGCTAATAGGCAAACCCTAGGAACCACTGCAATTCTCTATGAGAGTCAGGGACTAGCCACTCTGAGATGGCCCTCATTTTAGCAGGATCTACCTTAACCCACTCTGCTGAGATAATCTGTGCCAGGAATGGAACTGATTCAGCTTGGAATATGCACTTCTGATTTTTTATATAACCTCTGCAGCACCTGTCAGACATGCTAAGCTTGCACCTCCAAAGATGGAGAATTAATGTACACAATAACAAATCAATTGATCATGTCTCTGAGCACATCGTTTATCAGGACCTGGAAGACACCCAGGGTATTTGTAAGCCCAAAGGGCTTATATTGGTTTAACAGAGTCACGTTGTCTATAACAAACAAAGCCTCACTTTCTGTCCAGTCACATGCCGATTTGCTTTGTGGATCGGAATGTTCAAACTCTCAGATCTTACTTTACAAGCAAATTTTCATTCAGACTTATTCGATTACATTTTTAAATACCAAGTCATACAAGTAATCTAAAAAATAATAATTATTTCAGAAAAAGAAAATAATTTATGCAATTCATATTTGTGTACATTATTCTTCGATTGCATCATATTGATATTCATACTGGCATTTAATGCCACAGCTTAATGGATAAATAAATTTACTAGAGAGAAATTACACTGTTAGGCTTTAATTTGTGCACACAACATTAAAACTAAATATGGAGCGTGTGGTGGCTGCTTTGTTGGACAAAGCTTTGTGAAGATTCACACTCCCTGGAGCAGTTTGGGGGCCAGGGACATTAATGGCAGGGGGTACAGATTCTTTATCGTGATGTCAGTATGCCCATAAATATTGATGCTGGGGTGCAGAAACCATCTGTCTTCTCTACAAAAAAGAATCCCGCAACTGCAGGAGAAGTGAAGAACAGATGAGGCCAGCCACCAGATGTACTTATCCACAGAATCTTCAGCACTGAGAGAGGGTAAAGACAACCACGAGGTGGAAAAGTGCCTAGGAGGAGCTCAATGACACGTCATAGGGTCTACGGGGAAGGAGAGATGACACTCAGGACTTGCTGAAGACCCCTGAAGATCAAGGTATCTGCCAAGGACACCAGTGAGATCTGTTGTCTCCTCCCTCTGAGACAGAACAAAAAGAGCCAGCAGATGAAGCAACACCAAGACAAACCTTGCAACAATAAGAGCTCCATAGACATAAAATGCAATCTCCTCAATGTGGTTGCTTCAGATGATTAACATGGTAACATGGTTGAGGATGTGTCATTAAAATCCATGGCAATGAGATTTTCTTGAGAACTGTGGTGGTGCGAAACACAGGGGCATCAGACAAAGGGGTGATTCTCACCAGTACTCCCCTGTCTACTAGCAAGCTGCAGCAAAATGTCAAATAAAAGACTAGCAAGCTGCAGCAAAGTCGCTGATTAAGGTGTCGCTACTTCTCCTTTGCCGCCAGTTAAGTCTGTCCCACCTGCATGAGTTCCACCTCAGGGAGGGGGTCTGGATGAACAGCTGCTGCATCAGAAACAGGACGGGTAGATTTTGTCAAGAAAGGTGTGCCATGATGTGTTGATGGTGTATTTTGCTGCCTGTCAGCTTCACCAGGTCATCAAATGATGCTGGCAATCTCATTCTGAATCACAGGATTTTGCTCCTCCCTGAAAACATCCCAGAAGGCCGCTTCATTAAATGGAAAAGTCAGTGAATGATGACCTTACTTACCCATTCCTCAATCTCATAAACTGGCTGGCTGCCTCCATGCTGACAACGAGGTGGTTAAAACACCTTAACCCTTTGAGCGGTACGGTCCCACATATGGGATTCTAATTTCTGTGCCCCTGGGAGTACGGTCCCACATATGGGATTTAGAACGTTCGGTGACGTCACGCAGCTGACAAATTCAAACTGCGCTTTGGCGCGATGGCTGGCGCTGAGCCAGAGACGGCGGAGCTCTGCACTTGTCATACAATCACAACTATGCAGTGTTTTTAACCACATAACGCTTATTTTAGGTTTCAGACATTTAAATACACATAAGTACTAGTAAAACGAGACATTAAGAGTTTGTAAAATACAAACATAGGTCTATGGAAGCAGCAAATAACCATCTATTCAAATATAATTTGCCGATGTGTTTTATTTCTATCACATACACATAGGCAAAGTAACTAAAAGGTTCACTCTATTCCTCTTCTAGTTCACCAGCCACTTACTTGCATGTATTTCGGGAGAAACGGATGAATGTATGTGATGTAAATGCGGCTGACAGGACTCTCTGAACTGCAGCGCGAACAAACATGGCCGCGCCCATCTCACGTTTCAAATCACGATCCAGATCATTTACATAGGGTTTTAAACGACGAATCATACTAATTCACACATATTTGTGAATCGGAATATTAGATAGTTCATGGCATGGTAAGCAAGTGTGTGAGTATTCTGGATAAAAAAGGAAAAACGAAATTAAAGCGATCTATCTGTCATACAGTGTTATTGTGGCTGTGTTGTGTCACGTGACAAGCATGACGCGTCGCCATGGAAACAATAAGGACGAACGTTCTAAAATAACGGTCGCTTAAAAAAAACTCACTCTCCGGGGTCCGCTAGAATATTTTAAACTCACCACTGAAAGGGTTAATGAGCTCCTGATGGAACAGCTTGAACATGGCATAGTAAGATGCATGCTTCTCCCAGATGGTTGTTGCCAGTTTTGGTTTGTTACTTTTAAAAAAGTAATTATAGTTACTAGTTACTTATCACAAATAGTAACTGAGTTAGTAACTGAATTACATCATTATAAAAGTTACTGTCCTTTTTACCTGGGAAAGTAACTATTGTGTAACTTTTTTAAAGAAATGTTCAAATATGTCAAATAACTTGAATGCCCCAATATTAAATATGTTAAATTAATAAAACATTTTACACTAATCTACACTATTTTAATGTTGCTGAAGGACAATGTGCGAGACATCTTTCAGGGGCTAAATATCACGTTATTGGGGTCGGTTCAACCTGCAGACATAAAAAACATGCAACCGGTGCGGTCTGTCTCTTTTTTTCTTGATGACCGCAAAAAGAAACAAAAATACTACTCAATTTTTATTGTGCAGATAAGAATAAGGTATCGTTTGAAAGTGCAAAGGGTCTACTTTCATTTGTGTATAGAGTGGCTCAGCTTTTCAAATATTTTAAACATCCATGTGAGATGCGTGGACATCACCTCCGCAAACAAACATGAACAATCATCAAATTCATCTTGTCATTCAACTTTTTGTTCTGGAGTGAAAATTACAGCCTGCTTTAAGACATGCTTTTTTTGGCTGTTAAATAATGGCACACATACCAGTAATTCTATCGAGCACAAGTGTTAGTAAATCAAACTACGTGGTTTATTTTAATACTCTTCTCCCATAAATTTTGCATCTGTAAAGACGCAAAAATAACTGTGTCCGTGACTTTTTAACACTAATTCTTCACTGCACAACTTTAGTAAATCCTGACAGTACTGTTTTAATGCCTAAAGACGGTTTGGCTGGTGCAAGCTGTTAATAAATCTGGTCCTAAATATTTTTCTAGTCGACTAGTAGTTATTAATTTAAACAGACCAGTCACGCGTTTATATTAATTAAATTAGCACCAACAAAAGTCATGACTATGATTTTTTTTAAGGGGAAAAAACAATAAGGAGATATATTACTGATTATAATATTGATATATTTTGGATTACATTATTAGTAATTATTGATAAACTAGTTTTTTATTGATAAACAAAACTGAACTATTTTAATGGCTGCAACAATAGTATAGGCTATGTAATGTGGAGGACAGAAAGAATGGGCTGCAGTCTTGTATTTGAATTCTGATAAGACATTGGACAAGGGCTGGGCTAGGGCTGCACAGGGCTTTACCAGTGAGCAGGGTAAAGATGAATTCCAACTTCACTGCTTCGGTAGCAAAGGTTGTGGGTTGCAAGGCAAATGTGATGGCACACTGGAAGAAGAATGGTCTACATGACTTAGGAACCTCATCATAAGAAGGCAGTGTTGTGACTCTGGAGCAACCTGGGAAATAACAGGAGGAGAAGTGCAGGCAGCTACCACGTAGCCAATACAGTCTTGGTCATGCATCAACTCCCTGACTTGGATGGTAAATTTTAGCAACTTTAGAGGACATGTCCTATTCCTCTCTGGAAGTATCTGTGAACCATGTGGCATTTTGACGCAGCAGCACCCCTACTGGATGACTGTAGCCTGTATTTGGTCAGACCTGGGTAATTCCATACCGGATGGATTGAACTGTCAGGATGGTAAAACAGGAGGAATCAGTTGCAGGGATAATAGTGATATACTGAAAGCACACAAAAACAGGATTGCAAGGAGAAATAGGTAGGCCACGGTCAGGAGGGGAGTCGGGAGAGATTCCAGCCAAGCACGTAATTGTTTTATTTTAGACCAATGGGGGGCGCTGGAGCTATGAGATGAGACCAGGAAACATAGAATGGCAAAGCAAGGGGACAGTGTGACTGAAACCTGGAGCGTGGAGGCAGGAATCCTCTGGAACTGGTGGGCAGAGAGTTCCAAAAAGCTGGATGAATGAAAACAGGGGGAGAGGGGGAGGGGAGCCAGGAGGGAAGGATGGCAAGAGTCTAGAGCAGGGGTTCCCAACCTTTTTTACTCCGGGGCCCCCCTCCTTCTCCGGTCAATTTTGCAAGGCCCCCCTATGCCTGACATGTCCTCTTATACTTATACTTATACTTATAAGTATTTATTTTTAAACATTTTTTATTAACCAAAACATATGTTTTGCCTTATTATTCTTCTACTGAATGTTATAAAAAAAACCTCAAAATTCAAACCAACTTTAAATTAAAACTTTAAATATACCTTATAACCTTAGAAAATATATAGAAAATTATAGTTATAGAAATTATAATTATAGAAAACATCTGCTCAATTCTAACTTTTTAAAATTATATATACAGATTTAAAGCTCCTGAATTCCTTACTTCAGACATTCTTTACAACTTCAGAGTATTTTTTCTTAAATAAGTACCTGCCTTACCTAACAGGACAACGGGGAGATGCCAAAAGACCACTAAACTTATCCCTTTGAACTTGACAGACTGAATATCTACTGTTTGTATCCTTTAAAAAATTAACATACGTATTCAAACTACAGCAAATACATTCTGAATCTGTTGAAACACATCGATGTGAAGGTTCGACAAAGACAGGATCAGTGAACTGTCAGTGCGCGCCTGATGCTCATAAACACGTACCGAGCCTCACTCCTATCGGTGAGCATCCATTATAAAACACTCACAGGACAGTAATTTGGACAACAAGGCAAATGTTTTGAAATTTCATGCAAAAATACGATAGGGATCAGAGCCCTGAGAGCGCGCATAGTTTGTGAATCAATAGCGGACTTATGCGTGCCTAATGTACGACTCTGATATACACACGTGTTATACATTAGGCATGCACAAGTTCGTTATTATTACACTAATCGTATTTACCTTTACATTAGCGTGACAGTTTGCTTCATGCATGCAGCCGAGAGATGTAACATTAGTTTGCGTGCAGCGCTTGGAAGTTTTGAGCCGCAATTCAGTCTGTATTTAACAGTGCGATTAGGCTTGCTGCGCCGAGTCTGAAGCACTCAATCACAGAACACGAGAGAGGCTGGGCTTTTATTATTTTCATTTAGCACATTAATAATGAAATTAAACATTATATGATAATATTTAAATTAATTTTAAGATATATTGCGGCTCCCCTGGAGGATCACTAAGGCCCCCTAGTGGGCCGCGACCCCCCCCCCCCCCCCAGTTGGGAACCGCTGGTCTAGAGAGTGGTGCCAGTACAGAAGGAATCCAGCAGCCAGAACAGACAGGGGAGCTAAAAACAAACAAACAAAAAACAAACAAGCTCAAAAATAGGCTAGTAAAATAGGGGAAAAAATAAGGGAATAAAAATAAACCTAATCTCTAAACTAGAGAATAGGCATAAAAACTAAACAAGATTAGGACTGTTACAACAAGACAAGTTAACGATCAACACAGAGCCAGGTCTAAGAGTTTCGATCTGGCACAAGACAGAAAACAAGAGAGAAATATAAAGGCTGACTAATGAATTAAAACAGGTGTGAGACGTGTGATGTGTTACAAACACCATGTGTCAGCCGTATGATACAGACAAAGGATGCAACACAAACAAACCCTGAGCCAATCAGACCAGCAATCTGATAGAACGGCCTACGATTGCCAAAATGTGCATTATACAAAAGGGGCTTTCGCACCAAAGAAAAATGTCAGTTTTTATAACAACTGGTGGAAGTTCACGCCTTTTGGCATGTTTGCAGGAACTAGGAACGCATTTAGTTCTAAGAAATTCATATGGGGGAACTAAATTAGCTTCAACTTCAAAGAAGTGTCCAGTGATGTAATAGTACACTGCTGCCAGTGCAAATGCAACCAGTGGAGCCTGTGGAACAAATTGGTTCTTTAGGAACCACCATGCTGGCTAGTTCCTAGAATTGAGTTCTTAGAACTACGCGGTGCAACAGTGGTTAAACAGCTTACTTTGTATAATACTACAATTCATTGTGCTTTACTACAGTGTTTTTCAATCCTGGTCTTGGGGACCCACAACTCTTCAATTTTGGGTGTCTCCCTTATTTAACAAATGTGATTCAGATCATCAGAACCACCATGCTGGCTAGTTCCTAGAACTTAGAACTATGCGGTGCGAAAGTGCCTAAACACAGCTTGCTGTGTATAATACTACAATTCAGTGTGCTTTACTACAGCAAGGCTGCCAACTCTCACTCAGAGACTTTTCAGACGCTCACACGCCACACATTCATTTTCTCACGCAGTCAAAAGCACCCTCAGTTAAAACTGTAATACAGTTTTTCTCAATTGCTTAAACATATTTCTTGAAATTATGCCTCTTATTTGCGAAACTCTAAACACAAATCCACAACTCCTAACTCATTTCCCCAAACTTCCTATATTGAGGTCAAAATGAAGCTCTCCACTCAAAACAATTCAATCTTGCTGAAAAACCAAACTTTGCTTTCAGACATGACACACAAATCCTTAAAAACAAACACACTACAACACAGTTTTACACACTGATGAGATAAATTCAAAACAATACTACAAAAACAATACAAATAAAAAACTTTTCACATGATGAACACAACAAATCTATTCCTTTGCAAGTGTTTTATTCCTTAATTTAATGTACTGTAGAGTACAGTACAAAACAGCAAAAAACAACAAAATAATTATTCTGCCCAGCATCCTGTCTTTGGTCTGGGACAGGCCAAAGAACCTCTTCAGCATCACAGGCTAAATTAGCCCTGGCCAGGCAGCAGGAGTAAAATCCTCTTGCATGCCTGATCCAACCCTGGCACTCATCAACTAAAATATATGAGACTGCTTGTCTTCTTGCCCTTGCTCTTCCTCTGTCTCTTCCATGTTGTTGTCGTCATCGTCCTCCTTCTCCTCCTCCTCTTCCTCTTTCACCTCCTACTCTTCCTCTTCAAAATTACACATTACTGTATGTGGGATATTGATTGAAAAAGACTGGATAGGATTCACAGTTACACTTGTACTAGTGGTCTGACAAAAAATAAAAAAATAAAATAAAAGCACACAGCGTCATTGTGAAACAGGAAAAAAAAAAGAAATATGGGCACAAAGGTGAAAATAAAAATAAGAAAGTCCACTGTCAGAATTTTTAACTCCTGTGTTGTCCTCTGTCTATATGCTTTCCAATGGAAGGTTCATGAGATGTACCTTTGATCTATTTCAGAGAACTGCTTTATCATTGGTTGATATACATTATCTTCATTAGTGAAAGTCAAGATTCACTTGAATAATTCATGGCAAATTTACAAAAAGTCTAATAGAAATGTGTAGAATATATGATTGACAGTTTATAACAACTAGATCAAAAATTTTGCATTTAGGTAATGACTTATACGATGAGCTAATGACTTGATGTTTTGAGGGGTCAAACTATTGCACAGAGAACTATATCATACATTTTGAGCAACATGACAATAGCAACTGATAATGTGGGAAACCGCAGACAAATGTATCTAATCAGTTGTATGAATGTACCAAAGCAATCACAACTTGATCAGAAGAATGAGAAGCTTTTTATGATGTGCACAAGAGACTAGATGATGTGGATGTTGAACAAGTAGTTTTGACAATTTCATTTCTGATCTGAGAAATGCACCAAAGTGACTGAGAAAAACTGTAAGCTGACTTTGGCTTCTTTTAGGTTCTGATTTGTGTGTGCTAAATTTTGACTCCTAGTGTTTCCACTTGGATAATTGTGTGCTAATTGAGCTCAAACTTCACAGATTGAGTGAACAATGTTGAATGCTTGTGCTTTCTAAATGACCACATGGTGTAAGCACTGAGAAATGTAGGGGTTTGTGTGTAGAGTTTTGCAGTAACAGTTCACCAAATATAACTCATGTGTCAAAGCAGGGAATAGTGTTTATTGTTTAGGGAAATGGGTGTGCTTTTTCAAAAATGGCGTTATAGTTTTGAAATTTTAGTTCAAAAGACTGGTTATAGTGTTTTAGCAATTGAGAAAAACTGTATCTTCATTAGTGAAAGTCAAGATTCACTTGAATAATTCATGGCAAATTTACAAAAAGTCTAATAGAAATGTGTAGAATATATGATTGACAGTTTAGGACAACTAGATCAAAAATTTTGCATTTAGGTAATGATTTATACGATGAGCTAATGACTTGATGTTTTGAGGGGTAAGACTATTGCACAGAGAACTACAGTATATAATACATTTTGAGCAACATGACAATAGCAACTGATAATGTAGGAAACTGCAGACAAATGTATATTTAATTTCTGATCTGAGAAATGCACCAAAGTGACTGAGAAAAACTTTTATCCTTTTATCTCCATCGAAGGTTCTGATTGGTGTGTGCTAAATTTTGACTCCTAGTGTTTCCAGTTGGGTAATTGTGTGCTAATTGAGCTCAAACTTCGCAGACTTGAGTGAACAATATTGAATGCTTGTGCTTTCTAAATGACCTCATGGTGTAAGCACTGAGAAATGTAGGGATTTGTGTGTAGAGTTTTGAAGTAACAGTTCACCAAATATAACTCATGTGTCAAAGCAGGGAATAGTGTTTATAGTTTAGGGAAATGGGTGTGCTTTTTCAAAAATGGCGTTATAGTTTTGAAATTTTAGTTCAAAAGACTGGTTATAGTGTTTTAGCAATTGAGAAAAACTGTAATAAGATATTAGCTTAACTGATTTGGTAAAGGCTCCAAGGCGTATTCGTGTTCGTGCTCTGGAAATCGCCAAAAGACAATGTGTTTTCGTAGCGCTGAGCAATGTAGCCAATCACAGACATATCTGTTGATCTTGAATACCTGTGATTGGCCATTGCATTCTGAGTTCACTCTAAATGGCAGATTTTTTTCCCTATACACTTGCCAGATATCTCACTGTAAATAAGCAGTTCATTGATTATAATGGGACTTTTGTGATTAACTGAAGTGACACGTTTTTAGTGATTATCAAGGAAGGGCTATTGTGCACTCCTTGGCTACATATAAGCCAAAACTTTTGAAAACAGCCATAACTCTGTACAAGAAGCAAAGTTTCGTGTGATCGGTGATAAATCCCTCATGAATGAAATATTCATTTTCGAATGGGAGAATATAATTTCTCAGAACAGCAGACTACTATATTACCAGAAAAATGTGAAAATATTTTTTAAAGGTGGTTGCAATTATTTATAAAAGTATAATAACTGAATCTTGCAATTCTTTCACTACATTGCTATACTTGTGGTAAAAAGTTAATGGTTTTGCAACACTGCAACAGTTATTTTACATAATTTTATGACAGAAACACAGTATCACTTTTTTATATATAGATATAAAAAAAAACCTAATAATTTCACAATGTTGAAGTCAGACCATTCTGTTTTTGCTTCAAATGTTTTTAAATGATAAAATCAATTTTAAATAAAAACCCTGCTCGCGCTACATGTGTGTAGCATCTTTGTTGGTATTGTGATTAAAATGCAGTGTTTAGTTCTAATTTTCAGTTTATTATTATACCTTTTACGTTTTAATGTTTAGTTGTTGTAGTAGCAGCAACTGCAAAAACAGTTTCATGGCCAGGTAAATTATGGCTGGTAAATTTTCTCAAATAAATGCTGAAATACTCATTTTCATTTATTTGACAGAATTGTTTTCCAATATTACTCTCGTAAGAATAATAATATTAAATTATAATCATTATATTCTAATTTGTTTGGTTTCTAAATATACCAGTGTGAGAGTAATTTAGACTGAGACACCATATCACAACTAAAAAGAGGACTGAGTCCCCTTTAAACCTCAAGATCAAGTCAATGTACTAGATATTTTCTTCTAGTTTGCACACTGAACCTGTATTGGAGCTCCTAATTTTGAACTCTCAAGATTGATGAATTTAACTGTAAAATGTACAGTTAAAATTCTTACGGGGAAGCATGCCCCCCAGGACCCCCCTACAGGGACTGCTGTGGGAATTCTCCCTCCAAACTGAACTCAAAAGTTGGCAGCCCTGCTACAGTGGTTTTCAATCCTGGTCTTGGGGACCCACAATTCTTCAATTTTGGGCGCCTCTCTTATTTAACACACGTGATTCAGATCATCAGCTTATCATGTGGGAGCTCTGCACTGAGTGCGGCAGAGAAGAGAGACATAAAATATGTGTCCCTACACATGATGGATCCTCAGGACAAAGGATTAAAAATGTGGAGGAATCCATCATCGTTAACCTCTCCTAAATCAGTGGCCACCAAAAGTCATTTTTAAACAAAATTGGAATAAAGGTGCAAAATAATACTTTATATTAACAAGATGATAATTGGAGGCCATTCGCTGTGTTAAAGGTTCATAACCAAAGTTTTATTGAACTGTTGGAAGGGCTTTTGAGTTCTAAAAATGGCATACAAAAGAGCAGAGCAGTGGATTCACAGAAACAGGATTCAAAGAGTGAAAGGTGCAATCATTTTCTCTTAATAATATTTAATTCAAATAACTAGAAAGGTACAAAATGATTATTACTTACTTATAAAAGCTGTATTGTTATTAAAAAAAAAAAGTATGGTAGCAACACGTTTTACAGTTTAAGTTAAATTTACAGTGAAAAATATGTTAAATGAAATAATGTTGTCATGAAGATGTCAATCAAATACTGCACACTATCTCAGTAACCCCTTCTCGCTTTCAAACACTTTTGAATCTGTATCTGAAAACATATAGGGCCCTATCATACACCCAGTGCAATGAGACGCCAGGTGTGACGCAAGTGTTTTTTTTTCTAGTTTCAGCCTATTGAAGTTATCATTTTCACATCTAGTGCCACATTGTTAAAATAGGAAATGCACTGCGCCCATCTGTTCACCAGTGAGCTATTTTGAGGCAACTGAAAATGATCGCACCATTGACCAACTAAAACCTGTTCTAAAGTCAATGGCACAGTATTTTTATTATTTAAAGGGCGCGTTAGTAATATGAGCCTATAGAAGGGTGCACAACGCATACACACTCTGCTTATTACACACACAGGGACGTGCCAAATTTAAAAAATGAAAGTATTACAATATAAAAGATTATTATTGTGTACATAAAGATAAAAATGACTACAGGCATGAGCAGATCCGCTTCCTCCCTGGAGAAGTGTTCAGAGTGAAAATACCCTGACATCTACAACTATTTATGTCCTTAAACGCTCGTTTTTGGGGTTGACAGTATACAAATGTAGTTATGTTTTTTTTAGCTTGTTTATTGTACACCTTGTCACAAATCAGCGTTTAGACAAGAAGGCAGCTTTCCACAATGCAAAGTCAATGGAGAGCCTGGTGTGGGCGTGGCCTAAATGTGCTCTGTCTCTATGGCGAACAGTTTAAAGCTCACTCAGGGCGGGTCTCAGGTTAGGCAACTCTGTCAATCAACAATCGTGGGAGCGGCCTTGGTCTGTGTGACATCACACAGCAAAGAATCTGAGAATGGCTTGATTTGAGAAAGGGGTAATGATTTATAGGGATTTAAAAAAAAAAAAACACTGGTTGGATTTTCATCATTATTGGGTGGATCTATAAACACACTGCCAGCACACATTTATGTTCAAACAACAACTTTAGGAGAATAGGTACAACTCTTCTGGACAATATACCTAGAACGCTGGCTGTTTTTTTCTTTTGATAAACTAGCAAAAGTGGATTCAGACACGCCCTAAGTGCACCTGCACCATGCACTTCAGACCATGTTCTTAGATTGTTAAAATAGGGCCCTTAGTCTTTCATAACATATTTCAATTAAAGGGGTCCTATTATGCTCTTTTACAAAGTCTTGTCAAAGCAGCAAGTTCCGTCTGCTCCATTATAGTTAAGGATAAATTAAGGTATAGTTGACGCTACAGTAGGGTTCGGTCCTATCATCAGCCTGTAAGATCGCCGATACATGATATTACTGTGCTTTGAATATTTGATGTTAACCAGCTCCAGAATAAGGCTAAAAGCAACCTAATGTTTTTAATGTGACTTAATTTGTATTTAACATGACAACAATTAAATAAAAACATTGTAAGTTACTAATTTTAATGCTTACATTTCCTTATTTATTCAAAAAGCAGCTATAGAAAACAAGCAAAGAACATTAACATTATCAAAAAACATCATCACTGATTAGCCTAGCCTAATCTAGTGCAAGTTTATGCATTTTAAAAACACTTACGTTATAAGTGAAGCTATCTACACTGTATGATGAATAATTCTCTTACCACACACTGCACATGTCTGCGGCACGTTACACTCCGACACAGCCACCGGAGCAGATCGCAGCCACTCTAGTCAATGCTTGTGTTTTTACCAGCCATGTCGCGGCTCGTTGAAGCATCCCAGAAGTGGCTCTCCACGCTGCATCACTAGAGTTAGGCTAATCCCCCACCTCGTCCCTACCCACCCCCCCAACCATTTGAATTTCCGTAATCAGGATTTTTATTTTTTCATATGTTCATATGATTCTTTAGGGTCTTACTGAAAAGTCTATAATATACTTTGGTTAAAAATTATCAATAGTCGTGTAAAAAAAACACCCTTTTACCTTGTCAAAATCAGCAAAAAATCAACTAATTTTATTGCATGGTCCCTTTAAATGCAAATGAGCTCTGCTCGCCCCGTAATGTGCCGTAATGTTCACTTTAGCCCCATTTAGCCGCATTTAGCTGTGAAACTTGCCAACAAGCACATTATTAAGAAAGGCCGTTTGTAAAGATGCATAAAAAACCCTTACACTGTCTACACCGGACACACCGCAACAACTAAAGTCTACACTGGACGCAACAAAGCGACCGTTGCAAATCATTTAAACTTTGTGTGAGCACGTCATAAATAGAGTGCGGCAGCTGATTACCGTCGGGGATTTGCCGTGTCGCGCTGTGCCGCATGCAGTGTAGACACTGTGTTATACTCACTTCTGCTGTGGGTGAAGCTGCATCAGGAGCGATTTGCACGAACATAGACGTATATGTAGATCGGGATCGGCGCTTTCCTTTTTAAAAACTAAAGTAACGTTAACCTTTGTGTCTTTAGCAGCTCAGATGTCGGGAGTAAATGACTACTGCTATGTTCATTATTACATCCAACAACAGAACACCTCAAACGCGTAATCGGAGACATTCTTGTCTTCCTCTGCACCTGAGTCGACACAATGGCGATCAGAGTCGGACTGTTCCAGCTCGGTAAGGCGCTCATGTCAATCAACTATCGTGGGAGCGGCCTCTGTCGCAACGACAAGAAACTGAGAATGACCTGATTTTAAAAAGGGAATATTACTTCTAAAGATTAAAAAATACCACTGGGTGGATTTTCATCATTGTAGAGTGGTTGTGTACACAAACTGCCAACACACATTAATGTTCAAACAACATGTAAAAGTTAGTTTTGCATCCGATGACCCCTTTAAATAATATTCTAATGAGCTTTGTGATGTTACTATACCCGGAAAACAATGCTGTAGTCCAAACGAGCCATTCATTGTAGTTCTTAAAAAAGGGATTTTTAAAAAACAAAATATCTCTCTTTGGAGTGAACTTTGAGATTTGTAACTTTTAGATCTTTTTTATGTCCGAACATACACAACACACACTGACTAAAATTCAAAAAGTGAAAAAGCATAATAGGACTCCTTTAATAAAGCAAAAATGTCAATGTCTACTTTAACAGATTTTGTAACCATGCTGTACTAAACTGTGTTAAATATAAACATTCACCTGATTTCTGCTTATTGTTGTTTTACAGGGTGAATGCTCAGAAAAATGTCACAACATATTCATAGTGGAGACGGTGTGCGTGGCCTGGTTCTCCATGGAGTTTTTGTTGCGCTTCCTGCAGGCTGAAAGCAAACTACAGTTTCTTCGAAATCCACTTAATATCATAGATATCATTGCCATTCTACCATATTACATTTCTTTGGTTGTTGATAGCAAAGATGAATCTGAAGATGCCGAGCTTAACGGTAGCACTGGTCGTGGATATTTAGATAAACTGGGTTTAATTCTGCGAGTCATGCGTGCTCTGCGAATCCTGTATGTGATGCGACTGGCACGACACTCGCTGGGCCTCCAGACGCTTGGACTTACGATGCAACGGAGTATGCGAGAATTTGGACTCCTGCTTCTCTTCCTCTGCGTGGCTGTAGCTTTATTCTCACCTCTCGTACATTTGGCAGAGAAAGAATTCACAAAGGACAAGCCCACTGGCCCCCATAGCTTTAGCAGCATTCCTGCTTCCTATTGGTGGGCTATCATATCTATGACGACAGTTGGCTACGGTGACATGGTACCACACAGTATACCTGGCCAGGTTGTTGCCTTTAGCAGCATACTGAGTGGTATTCTTATCATGGCTTTTCCAGCTACATCTATCTTCCATGTGTTTTCTCGTTCATATCACGAGCTGAAGCGTGAACAAGAAATGATTTCTAAAGAAGAGCGAGTGGCCATCTTGGATGCCAATGCTAAAGAGGACGCCCAGAGGTTGCTGGAGAGAGAGTCTTTTTCTTGGGCCTGTACTAATAGCAATAGTCTACACAAGGTCAATGGCAATGGAGCAACTGCCAATCAGCCAACTGCATGACGCAATGACCTCTGATCTTTGCATATCTTTTCAAACTTTGTTGGTTTTCAAATTTTCTACATGCAATTTTGAATCTGTTGGAATGAGATTTCTGTGATAGATCCATAAAATAATATTCTCTACAATTAAAATGAAATTGGTTATAATGTATGTGTTTTTTTTTTATATTTAGGTTTTGCATATTGTGTTCTTTTACCCTTAAACATAGAAATGTGTCTGTATTTGTGATTATTGTTCTTTTTTATCCACATTTTTCTTCCCGTAAGAAAGGGAGAATTTATCAATTTTATGGGTATTCAGATTGGATGATGATGAGATCAGATCTCTGAGTGGAACACTGTACATACACATTAGTCTAATATGTTTATCACCAGTGGCTGCTGGCCAAAAGAGGGCGATAGGGAGCCACCCTCGCTGAGCCACACACACAAAACTATATCGTTTTTATATAGTAAATATATAAACTATATATTTTTGTTGTTGCACTGTATACAGAAATTGTGACTTATGAAAAATATTATTTTTTTAATTTACCTTGAAAAAAAAAACTTCATATATAAACTTTATCTTGGTAAAACGATTTTTATTACTCTTTCTTTTTGTTTTTAAGATTTATTTTTGGCATTTTAAGCATTTAAAGTAAAAGTACAAAATACCTCCATTCATACATTTTACAAAGTACTTGTCCTATGGGTCACAGGGATGTTGGAGTCTATCCCAGCGTCTCAGGCTGTAGGCCCTGGATAACACACATTTACCTCAGTGTAAATACATCAAAATAATGTGTGGAAAAAATAGTGTATCAAAACACACTATTTTGTATCGTGAAAATACACAGAATATGTGTAACATTAGCAATTCAGTGGCATATCAGTATTAGGCTGAACTCTGTCTGGCCCTAAAATACTTTTTTAGTAGTTAGGCTAGCTACTTTAGCTCGAAACTGGCTGCTAATTATTTTTGGTTTCCTTACTGTTGACATGGTATTTATGGTCTATTGTGTGACACAAAACTCGGAAATGTCTTTTTTTGTTCATGTGCCAGTAATGAAGTGAATGAAAATGACATAAGCAGCACACTCTGTACCTAAGGTTAAGACAATTTACATTCATATATTCAAAACAATATAAATAAAACCATTTCATACAAGTTAGACATTTTATTTAATATCACATCAAAACTGGTTGATACAGAGTATAAAGAAGCTGACTGGCACAAAGCATACAAATCCAAACCTAAACCTGTTTGTTAAACACTTTTTTCATTTCCTTTTTCAACTACAATAGGTCGTTTATGTTTTTTTCAAAGATTCTGTGCTAAAAAGATTTGTGAGTCACCCATGCAGCATTCCACTCTCAATGACCTGCATGATAAGCTACAGTAATATGATCTATGATTAAATATACATGTAAACACACAAAAGGTGTGTCTTTTGAAAGACCAATAGCGGATCAGCAGATTTGTGTTTTACCTTTCATAACCATAGTATAATACCCTGAGATGATAATGCTTTGAGTGTAACCAAGGAGTTGTCCTCAGAGTCACAAATGACAAAAATAACCAACCCCTGGAGAGTGCCATTGTGCGCTTTAACATGTTCATACACATACACATTCTGCTTTCAAAAACTTTTAGCATGACCTCATTATCTTTATTAACTATACTAACTTATTGGAAAATCATATGATAGCTTTGTTTAATTCAAATGATCTAATGTTTGAGGCATATAACGTAACAGACAACGCTGTTTCCTTGTTCTCTCTGATGCAGTAGAGGGGTGGAACTGGCTATGCAAAAAAAAAAAAAAAAAAAAAAAAGGAGGTTTGGCTCACTTTGTACTTCTCACACACCGTGCGAGTTTGAAATGTGAGGGTAGACGAGAGCGCTTGATAATGCGTATGAAATTTTGCTAACAGTGGAAATATGGTGGAAGACTGTGAAAAACAAAGGTAGAGTATTTTGTATTAATCTGTATATCAAAACTGTAAAGGCTCAGTTGTGTACTTCCCACATTGCAGGAAGTTAATAATATGGTTAACAATGATTTAATTTGTAAAATCTTTTCAGAAGTGGCATACTTTCTATCCGCTTTGGGCATAAGCTACAAAGCATTAAATATAACTAAAGATTTTTTATTAGAACTGTTGTACCTGTACAGCATCACTGTGTGTGTTAATGCTAACAAAAGTTTATTTAGACGAATGCATCAAGATATGACATTCCAAAAGACACATTTTTCTCTTTTTAGTAAAGGCCAATCAAATAGTCGATGCAGATCTCTTCGTTTATATGTCATATTCACGGTTTTCCTGGTCCTGGTCCTGTGCTACTACATCATCCCCAACGAAATGTCAGCATCCTGGGCTATAGCAGTTGGATTACTTCTTCCAGAGAAATTTGCCACTCAAACAATCAACGCTTCGCTGAATACAGTGTCAGTAGTGACTTCTGCAGAACGGTGGAAACCCCCGGAACCATATTATGTGGCTTACCCATACAAGTATAATTTACTTTTGAACGAGCCAGAGAAGTGCCAGAGGGAAAAGCCTTTTTTGATATTAATGGTACCAGTATCTCCAAGCAATACAGCTGCTCGGGATGCCATTCGTTCAACTTGGGGATCGGAGAGGTTAGTTGGGGACAAGACTGTGAGCGTATTATTTCTGCTGGGTCTACCCACTTCAGAAAATAGAGATACGCTTCAGCAAAATTTGCTGCAGGAAAGTGAGAAGAATCATGACCTTATACAAAATGATTTCTGGGACAGTTACTACAATCTTACCATTAAGACAATGGTAATGCTAGAATGGCTGTCTGTTTACTGTCAGAATGCCTCATACGCAATGAAAATTGACTCTGATATGTTTCTCAATGTGAAAAAATTAGTGGAAATGCTTCAGTCTGCACCAAAGCAGAACTATATGACTGGACTTGTGGCTAGACATGCAATGGTACTGAGAGACCCCAGTTCTAAATGGTATCTTCCAAAAACGGTTTACAAACCACCGTTATATCCACCGTACGCTCTAGGCTTGGGATACGTTTTCTCTCTAGACTTGCCAGAGAAGCTTATTAAAGCAGCCCAACGTGTCAAACCAGTTTACATAGAGGATGTGTTCTTGGGGATGTGTATGACACATTTAGGAATTGGTGTAACGGATCCACCAGATGGGAGCCTATTTAACGTCTTCCCTGTGACATACAACCGTTGCCGCTATTCAAAACTCATAGCCACGACGACACATAGCATGAATGACCAAGTGGAGTTTTGGAAGGATTTACAAAGACCTGGTCCATATTGCTAACAACAAACTGTGTAATCGTCTCATGACTTACATGTATCAAAGCTTCATACAAGCAGACTATAACAAAACCTGGGTTAATTATGTCTTCTAGGATGCAAAAAAAACATATAAATGTTTGAAAACCTATGGTTTTAAAACATAAATAAATTACTTGAACTGGACTAGCAACTGTTGGTTATGGTATGTTTCAGTATTTATTTTTCTCTGTTTTTTTTTTTTTTTTGCGCTGTTATGTATGTTTGTTTATAACAGCAGATGTTATTATTAGAAAAAATGTCAGTATTAGTAAAAAAAAATTCAATATTTCATTGGTAACATTTCATTTTATGGTTTCCTGGTTACAAATGTTACATATAGTTGCCATAGTAATAACAATAAATATGCATAATTACATGAATCTAGCCCTAAATCAAACCAAACCCTCATTCTAACACTAACCATTTAGTAAATAAAGTAATTAATCAATACTTAAGTGTACCATCTTTAACCGTAACAAGGAAACTTTCTAATGGCTCATAATTTCTGGAAACATATTTCCGAATGAGGGGCCAGGTCAGCTGCTCAGCTCTAAAAGCTATATACTGTATGCAAAGAAGAGGCCAAAGACATTTGGTAAGCAAATTGTATTGCTGTGATCTTGAGAAAAAAAAAAGAAAAAAAATGATGGCATTTATAATGCTTTCGATGGCTAGAGTATCTGCATTTGTTTATATTTGCAGAAAATGTACATAAACAGATAAATGCAGTGTACACTAAAATATTTTAAGGTAACTTTTCATTCAAGAGTGTTAAATCCCCATGTAATGCTAACTGTAGACCAACGTTTTCACATGTACACTGCTTGTGAGGACACTTTTGTACCTTCTTTAACCTTAAAAGGATAGTTTCACGTAAAATGAAAATTGTCATTAATTACTCACCCACATGTCGTTTCAAACCTATAAGACTTTTGGTTGTTTTTGGAAAACAAATTAAGATTTCTGATTCATTTCTGATTAAATCTGAGAGCTCTCCTACCACGTTCAAGGTCCAGATACCATATGGTTGAACATAATTTTATGAAACTTTATGAAATACTTTTTGCTGCGCCAAAAAAACTCAAATAACAACTTTATTCAACAATTCTTGAACTCTAGGAGAAGAATTGTTAAACGAAGGCCTTACGGGTTTGGAACAACATAAGGGTAATTAATGACATAATTTTTATTTTTGCATGATCTATCCCTTTAAAGCGTTCAGAACAGGACAGTACATGACTTAAAGGAACACTCCACTTTTTTTTTTTGGAAATAGGCTCATTCTCCAACTCCCCCTGAGTTAATAAGTAGATTTTTACCGTTTTGAAATCCATTCAGCCATTCTCCTGTTCTGGCGATATCACTTTTAGCATAGCTTAGCATAGATAATTGAATCCTATTAGACCAATAGCATCGCGTTCAAAAATGACCAACGAGTTTCGGTATTTGTCCTATTTAAAACTCTTCTGCAGTTATATTGTGTACTAAGACCGGCAGAAAATGTAAAGATGCGATTTTCTAGGCTGATAAGATTAGGAACTACACTTCCATTCCGGCGTAATAGTCAAGGAAGTTTGCTTCCGTAACACAACAGCACAACGTTACCAACTGCATGCACAGGGAGTGTTCCTCGTTGGAATACGATATAACTACAGAAGAGTCAAGTTTTAAATAGGACAAATACCGAAACTCATTGGTTATTTTTGAATGCGATGCTATTGGTCTAATAGGATTCAATGATCTATGCTAAGCTATGCTAAAAGTGATATTGGTAAAACTCAACTTATTAACTCGGGGGGAATGAGCCTATTTCCAAAAAAAGTGGAGTGTTCCTTTAAGGGTAGACATTAGTCTAAGTTACTAATAGGCACCCTTGAGGTTAAAGAAGGTACAAAGGTGTCCCATTGAGGGAACTGCTCCAGTGCAAGCTGTTGTACCCCTATAGGTGCAACTTTTGCTTTTTTTTCTGTCAGTGTACAGAAACTTTACAGTCTTTACCTATGATGCATGTCTTTGGACTTTGGGGGAAACCCACATCTAAACAGTGAGAACATGCAAACACAGAAAGGACTCAAAATGGCAAACTTCTTGATGTGAAATGTGTTGATGTGTTGTCAGGAAGGCGTTGCTTTCTCACACCATTTCCTAGAAAGTAACTGTTGACTCAGGAGCAAGTCCTTACAGGAAAAACTATGAAGTCTGACTGTTTAATAATAATAATAATAATAATAAAGTAAATACATTGACAGGTCATTCATGGATTTTGTCTTTCATATGACAAACAACAGATTTGGGATGGTGAACTAGTAATTTAAGTTTCTAATACGCAATCATTGGCTGCATTACATTGATTTTCTATTTGAGAGTATAATCATATTTGGATGCATTTGAGGAATCTGACTATTGAAAATATAACATTTTTAATCAAGTCAGTAAAATGATATGATTACCGTTAGTTTAAATGGCCTGTGATTGGAGAAATTTGTGGTCTACTGTCAGGATGAGCTTAAAATTAAATATATAATTATTCAAGTTAACAGTTACCACTGTCACATAAAATACACGTTTTATTGTTCTATTTATTACAGTGATTTCATGTATAACAGAATTTTAATCGGTATACATGTTTTCTTAGTCCCTTTCATTGTCATAAGAAATGTTATGGTTGGCATGTGATCGCACACAAAACAGGAAGCAGGAAATACACCTGCATAAAGAGGAGCATGGCAAACAAGTGGACATTGAATACAACAACCAATAAGAGAAGTTTGAGAAGCTGTCATTTTGTGGACTTGCCTTTCCAGACACAACCTTTGGATTTTGATTATGACTTTATTGGACTGTATACACTGGTGAACACTCACATTGGAATGCATCAACCCACACTAAGATACTTATGGACTGTTTTAGGATTTTATTGTGTTGTTTTAAAGTTTCATGTGAATACACAGTTTTGAACCATCTAACTTCTTTTTTATGTCTCATTCTTTTGGTAGCTAACTTCTCACACAGTAACATCTGACCCCATTCAAACTTTTGTAGCACAACTGAATTTACTGATGGTTGCAACTTCCAGTCATGTATACCCTGAACTCTTGGTTGATTAACCCAGGGCTGATGTGTCAGATAAGAAAATGTCAGTGTTAAGAATTGTGAGGTAAAACCACCAAAAGTGTTTTGCCCTTTTGGCTATGCTTTTCTAACCTTTGTTGAATTCAAATTGAATTCATTATTTTATTTCACTGTATGTCACTTAATTCATGTTTTTTATTTACAAGAAAAAATAAAAATATTTGTTGTCTACGCTGAAGACATGGAGTGTTTGCAGCAGATCTTTTTTTTTATAATGACAAGACTTGAGGTAGTACATCCGGAAGCAGCTGCTACACAGCTTATGCTATATTTGTCACTTTTTGCAACCACCACTACAGGGCTGTTTGTAGAGCTAAAAGGGGATATCTAGGAGCACCATCAGTGAGACAGGTGTTTATGCTGTTAAACCAGGGTTTGAGAAACGGTAAGCAAGATTGCTGTTAAACTTCAAAGATGCACATAAATGCATGGGTGGGGGATTGCTTGGTTTGCGTGGTGCATGCTGTCTATAATGGTTCTAGGTTCCCAGGGTTGTACACTCTCAGGGTCTTATTACCAGTGCCTATATGTTCTTAGAGTATACACTTGCAGACAAAAAGGTACAAAAGCTGTCACTGGGGTCATATCCTTTCAAAAGGTACACTTTTGTACCTTATTTACTCCTAAATGGTAATTATTAATATCTACAGTGTAGATTTTAGTATCTAAATGCTACATATTCGCAGCTTGTGAACAACCAAACACAAAAATATGCTGCAAATAGTCACAACACAAGCAAATACAGAAACAAGCTGCAAATAGTCACAACACAACCAAACACAGAAAGGTGCTGCAAGCATAGACCACAACGGTGGGAAACCCAACAATGCTTACCAAAATTAACCATGGTTTTATTATAGTAAAAGTGTAGTAACCATGTTGTTGTTTTTTCCCATTGATTACCATTTGTGTTCATACCATGGTTAAAGTATGTTTAGTGTTTTTAATTTACCATGGTTTATAGTAATCATTTTTCATTTTTACACCCCAAATACATGCTGAAAAGAATACCTTACTGACATCTGGATGTGACTCTCCACAATCTCTGATTAAATTGGTTGGGTTTTCTCTGTTTGAACACATTTTTTTGGATCCTTGGAATGAAAAGTTTACAGAGGTTTACCGATTTAAGAAATTTCTGATTGTAAAAAAACTGCTTCTTGTAATTTTAAGGTATTGAATAGCCTATATATATGGCCTATACATATATGTGGGCTATTTGTTTATTATAATAGTATGTTGATAGTGGTTAATGGCTGCCAACTCTCACACATTCAGCTCAGTTGACACTTTCAGACGCTCTCACGCCACACATTCATTTTCTCACGCAGTCAAAAGCACCCTCAGTTAAATAATAAATGTAAATGTAATAATAAGATATTGACTAAACAGATTGGGTAAAGGCTCCGGGGCCTATTTGTGGATGTGCTCTGGAAATCGCCAAAAGACAACGTGTTTTCGTATCGCTGAGCAATGTACTGTATCTGTTGATCTTGAACACCTGTGATTGGCCATTGCGTTCTGAATTCACTCACCTCTAAATGCCAGATTTTCCCTATACACTTGCCAGTCATCTCACTGTAAACAAGTGGTTCATTGATTATAAAGACACTTTTGCGATTAACTGAAATGACACGTTTTTAGCGATTATCAAGGAAGGGCTATTACGCACTCCTAGGCTACATATAATCCATTCAGAATTTGAATAAAAGTTTTGTTTTTCGTCCTGCTAACGGTCATACCCTGTACAAGAAGCAAAGTTTCGGGAGTGATAAATCCCTCATGAATGAAGGATTCATTTTTGAATGGGAGAAACATATAATTTTTTTTAGACATGCAGACTATATTTGAAATGTCGTGTCAAAATATTTTTAAAATGCGATTGCAATTATTTATAAAAGTATAATGACTAAATCTTGCGATTCTTTGACTGTACATTGCTATTCTTGTTGTGGTAAAAAGTTAATAGTTTTGCAGCACTGCAACAGTTATTTTATGGCCAGGAAAAAATATTTATGGCTGGTACATTTTCTCAAATCACCAACAAATTTAGTTTGTATCATGATTAATATGGCAGATATGGCAAAAAGTTTTAGGCCCTGCTTGCAAGTGTAGAAATTATAACAAAAGTATTGTAATTTCCCTACTGTAGAATAAGGTAAAATAACATACCTGTGAAATACTCATTTTCATTTATTTTACAGAATTGTTTTACAATATTAATGTCATAAGAATAATAATAATATTATATTATTATCATTATATTCTAATTTGTTTGGTTTCTAAATATACCAGTGTGAGAGTAATTTAGACTGAGCCAATAAAACAACTAAAAAGAGGATTAAGTCAATTTTTAACCTCAAGATCAAGTCAATGTACTAGCTTTTTTCTTTGTTTGTTTGCACACTGAAACTGTATTGGAGCTCTTAATTGTTCAATTCAATTCAATTCAAGTTTATTTGTATAGCGCTTTTCACAATACAAATCGTTTCAAAGCAGTTGTACAAAAAAAATGTAGGCTACTACAATATATTTAGTAGCTTATTAGTGGTGACTACTGTATGTTAAGTTGATGTACATATGGTATAAATATTAAAAACAGTAATGGTGTAATCAAAAACAGATGATGAACACTAATAGTAATGATTATGTGTTGCAATCAAACTTGTAGAAAAATGGTGTAGTGCTGTATGTTGTTTCAAGGCTGGCATCATCGGCGATCCTCTGGGGGGTTGGCATCATCTCTTCTTCTGAATCCAGGCTGAATCTTGTGTAATTCCTAGTTACCACGGGATGGAAATCCCATGGCAGAAACAGGAAAACAAATAGAGAAATAATTAGCGTAGCTGCTGTTCCAACCAAGCAAAAATTATGTGTTTTGCCCAAGCTGAAGAATGTTGATGTGCATTTGATCAGATGTAACTGAAGTACAACGTTATGAGATAAATTATGTGAATCTGAAAGTGCACCAGACCTGTAAAATGTACAAAATTTTCTTACGGGGGAGCATGCCCCAGGACCCCCCTGCAGGGACTGATGTGGGAATTCTCACTGCAAGCTGAACTCAAAAGTAGGCAGCCCTGTTAATTTTTTGTATAGGAAGTTGTAAAAGTAGCCAGCTTACATAATGTTTCACAGTCACAGTAATTGTGTATTTTGTCAGCTTATTTAGGCTAATACAATAACAACAACAAAAAAGGAATCATATGATCAGGATGTTATAAACAGAAAGTCCCAGCCAGGTTCGTTGTTGCAGTTCCCTTAAACATTTCCGATCTGGTCTGTGCGTGTTTGGTTGTGTTGTGACTATTTGCATCCAGGTTCTGTTTTTGCAGCACGTTTCTGTATTTGGTTGTGTTTTGAGTATCTGCAGAACATGTGATGTCAAACAGATGAAGATGTTTTCTTAAATTTGCAGGTTTTTTTTATTTATTTATTATATCAGCGTATATCACCGTAGTACGGTACTGGCCCAGTGACATTTATGAAAGATTTGTTCAATGCATCTGTCATGTGGCAAATGCATTACAATGCATTATAATGATTTCCTAATTTGGATCAGATGTTGCATGTGAATGTTCACAAGAGACAGAGATTAGTTGTTTGTCTTCACATTTTTTGTGGAAGTTGCCATACAATGTAAGGTGGAATTTATTTCTCTGTTGAATTGTGAGCTATACTATATTCTCTAATATAACAAATAAATTTTATTTAAAACAAAACAAAACAAAACAAAAAAACATTTATCTTCTAAATTTCTTTTCAAGAAGTTTAGAAATCAATTCCTTTCATTATGAATATTTGAGATTTTTTTTAAACACACATTTCTGTATGAATCACAGGAAACGAAACATAATCGTCACCTAGTTTTCTTATGAGTTTGGGTTGAAATGTCATGACACTATTTATACCTATTCCTCCTCATGTTGTTTTTGCCATCTGCTCCACATTCATTGTTATCTATGTTAGCCTAATCTTAACCCTATCCCTATGAACAAAGGATCTTTTGCCATGTGCTAATTATTTGTTATATGAATCTGGTCAACACAGGACCCTAGAAACATAGGAATAATTCCAGACAAATAAGATATGTGCATGTATACTACACTTTTCTTACTATAATAAGAAAAGAAATAATCAGTCAATCGAATCAGTCACAATAAGATCAACAACCTGCCTTTAGAAAATAGGGTGAAATTTAATTTTGTGACAAGTTAAGAAAATGAAGCCTATTTTTTAGAACCATAAAGATTTTGATATTATACTATGACATTATTTTCATGACAACATACTGTTCCTTGATTCAGACTTGTTCTTGATTCTTGACTTAGCATGCTATATCTTTTCAACTGATCAGACTTAAGGTATGGAAAGCCTTTTAAACACATGTAAGCTTTAATTCTAAAATTTATAATCCATCTATATACAGTCAAGCCAGAAATTATTCATACCCCTAGCAAATTCTGACTTACATTTTTTTTCAGTCGCTAACAAGCGTTTGTCCAAACAGTTGTTGCGAATTTAGCTCAAAAGGGAAATGTATATAAATAATGACAATTAATTTTGATTAATTACCATTATTTATATCAGCCGCCAGTAGTAACTGTAGCGGAATCGAATCGCCATCAATTAATCTGTTCATCTAGCGAACATACAGGGTAATTTTGGATCAACCCTAAGCAATGATATTTTCTTGGCCACAGAAAAATAACATTATTACACTAATAATGCTTTAGAGCATGTAGCTTGATCGGAAATCGTAAAGGGACATTAATTTGCAAGGCAGAATCAGAGACTCATGTAATTTGTGCACAAGAGTTTTATTAACTAACGACTAACATATAACTAATCTAAACAAACAAACATATACTCACTCATACAGGGTAGGGTAGGAGGATGGTTAGAACAGTACAGGAAAAAGGGCGTGAGGCTGAGTTGACCATCAAAGAGAACCATCAGTTTCTAATCGAAAACATAGCATACGATAGCTTTACACCAAACCTCTGTTTAGTGGAAGAAACGATACTTGCATTCGACCGAGGGTCTCGTGGAGTCTCTGAAGAAGTCCTGGATGGTTCCATTTGATGGCCGGAGTTGCAATTTCTTGAAACTCCGAGGTTGTCCTTGACTCTGTTGAGGTTAAGAGAGTCTTCTCTCCCAAGTGAGCAGTTCTGAGGAACCGCAGGCCGCACTTCAGAGCTGGGGATCCAGAAACGGCCAGGAGTGAAGATAGAGAGATGTCTGATCGTGGTCATTCTCATGATGATAAGTTCCATGGTTGGGTGAAAATGAACTCCAGTGGTGTTAGTCTGACTCTTTTCAGGCTGAGGAGAGTCCCACAGCTCCATGTGTTGAGGCCCCCCTCTGGGCCTGGGCCTGTGGAGGCACTCCCCACAGGCAGCAATCAAGTTTTCAGAAGGAACTGGTCGGAACTAGGTGTGAGCCCTTTTAACATCTAGGAAGATAACACCTCTCAAAGTGGACTTGACCAATGAGAGAGGCTGAAATTCCGAGCGGGGGGTTTCGAAATGATGTGGGCTTTTACGACCCTTTGTTTGAGAGCAAGGTATTTTGCATGTGGGTAAATTCATGTAAATCTACTAGGGATTCATGAAACTCTAATATGTTACCTGTGTATCAACATATAATATGCATCATCTTTTAGATCATCACAATACGAATTCAGAGATACTAAACATGACACGTACATAATATATCTACATGAGATATCTATCTATATCTATCTTAACACATGCATAAAACATTACACAAATAAAAAAAAAGGAAAAAGACAAGGTACATAAACCACAATGATATACACAATGAATGGACCATTTGTGTGTTCATTCATAGGAAGGTTTTCCTATAAATTAGGGAAGAGTCCATTTCAGTAGGCCAAATGTCTTTCTTAAAGTTGCTGCATTCCTTTGGATCGTAAAACTGGTGTTATCAGATAGTTGCCCTGGCAACTGAGCCCTTAAGGCCCAGTTGCTTTAATGTTGGTAGAGCTGGGGGTTGTTTCTAGAATGCCAACCTAAAGTTGGCTTCTTGGTTTTAAGGATAATTTGTTAAATGTAACAAATAACTATGTCTGATTGGTCCAGACGCTACACAGTTGTCACATTTTTAAAACTCTAAACACAATTAGCACAGCATCGGTCTTTGTGGCCATACCATTCACACATTTCATGTCGTTTTCACCCAATATGCAGTCAGTGAACACATTTCCACAATGCTTACATTTTCTTAACAGACAAGCTATACCTCCCAACAAAATTATGGATTGTTTTTGTAGTATTTACGAATGTTAACACACAACATCCCACAATAGCAAAAACAATATTCCAAACCTTAGATACAGTACAAACACCTCTGCTTCTGCAATGATATCAGTTCAAAAACAATATCAATATCAAAAATATATCTCAGCTGATAATAAACAAACAATTGAATAATTGACACACAGCTGATTTATGTTGGGTAAATTGGGCCAACCACAGCAGATTCCAGTCTGGCTTAGACTCAGAGGCAGTAATTTTTTTCTATTACATTTACACTTATACAGTAAAATGAGGACTTTGAGGAGTGATGTTTTGGAAACGGGGTTGGGGTCAATTCAGGAATGAACTCAACAATTCCAATTCAAAGAAGGACTTGGAATTGGAATTAGAATTCAACAACAATTACAGGAAACAGAGTTGGAATTGAATTGGAATTACAGGAAGTGGAATTCAATTCAGGGAAATTCCACTGAATTCCATTTACTGCTGTTTCTGAGCATATATGTGTGATTGCATGTAGAGATACATTTTAACTTTATTTATGATGCTTTACAAATACCAAGTAATGTATGAAATAGAGTTGATCAAATGCAAGTAAATAAAAATGAGAACTGTACATTATGAATTAATAATTGAATGACAATGGTGATAAGTTTCTGGATGTACTATACATTCAATATATGATTACCACATAATATATGTCTCAACTCACAAAAAGATTAGTCATGTTCATTCATGTATTTCATTCGCTTTTTATTGTATCGAATTATCATCATTTCCTGAAATTTGGCATGTGAAATGACCATGCTTAACATACTAAACATACAGTACTTTGCATTTCTTTTATATGTTTGTTGTTTATGTGATTTACAATATTTAATGTACTATAAACTAGCAACTCAAGTGGAATTTTTTTGAATTTATTTTATTTCAATTCTGTTTCCTGACATTCCAATTCCAAATCCAATTCCATTCCAGGAAGTGAATTGGAATTTACCATTAATTCTCAATTCAATTCATTTCAAGATCGCAGAGATTAGATACAGTAATTTTGTTCTTCTTTTAGACCCCCCCCCCCCTTTTTTTTTATCTGGGCTTTTTGCTGTTGTTTTTTTTTTTTGTTCAGAATGCTCTTGTGTGTTTCATGGATATTTGGTTCACTGTATACAGTAAAACTTTTTCTGTTCTATCATACCGTGTTTCTACTGTACCTCCTGTAATACAGTTTTTCTCAAATGCTAAAACACATTTCACAAATGTTTCCTCCATGTTCCCCAATGTCTAAACACAACACCCTTTTCTAAAGCCACATTAACACAACCACACCTTCTCACTTCAAAACTCAAACTTTCACACCGAAAGAGCAGCTCGAAGCTTTCAAAAATGTAAACACTTTACACATCATTACACACTACAGCAAAACAATTGAAAACACAATGCTCAATTTGTGAGAAGGTTCTTTGTTTCATAACTGCCAATGCATATTTTTAGAAACTTTACAGTAACGGATCTCTGCAGAGGATTAGGCATTTAGATTTGTGAGTTTCATATGAAGAGTATAAATCTATAGAAAATACTGCATGTACACTACTGTAACACAACTCAATGCAAAAACAGAATCTATTGCACACAACGATACTCATGAAAACATGATCAGGGTGTGAATTTTTTTTATTTACTTTATTCACACCACAATCACCTGCGGCATCATGTCGCTGAGCTGCATCGGGCCACATCACCTCATCCACATCGCAGGCTATATTGTCTCTTGCCAGGCACCGCGGGAAAAACGTCCTGGAATGGCGAATCCATCCTTGGAAGGACTCCATTGGGATGTCAACACAGGCCAGCTCCATTGCCCTTAGGAGGTTCTCTCTAGTGTATGGTTGTCTGTCATAAACCTTCCACCTCCACGATGAGAAGAACTCCTCTATAGGGTTCAGGAAAGGGGAGTAGGGTGGCAGGCAGACGTTTAAAAAGTGGTTACTTGTGGTGGTGAACCACTCTCTGATTTGGTTTGTTCTGTGGAAGCGGACTTTGTCCCAAATTATCACATAAATGTGATGTGCGGGCCCAGGATGGTGTTTTTGGCGGTCCAGGAGGATGTCTCTTAGCTCCTCTAGGAAGGTGAGGAGATGTTGGGTGTTGTAAGACCCAAGGACAGCATGCCGGTGGACAAGCCCTTCCGAACCCATGGCCGCACAAAGAGTAATATTACCTGCCCCGTTGACCAGGAACCTCAGTGATGGCTCTTTGGCCAATGATGTTTCGGCCTCTTTGCCTTCGTTTCTGCAGGTTGAAGCCAGCCTCATCCAGGAAGAGGTACTCATGAGGTCTGGCCATTGCGTCCAACTGTAATATAATCTGTGAAAATGTGAAAGTGCACCGGTGTTCAGAACAACAGTCAATCAGGTAGCACAGTATTGTCCAGAAGTAATTTAGGCCACTGAGCAACACAGTATGTTCACTAACTGTACTGTGAACATGGATGTATACCCAGTCAACAATTTGATCTCACAATGATGTCACTATGAGCTCACAATATTCTCATGGTGCGGTCACAATGTGTGTGTCACAGTGAACTAAAAGTGTAACCACACAGAGTTCTCACTGTGTGCTCATATTTTGTTCACAACATGAGGTCACTGCACAATCACAGTGCACTCATACTGTGGTCAAAATATGAGGTCACATCACACTCACTGTGTGCTCATACTGTGATCACTGTGCGCTCATACTGTGGTCACTGTGAGGTCACTGCACACTCACTGTGTGCTCATACTGTGATCACTGTGTGCTCATAATGTGATCACTGTGTGCTCATACTGTGATCACTGTGCGCTCATACTGTGGTCACTGTGAGGTCACTGCACACTCACTGTGTGCTCATACTGTGATCACTGTGTGCTCATACTGTGATCACTGTGTGCTCATACTGTGATCACTGTGCGCTCATACTGTGGTCACTGTGAGGTCACTGCACACTCACTGTGTGCTCATAATGTGGTCACTGTGAGGTCACTGCACACCTACTGTGTGCTCATAATGTGGTCACTGTTTGCTCATAATGTGGTCACTGTGAGGTCACTGCGCACTCACTGTGTGCTCATACTGTGATCACTGTGAGGTCACTGCGCACTCACTGTGTGCTCATACTGTGATCACTGTGAGGTCACTGCGCACTCACTGTGTGCTCATACTGTGATCACTGTGAGGTCACTGCGCACTCACTGTGTGCTCATACTGTGATCACTGTGAGGTCACTGCACACTCACTGTGTGCTCATACTGTGATCACTGTGTGCTCATACTGTGATCACTGTGAGGTCACTGCGCACTCACTGTGTGCTCATACTGTGGTCACTGTGTGCTCATACTGTGATCACTGTGAGGTCACTGCGCACTCACTGTGTGCTCATACTGTGATCACTGTGAGGTCACTGCGCACTCACTGTGTGCTCATACTGTGATCACTGTGAGGTCACTGCACACTCACTGTGTGCTCATACTGTGATCACTGTGAGGTCACTGCGCACTCACTGTGTGCTCATACTGTGGTCACTGTGTGCTCATACTGTGGTCACTGTGTGCTCATACTGTGGTCACTGTGTGCTCATACTGTGTATAACACCACTATGCAATAATTGTGTTAGTTCACTGTTATCTAAAATGATTCAGTTAACTCAAACTTTTACCACCACATTCTTTATTTCCATCATTTAAAAAAAATCAAACAAAAAGTCAGGTTTTTCCTTTATTTGGTTTCCTTTTCAGCCTGGTGTTGGCGTTGGACAAAAAAAATTCTACTTGGCGAATACATTCCGCGTCTGGTGTTGTTCTGGTGATTACTTTTAGCTTCTTCACCTCTATTTCATTTTGTTTGTGAAAAGACCTGACACATTCTGAAAACACAAAGAGCAAGTTTCAGTTTCAGTTTATTTATAAAGCACTATTCCTAGAACAGGAAGTTGTACCAAAGTGCTGTACAAGCAATTCTAAAATTAAAATAAAACAATAAAACAACACCACAATAAAATCCACATAATAAAACAGATGCACAAGAGCTCATCCCTCTTCACCTAAAGAAGACATATGCAGTAAGTGAATTTTCAAAAGGCTTTTAAAAGAGCCTACAGTTGGGGCAGACCTAATATAAAGTGGTAGCATATTCCATAGCTTAGGGGCAACTACAGCAAAGGCCCTATCACCCCGTTGCTTGAATTTTGTGCGCGGTACAGACAGCAGGATCCCTTTCTCTGCAGATCTTAATGATCTAGAGGGCTTATGGACCTCAAGAAGTTCTGAAAGATATGATGGAGCTAGTCCATTTAAGCTCTTATAGGTATAGACTAGCATTTTAAAATCAACTCTATCTCGAATGGTCAACCAGCCCAGGGAGGCCAAAACAGGAGAGATATGATCATACTTACGGGTGCCTGTCAAAAGTCTGGCTGCAGCATTTTGTACTGCTTGCAGCCGACGTAAAGATGCTTGGGAGACACCAATGTATAATGAATTACAATAATCAAGTCTTGAAAACACAAAAGCATGGATCAATATCTTTTTTAGTTAAAAAAGGCTTCACCTTTGCCACGAGTCTTAAATGAAAGAAAGCAGATTTCACCACTGAGTTTATCTGTTTTTCAAACTTTAAGGAGGAATCCAACATTACCCCAAGATCTTTTACCACTGGTGTACAATAGGGGTGCAGTTCTCCTAAAATAGGAAGATCACTCAAGGCAGGACCTCCAAACCAGACAAGCTCAGTTTTGCTTTCGTTTAAGTGTAAAAAATTATTTGACAACCAAGTTTTTACCTCCTGTAAGCAGACTTTAAGGGAATCCAATGATGATTTAAGATTTTTACTCATAGGCATATAAATTTGCATATCATCTGCAAAGAAGTGAAAGGAAATACCATACTTGCGAAAAATAGACCCTAGTGGTAGCATGTATAGGGAAAATAACATAGGCGCAAGAATGGATCCCTGCGGAACACCACAGTCCAATGAAGTAGATGATGAAAAGGTCTGTCCTAGATTAACTGAAAACCTTCTGTTTGTCAGAAATGATCTAAACCATTTTAACGCAATACCATGGATGCCTACCACATTCTCGAGGCGCGAGATTAAGACCCCATGGTCTATAGTATCAAAGGCTGAGGTAAGATCTAATAGCAACAAAACAACAGAATGGCCAGAATCCCTAAATAAAAATATATCGTTTAAGACTCTTAGGAGGGCAGATTCTGTGTTATGCTTGGTTTTAAAGCCTGATTGGAACAATTCAAGTGCCACATTTTGGTCCAAAAAACTCTGCATTTGATTAAAAACAGATTTTTCCAGAACTTTTGCTAAAAATGGCAATTTAGAAATTGGACGAAAATTAGACAAAACTTCTTGGTCTAAATGTGGCTTTTTGAGAAGAGGCTGGACAACAGCATGTTTCAGTGAAAGGGGCACCGTGCCGGTAGACAAACTTGTGTTTATAACAGAAAGAATACTAGGCCCAATAATATCAAATGTTTTTTTTAAAAGCCAAGAAGGAATCCTATCACCAGGACAGTTTGAGGGTTTCATCTGACCCACAATATCTGTCAATGTGGCAAGAGATAATGGTTTAAAGTATGTGAGGTAGTCAGAGCACAGCGGGACGACCAGCGAATCTTGGTTGTACTTAGCAGTATCAGACCTAATAGCTTTGATCTTGTCACAGAAATGTTTTTGAAAATTTTCACATTTTAACACAAGGTGTTAACATTACAATTTCTATAGCAGCATCCAGATGCACAAACCAAAACTTAAACACTTACTTTTCAAACATGTCAGGAGCACAGGTGGCAACACCTTCTTCCCATCTTTCCCCGTTCTGTTATACAGACAGAGAACATTGTCTGATGCTATGCTTTTTAAAGCCTGTCTCACCATCTCACCTATATTGGAGCTGCCGTGAGTTTGGATGAGATAGTGTACCTGACAAATACATACATAATATTGTCATGATTAAAATATACCAGGCTTCAACATTTCTTTTACATGGTATCTGCTGCAAAAAAAAAAACAAAAAAAAATTAAAATGTGGCTTTGTTGTAAAAATAATCGCTAAATTTATATAGTAGTACTAACATAAAGCTCTCGATAACTTTTGTCTTCTTCAAGCCTCTGACAGAAGGCTTCAAACGTTTCAAAGCTGGAGCACTGTTGTTGTTTTAAAAGTTCCTCATGGACATCTTCTTCTGTCCGCTTCATGAGAACAGACTTAACTTTTGCCAAGTCATTCATGATGACAGCTTGTCTCTGTTCCAGCATTTGAATTTGTTGGAGTATCTTAGTATTCAGATCTGAAAAATTGTAAAGTTAGATTGTTATATAGCAAAGGATGTTTTATTTCTTATTTGTATAAATAAATAATGTCTAATTGATATATCACATACCAAACAATTTCTCCATGGTCACTTTGCATTTTGTTTCCTTTGGTTCCTTCCCTGTTATCAAAATTACATACATAAGGTCAGTGAAATTGCATTTATCTAAATCAGTGATATTGTTTGTATAATTTATTTTTCTACATCAATTAAACCATTTTTTTCCCTGATCGTTTTATCCACAATGCACATGTAGGTGGTTCACATAATTGTGGGGACATTTGGTACAATGGTTCACTTTAATTGTGGGGACATTTGGTACAATGTAAAACACACACACACACACACACATACTGGTTTTTGTGGTTTAGCAGGACTTTGAGTGCCAAACCAGTTGTATGGTGGTTTAAGGGGACACACCTTTCCCAATGCCCTACAGAGATGATAAAACTATCAAAAATTTTGTTTTAGTCTGCAGATGAAGAATCTGGCTTAGACTTCCCTCTACACATAATTAAACAGATAATATGACAACCTGATATTTTGGTGGTACTTGGGGACAGCCACACCCCTCCTGAAATGTTCCCGCCCATTACATAATTGGGATTTGTAGGGTCCTACCGGTTTATAAGGACACTCATTTTACAACACACAAATCATGTCAATTCCCTGCATTACAGAGACCAATGTGTTTTACAGGGACTTGTACATACACAACACACAGACATGACGCTATGCTGCATTACCAAGACCAAGGTGAATAAAGAGTGCCGGATCATAAACACAATACACAACTGCACATCTTCCAACATTATAGGGACAGATGTGATTTACTGGCACAGGCCAATACACAGCACACTAACATGACCCTCTGCTGCATTACCAAGACCATGGTGAATAAAGAGTGCCTGATCTTAATACATAACAGAACTAAGACGACAAAAAAGACCAGTGTCAATGTGTTTTAGAAGCAATTTAATTGCACCTTTAAATAACAAAAATGTTTTTTTTTTTTTTTTCCCCTTTCAGTCTTTAGCATGTTTTATAAGCATGGCATGCCATTTTAGGGAGAAAAGTGGCATTGACAAATTTCAAAACATGCGCACTTGCTGGCACTTAGTCATTGTGGCCAATTCATTGCTTCATTACAGCCGTAATTTCAGCATTTGACCAGCACACTCTTCGTCCTCTCCGTGGGTTTTCCACTTCATCTTCGCTGTCATTGTCTGTATAATAATAATAATAAAAAAACTTTAGTAAATTGTAACTAGCTTGTACTTACAGTGGAGATCAAAATTAGAGAATGAGCTATAGTTTCCTAAATGTCAAGGTCATCGCTTAGTCCTATTTGAAGTTATCCTAACAGGAGTAGAAGGGCAGTGTTTAAGTTTATTTTATTAACTGCATTATATAATATAATAATATTAGTATAACATACATAAAGTACATACATACATACATACATACACACATACATATATATATATATATATATATAAAATGACAAACCCTATTTAACTGGCAGCATTACTCTAATTTTTACTGCAAGAGAAATTATTCATTCCAAATCTGTGATTTCTTGAATACTGCATCTTTACAATGACAGTAATTCATTCAAGTCCCCCCAAAACCTCTCCTCTCACCTTCATGAGCATGTTGGGAGGATAGAGGAGAACTGGTCTAAACTTCACATAGTGATGAGTAAGTTTAGATGGGAAATATTATGTCATGTTCAGTGAAATGGCCAGAGCGGAGTCCTGGTCTAAACCCAACTCAAAATCTCTAGAAAACCCTTAGCAAATAAAATATGGCTGAGAAACCCCCTACAGTTAAAAGAAGTGAACCAAGATCACACCAGTCCAATCTGAGAAACCAGTGATGTCCTGCTATGCAGATGTGCTCAAGTCACTCAAAACTCTAATTTTAGCTGTAATATTTCCTGCTACAGTGGTTACTGTTCCCTAATTTTGATCAGTGTTTTCCACAAAATATTTTTTCTATATATATTTTTTTATATAGCTACAGCTAATGTTCCTTCAAATTGTAAGCAATAAAGATTAACAATATATCTTAGAACAAAAAAAATCAAGTATTTATAGATGGTCTCCAATTTTGATTCCACTGTACATTGATAGTAGTATTGTAATTTTAACCCTGGTACCTTGAGTAACAGAAGTTCTCTCAATGGGCATCTCCTGAACAGCTGCAAGAAATCAGTTAAATAATGATCAGGAAACTCAGAAGTCAAACAGAAAAAACATTACAAATAACACATTCAAAAGGATATTGCCTGCTAAACATTATTTTTTTTAACTTAAATTCAAACAATCATTTATCAGTTTTTGGCTTTAAAGAGAGTTCACCCAAAAATGAAAATTCATTTTCAATTCAAGTCATTAAGTATTTGTACTTAGGTTGTTTCAAACCTGTAAGACATTTGCTCAACTTCAGAACACAACTGAAGATATTTATAATAAAAGCTGAAGGGTTCATGTCCCTCCATTGACAGCCAACACAACTACCATGTTCAAGGCCCAGAGAGCTAGTTCACGAGAGCACCACGACACATGAGTGCTGTGTTGACACGAGAGGACACGTTATCACAATAAAAGATGAAATATCTCTTTAACATGAAAATGAATATCAACTTATTGATACAGACTAGAAAGAAAATACTGACACATCCTTAATTTCAGTTATATTCTGATTAAAACGTTGCACTAAAATAGACAGTGGTTGCCATAATTTCACCAGCTAAAAATGCTTTTAAGTCAGTTATTTCTATATTTTGCTGTAGTGTGTCAGTTGGAAATATCAGTTTACATTTCCAAACATTCAATTTGCCATTAACTGTAATAATCCAGTGAGATTTTTGTTTTAACAAGGAGTCTGACAACAGCCAGTGCTCCACACAGAGATCCAGTCTGTCTGCAATGACATGAAGAAATGGAACAAACTGAGATAGGCTAAATCCAGAAGTCTTCAAGAAACCTACCTGCAAAACCACAGTACTGTTAAACGTTTTAGGTGTTTAAAATTGTGCAAAAATGCTCTAAAATGAGGACGCTTGTCAAAAACGATGTCATGAATAGATTTTCTTTATCAATTAACTTCTATTAACTAAATTAAATCATCCATGATGACCATTCTTTGCATTTAAAGCAGCTTGTGCCTAGTTTTGCAGGTAAGTTTCTTAAAACCTTCTGGATTTAGCCCATCTCAGTTTGTTCTGTTTCTTCATGTCATTCCAGACAGACTGGATGATGATGATGATGATTTGATGAGATCTGTGTGGTGCAATGGTTGTTGTCCAAATGCTTGTGCTAACAAAAATCTCAATGGATTATTTCAATTAATGGTAAAATGAATGTCTGGAAAAGCAAATTGATATTTCCTACTGACACACTACAGCAAAAGACAGAAATAACTAACTTAAAAACATTTTTTTAGCTGGTGAAAATACAAGTGTTCCAATAATTATGGCCACAACTGTATTTTATAAATATATAAAATGTTTATAAATATGTATATATTGATATATAACATATATTGTTGGTGACATACCAGCACTACTAGAAGCACCTGCCGCTCCAGCCACAGAATCATCGGAATCACTTTCATCATGATCATTGTCACCGGAATCAGTCATATTGATCTCATCTTGAAGTAAAAATGAATTTTTAGAACATGAGAAACATGTACACCTGTACTGAGAAATCAAACAACATAACCACACCATTTATGAAACCTGACAAATTACACTACGTCCTACAGTGAACATAGAGTTTCTTTAAATGTCCCTATGAGTGTTAAAAGATCTACACTGTACTGCCTACTCTAGGATGGACATACCTTCAACTTCAATATCATCAAGTGATTTGCCCTGAAGATCAGGGGCCGTATGTATAAAACTTCTAAGAAATGCTCTTAAGAGTAGTCTTAAACTTTGACTTAAGTGTCAAAAAATTCTTAGTAAGAAGTAGGACTTTTTTAAGAGTAGGAGACTTTTATAAAGAATCTAAATCTCTTTCAGTGTATTTAAACAAATGCTTTGCATTGTAGAAAATTATCACAAATTATTATTAATGCTTTGAAATCCATGTCTCCTCATTTACAGTTGGAGCAATGATGTGAACAGCTCTAAGAACTCAAAGAAAGCCCACAAACTTAAAAGTTTCTTGTTTTGCAGCATGGTTTGACGGTCAGTTGGAAAGTCAATAAACTGCCGTTAAGTTGTGGCCAAGAGAGAGAAAAAAGTCTTACTGATTTTGTAAGCATATTGCATATTTGCTTGGAGTCAATTGTTTTACTTTTATTTTTTTGATAATAATGCAGTAAAATGTGTCATATTTTTTTGGCATTGCTGTCCTACAAAGAAATTATGAACATGCAAAAACAAGAGAGGACCAACACAAAATTAATAACTGATTATGTTGTATTCAATGTCAATGGTGACCGTTTAGTGATTTTGTCACTAGATTTGTTGACGTCCTTCCCCCTTTTGAGACTTTGAGACTAAACCTTATCTAGATTACAACACTCTCCCACTGATATATTTATATTATATAGATCAGTGAACTCACCATTATGTCCTCATCGGCTACATTGTGTGACTGTTTTAACTACTTTCAATTGAAAGCAGTTAGCAACATTGATCAGTGTTTTTTCATATTTTGATGGTTTAAGTGAAATGTGAGGTCATTAAAACCCTCCACACATCACTTTTGGCCACTGATGTGTTTGGTGAGGTTAGTGTCACAATATTTAAGACCCTGCTTACTGTGTCATCACCAGTGCTTTGCTGCATTTTTACAATCTTTCAAATTTTCCAGTGAAAATAAATAAATAAACATATTATTGCAGCTAGAGCATTGATTTGTAGAGTGGATTAAGTTATTATGCTTATTACTTGGTCAATTACAAAAATAAATACATTAAAGAATGCCTGATGGTCACGACTGTATCATTTTATCAACTCCATATCATCATATAACTCCAATATGTCATATGTGTATTGTAAAGTGTGTGTTTCCTCCTTTTTGCTGCCATTGTGTTACTCCTAACTAGGTTAGGAGACCTCTCCAACTCTCTTAAATAATTTAGGAGCTGAGACCTAGTCTTAACACTTAAGAACTTTTATGAATGACTCTTTATCTTAAGTCCAGAAATAAGAATAAAATTACGTCACTCTTAGAATTTTGAAACACTTAAGACTAAAATTTGACTCTGAGAAGCTTTATACATACGGGCCCAGGCAGACATCCCTTTTCCATGGCTAGGAGTAACTTAGATATTCTAGCAAGCTGAGTAGTGACTTCTGGCAGCCTGTAAAGTCACGGTGGACGCGGATGTTATGCCCTAAGAAATCGGCAACCTGATCTAGTTCATTATTCTTCAAGTTTAGGATTTGTGAGAGAGTAGCCATGTGCTTGCGTAAATGCTTGCTATTTTTATTCCTTTGAAACATGCAACCTATGTATTTAATTGAACTGCATTCTTTTTTCCAAAACAATGGGCAAAGACACTATAAGACAATATCAAAGACATTACAATTTTTTTTGCAAAAATGTAAAATATTTTTGGTTCATTATAAAACTATGGCAGATGAATTAGACTGTGGCAGGTTACCAGAATATAGGTAAATAATAGGAAACAGTGTAAATAATTCAACCAAAATATGTGAATACCTCCTCGACTGCTTCAGTGGGGGCACAAAAGCTCTGCTCCTCACTTAAAACATGTTCTTTGGCAGGTGAGATCTGAAAACATAATTAAAGAAGCAAGGGTCATATGGAGATGTTTCTTACTATACCAAACTAACATTTCCTAAAATTATGCAATGCTCTTTATTACCTTCACCATATCCTTCTCAACACGGTCTTTATTCTCTAATTAAAATTGGTCCATCTCAGGAGTCACCTGAAATTAAAAGAAAAACAAACATTTTTTAAAGACAAAGGATTTGGAAATGGTCCGTTTCCAGTCCTTCAGTAGCAGCACAAATACTGGACTCCATTAACACTGAACACTTACAGTTTTTTTACAGACGCTAGGACACATTTCTCAATACTTAGGTCACTTTTTCAAAACTCTTCACACAATTCTCCAAACCGACTTTCAGTTTGGCAAAGCAGTTCATTTCACATTCAAAATGCACTACATCTACCAAAATACTTTATTCAGGTCTCAAATAAACTCATTCTTCCAGAACACTAGAAAAGGTTGACAGCCAACAAACACACTTTGTCACCCACAAAACACTGAGCTAAAAAACACTAACAACACGTAGCATTACACAGTGTTTTCTTGTGTAAAACAAGGACACATCTGTTTATAATTGCAATATATATTGTTTATAACTGCAATATATGTTACTGGAATGAATCTATTTCTATTTCTGGCTGGGTCCACGTTTACATCACAATACAAACCTATTCAGCAGTTGTCTCCTTTTGTAACGAAATTGAAAGAGTAACACCTGTGTAGATGTTCATCTACAATGAGAAACAGCTGTGGCTGGTTAAACTGCATTTTTAGATTTGAAACATGTTTAAAATATTGCTGTTGAATTTTGCAGTCTTATTCAGTTTTGCATTGTGTTATTGTTTTGAACATAAGTTTAACAGTTTTGAAAACAGTATGTAAGCACGTGCAAAATGTCCTGTACGTACAAAGATTTTTGGCAGTTGTTGTGTCTGAGTGAGAAAAGAATTCATGAAATTTGAGAGATGTACTTATTAAATGTATTTTGTGCCAAAACAATGATAATTGATCCTCAGTTTAGCCACATAGACTTCTGTTGTGCTCACTGTGAAGAGTTTTGCAAAAGTGACCTAAGTACTGAGAAATGTGCCCTCGCGTCTGTAAAAAACTGTAAATTGAAAGAAAAAAAAGAAAAACATTACCTTCTCTACATCTCGCACTTCAGACTGGGATAGATTGTTCAGTTCAAGAGTGGGTGGTTCAACCTCTTTAAGAGTCTATGAAACAAAATTGGACATTTGTATCATTGATTTAACAGCGTAGATCTCACAAACATGTCTTTGCTTCATATGATCATTCTCTTGCAGCACAACTACATTTACCTCATCTAGTCCCACAGCAACCGCACCACAATCATTGGTGTCTGATGACAGCTGGGTCTTAGGAGTTATCTGAAAATTAGAACACCACTTTACATACAGAAACATTTTCTCTATGAGATACAGAACAATATCAATCCAACAGAATGTGAGAAATATATCCAAGGAATAAATGCATAGACAATTGGTAATGTAATGAAATAATGATTTAAAATGACTTTAAAACCTTGCTTTTATTTTAACATGATAATGCACAAATAAAAGCACAATATTTATTTTTCAAATCAATATTTAAATATTACTCAGTGTAATGATGTCTTTTTCTGCATTACATGTGTGTTCATTACAGTACGTCAGTTTGTGTGAAGCTTTACACCTGTGTTATGAGGACCATCAGGACATATTCTTGATATCTGACTGAAGAATCTCAGTGTGTTGTGTTAGTTTGACAAAAGCCTGGTTTATGAGGACACTAGTTATTACCGGGACAGAGGTAACTCAGTATCTCAGTAATAACTAGTTCAAGCATTTCTGTGCATAAGAGAGACTATGGTGCCATAGTGCTTGTGTTAGCTGTCCTGTAGGTGATTATGACTCACTCATCTGTGCACTTAAACAGAATTAATGTCTTATTCATTACATGTGTGTTCATTACAGTACGTCAGTTTGTGTGAAGCTTTACACCGGTGTTATAAGGACACCTGTTTTATGAGGACCATCATCACATATTCTTGATATCTGACTGAAGAATCTCAGTGTGTTGTGTTAGTTTGACAAAAGCCTGGTTTATGAGGACACTATTACCGGGACATAGGTAACTCAATATCTCAGTCTTCTCAGATAG
>NC_133363.1:12499798-12585779 GCF_049309525.1 Garra rufa | reverse complement strand
ATGAATGATCGTTCAGAAATTATTCCAATCATAAATATGTATAGCATATATCTATTATAATATCCTGATTTGCTGCTGGATTCTTATTGGTACTTAGTTATCAAAATTTTATGATTCACAAGAACATGATTTATTTAAAATAGGACCTGAAAAAGAACAGCGGGCAGTTTAACTGTTCAGAACAAACAAGGGACTCATGAATAACTATCAATAAACAAACAAACAAAAAACAGCTGTGAATCATTTAGGCAACAACACAGTATTAAGAATTAAACGTATGTAAACTTTTGAAAATGGTATTTTTTATAAATTCAACTATTTTTGCTTGTGGACTGTATGTAAACATTTTATGTGAAATGTCTGATTCAGGTCAGTAATAAAAATGACAAGCATTTTGTATAATCTATCTTATTTTGTTAAATAATTAACATTTTGCATATTCTGCAAGGTGTTAGTACACTTAGATCAAAAAAGTTCATCAAAATTTTCCATTCCTTTTGGTTTTAGGAAAATTTTGATGGAAGGTTTTGAAAGGTTTCACTTCAAATGTTGACTCCTGTATATATATATATATATATATATATATATATATATATATATAGAGAGAGAGAGAGAGAGAGAGAGAGAGAGAGAGAGAGAGAGAGAGAGATGGAGAGATGGTAATAACATTTTTTTCCCAATTTTAATCTTATTTTTAGAGACAACGAAAAGGAAAGAAATGTCTGGAGTCAGAAAGAGGGCTTGCATTTACCTTAAAAACGACATTGAAGAAGACTATTTCAACTAGAACCAACTCAAGCACACAATGGTGACAACACATTTGTAGTATAAGAACTTTCCCTGTGGTAATTATTCAGTTTCTTTTCATTCCCATTGTGTAGGCTTGTGACTTGTTTTAATCTTTGCAAATATTTTGTACAGTAAGTAAGCACTAGAATTAGAGACATGTACTACTTGGAATAGTGTTTTAAATAAACGTTAATTTTTCCTTTTGTGCAAAAAAGATCAAAATGAAAGAAAAAATGCAAAGTGGACCATCTTTTGCTCTTGTTTTGTGTAGTAATTCAGTTGTTTTATTATGAATATGCTGCTGTGTTTTGTCTTGTTTTCTAGTATAAATATCTAAATATACTGAAATTAAGATGCCTATACCTGACAAGTAAAATCACTTAAGATATTAAGTCTTGTTTTCTAACAAAAAATATTCAGTAAAATGTTCAGTAAAATTATTGTCTATACATCTAAATCAGTACTTTTAAAGTTTTTGTTGATTTAGAGCTTCATTTTACAACTCAACAAAAAGGTGGTATAAGACAGTAAGATAATTATGCATTATATAAGATGCTTGTAGTCACTATAAAGTCATAAATTTACTTGTATGATTTGTCTTATCAAGTAACAACAAAACATGCTTTTTCTGTAAAGCTGCATTGATATATGTATTGTGAAAAGCGCTATACAAATAAACAAATTGTATTTAAATTCTAGTTGTGTATACAATTTGTGTTTGTGTGTGTGTAGGTCTATTTATATATAAAAAAACGAGCTGGCCCAGATCCGGCATGGTACTGGCCCAGATCCGGAATGGTACTGGTCCAGATCTGGCATGGCACTGGCCCAGATCCGGAATGGTACTGGCCCAGATCCAGCATGGTACTGAACCAGATCTGACATGGTATTGGCCCAGATCCGGAATGGTACTGGCCCAGATCCGGCCTGGTACTGGACCAGATGCGGCCCACGTTTGGGCCAAATCACCATAAAGGACTCCACATCTGGCCCGGGGCTGGCCCAGTTCTGGTCCAGATGCGGAAAAACGGATCCGTGCCGGTATTGGCCCGTTGTGCCGTACAAAACCGGCCCGAGTCCGTTGCGCGGATCTGGCCCAGAACTTGCGATAGGTCTGGGCCAGATCTGGGCCAGATGATTTTTGCTATCTGGGTATGGTATTCAGAATATAAAATATTTTATAGCACTTTTTAATCTGTGATTGTGTGTTAAAAGTGTTCACGAGATACCAACCTTTCGCCAGCCGTCTTCTCTCCACAGATGATCCAGACAGATGTGGTGTGTACGGAGGGGAGGGGCTGTGTGCGTGTGTGTGTGTATGTGAGGGAAATACGCGTGAGTGACAGAGAGATGAATTGAGAGAGCAGGGAAATGCAGTTGAACGAATTCGCTGCGTGTTTTAAATAGCGTACAAAAGAATAACAAAACGCAATATGTGACGGTCGGTATTGATTTTTTTTTTTTTTTTTTGGTCGGTGTTGAATCTGTGGCGGTCAGAATTTAATCTGTGGCGCACCGCCACAGATTCGTCTATGTGTGGGAAACACTGCTGCAAGTGTACCAGGCGCAGGCACTTAAAGACCTGCACGAGAGTGGTCCTGACCAGGGGGTATTTGAAGAACGCCGCCACTGACTTCGCCCTTCGGGCCACTAAGTTCGCGGCCACCTATGGCTGACTCTGGCCCAGATGGCGGAGGCCGACAAAGTTCGCTTTCTCGACTCTCCCATCTCCCAGAGCGGCCTATTCGGTGACACCGTGAAGGATTTCGCTCAGCATTTCGCTCAGCGGCGTCGAACGTACCGCCGGCCCCAAAAGCCCGCGATCTTCCGCCCATCAGCATACCCCCGTCGAGATACCAGAGCAGTACGCCTCCCCGTCATTCGGGCTGGGCGTCTCCTTGGCGCTCCACAGGAGGAAAATAGTTCTCCACGGTTCAGAGGCAGACGGAGGCCATCCAACATATCCTGCCCCGCCGCGAAGTTACCATTCCGCCGCCTGGGCCCCCGCCTCCGCCTGCCCGTCGCCGAGGGCATCCCCCCGCGGCTCCGAAACCAGCTCCGTCCCCTGCTGAGCCACACGATCCAGGACTCGCAGCCCGACGTCGAGCTGCCCGTGGGAGAGGGACGCTGCTCGCCTCTCAGGGTCCTGCGAGGGAAGACTCTCGCAGGTGAGCTTCGAAGCGTCCCTGATGCGAGCACTGGAAGCGGGAGTTAGCCGTTCATTTGAAATCACAGAAAGACCTGACTTTCTCACCTCCGGGGCCCTGGCCCCGAGTTTCCTTCCTGAGCAGCACTTCCACTCCTCGGAACCAGACTCGGGACCGGATGTCGCCAGCGCGGGAACCAGGGAAGAAGGTAAGCACTGCTTAGTGCAGTTAGACACTTCCCAAGGACGTTCATCCTTCTGGGTTTTGTCTCCTTCCCTGTCTTTCCCTAGGCTGCCCCACCACGGTCACGTCGGTCAACGTTCCCTTGATACCACTACGCTGGTTGATACGGACGGTACGGCCCGGCTCCAGGCGTCCGCCCAGACTCAGAGGTACCCCTTACATTCTTTATTCGGCAGGCGTGCCTCTGTTCTGCCTGCGGAGGTTGCGTTCCTACTGGCGAAGGACGCGATCCAGCCTGTCCCTCCAGCCGGGACGAGGTCAGGATTTGACAAGAGTCCCGACTTCACGTGTCCAGTTAGAGTGGTGGGTTAACATCCACCCTGGATGGAGCTCTGTTCCGATCCCTTCTTAGGCTGTCGGCACACATGCTCACGACGAATCACATACAAGTATGTTTCCGTCTCCAGGGCTGGGTCGCAGCCATCTGCCTGAAGGGCACCCGCTGTCGCGTCTCGATCTTTCCCCGGCGCACACCCCTTCTGCGGTCTGCCCCGGGGATCAAGCGCTTCAGGGCGAGGTGCTTCCATCTGGCTAGTCCCCCTCCTTCCTGCCTTCTTTAGGCCATGGGAGCTCCCCTGTCCCCTCTTCGGCAGACAGGAATTCGTGTCTTCAACCGTCTCTTCGACTGGTGCTTTACCAGCCCACTCGTGAGTTCCATTGTGCGAATACAGGGACCTGGTGCTTCGGCACCCCCGCCATCTGGTCCTTCAGGCCAACCGAGGGAATCCTTTTCCTCGGTCGGGAGCCCGACTCGGTCCACAAGACGGCCCGCCTTGCTACCAAGAGCGCGCAGTCAGTGCTGTAGTCCCTGAGCTAATCAGGCACAATACAGCGGTCCTCTCAAAATCAGAGGCTCCTGGGGCACATGACAGCTCTAGCCGCTTGCCGCTAAGCTTGTTTCATGTGAGACCGCTTCAGCACAATCGAGCCCCATGATGGGCATGGCATCTCGGCTCACTCTGGACTGGCGTTTTCCCGCAGTATTGCCGACAAGTCAGCCCGTGGCTTACCACGGGTTGGGTTGCCATGTATGACAGAGGCTTACAGCTCCTCCCCATCTGCTCCCATGGAGTCCAACGTGGCAGATTTTGCTACTTGCCATTCACTTGAAGCAGGGAAACTCAACCATAGCCGGCGACTCCACCCCGTGACGCAGCTAGTTGGAGTTATATCGGCAAGGCCCAGCCACATCCGGAGGCTCGCCCTTCCGATTCCTCCCATTGCCAGAGTAACACTGGCACACAGCTGACCTCCGGGGCCCAAGTACGCCCTTCCCCAGCGAGCCTCCTTGCGCAGACTCTGTGCGAGTCCAGGGAGGACGAGGAGTAAGTCTGTAGGTTGCGCTACAAGGATGGCCCACCCGGACTTAGGTCTTAGTAACCATTCCCTCGCGGCAGTCCCTCCCTGTAAGGGCACGGTTTGACACTGTAGACCTCTCCGGCCTTCCACAGGCCGTGATACAAACTATCACTCAGTACTGAGCTCCCTTGACACAGGCAGGCTTACGCACTGAGATGAGGTCTATTTGCTGGCATTCCTCTCGCTGAGAGGCACAGAGATACACGATTGCAGTAGTGCTTCCTTTCCTGCAGGAGAGTTGGAGCGCAGGCTGTCCCCTCGACTCTCGGAATATATGCCGCCGCTTAGCCGCATATCACATGCAGTAGATGGAGCAAAGTAGGTAAGCATCCACTGGTCATGAGGTCCCTCAGAGGTGCCCAGACCGCACCTCATACCCTCTTGGGACCTCCATTTGAGCCACTGGCCTCAGTCGAGCTAGAATTCTCCCGGCAAAAGCCTGACTGAGTCCCATCTTATATACCCGTATGTACGGGGGCGTGGCCGGCGCGCACGTCCACTCGCCAATTTTAAATTGGCCTTTTTAATAAGGCTCAGAGATTCCCAACCAAGAAATTTAGTGTCAAAACGGTGGATTGCATGTTTTGCATGCAAATACCTGTAAAACTGAAACATAAAAAGTCTATGCAGATTTTGTAATGTCAACAATAGCCAGTATTTTGAAACCTGGTGTACTTTGATTGACTGCATGTACCTTGTGAAGTGAAAACAAGTGTTATTCTTTGACAGAATAATTTCATTTTGAGTCAGATTTCCAGTGTTTTGGTAAAGTTAGTGTGTGCAGAGAAAGATGTGTTCTATTTTGAAATGAAGAGTTAGTATATATTTAACAAAATGTATTTTTGAGAAGAAAATTATCCATTTGGCCAATTGTGTTTTGTAGTTGCGAGTCTGTGTTAAGAGTTTAGAAAAAGTATCTGAAGTATGGGTAAGCGCTTGTTAGCGATTGAAAAAAACTGTAAAGTCACTTTTATTCAACCAGCAAGTTTTTTGGATTAGAAATGACACAGACGTCTCCAAGAAGATAATAAGACAATGTACAAGAGGCATCATTGTGGAAATAATTATTACTCGTCTTTTATTTACATTTGAACAAAAAGTGGCATGTCCAAAATTGTTCATACCCTTCTCAATAATCAATAGAAAAGCCTTTATTGGCTATTACAGCAATCAAACGCTTCCTATAATTGCTGACCAGCTTTTTGCATGTCTCCACTGGTATTTTTGCCCATTCTTCTTTAGCGATGAGCTCCAACTCTTTCAGGTTGGAGGGTCTCCTTGCCATCACCCTGATCTTTAGCTCCCTCCACAGATTCTCAATTGGATTTAAGTCAGGACTCCGACTGGGCCACTGCAAAACATTAATATTTTTGTCTGCTAACCATTTCTTCACCAATTTTGCTGTGTGTTTTGGGTTGTTGTCGTGCTGAAATGTCCACTGGTGCCCAAGGCCAAGTTTCTCTGCAGACTGCCTGATGTTGTTGTTGTGAATTTTGATGACTTTTTTATGGTGCTGTTTACTGTTATTAGGTCCCTGGTCCACCGGCTGAAAAACACCCCCAAAACATTAGGTTCTCACCACAATGTTTGACAGTGGGGATGGTGTTCTTAGGGTTGAAGACTTCTCCTTTTTTTTACGACAAATGAAGGCTATATCATTGTGGTCAAACAATTAAATTTTTGTTTCATCTGACCATAAAACAGAAGACCAGAAGTCTTCTTCTTTGTCCAGATGAGCATTTGCAAAGGCCAAGTGGGCTTTTGTGTGCCTTATCCTCCTGGCCAGCACAGGTGTCACTTTTGGCTTCCGACCACGTCCTCTGAGATTTTTCACAGTGCGGAACATGTTGTATTTTTTAATAATACTTTGCACTGTAGCCGCTGGAACTTCAAAACATTTAGGTATGGTCTTATAGCCCTTTCCTGACTTGTGAGCAGCCACAATGCGCAGCCGCAGGTCCTCAGTAAACTCCTTTGTCTTAGCCATGACTGTCCACAAACCAACTGCAGAGAGCTTCTGTTTTTCACCTGTTGAGTTGATTAAAACAGCTGTTCCCAATTAATCAGGGTAATTAGGATGCTTTAGAACAGCTTGGACTATTTGGAATGGTATAGAACTTTGGATTTTCCCATAGACTGTGACAGTTTGCAAAGGGTATAAATCATTTTGGACATGTAAATAAAAGCTGAGAAATATTTTTTTCCACAATGATGCCTCTTGTACATCATCTTATTATCTATTGGGAGAAGCCTGTGTCAAAAGTAACTTTAAGTCAGAATTTGCCAGGGGTATAAATAATTTCGGGCTTGACTGTATATATCTATCTGAAACATGCTATTACAGTTTTTCTTGATTGCTTTGACCTGGTTAAAGAAACTAGGATCCACTCAGTTTTCATCATCACTATCTCAGCAGAGCAGAAGACACGTCCTGCAAATGTGTTAACCCTTTCTCATTAGATTGACACATTTTCCCCACCCTTTTGCAAAACAGTTAACATGGATGTCATTCAAGCAGTCCATACTCCATTGTTTTAGCTATGGTAACCAAACAGAAACCATCTATTCCTAACTATTAGAAACGACCTAGATCAGTATGAAATCACTGAAGCTCCTGTTTGACAGTCCTTCATACAAATCTTCAACTAGCAATCAGTCTGCAGGCCTTATAAAAAAGGGTGCCACGTTTGTGTTGTTCTTTGCCAGCATGGATGGAGGAGGTCTAGGCAGATGAGAGTGAGAGGTAGAGGGGTTTACTGAAATACAGTTTTTTACAGACGCTAGGACACATTTCTCAATACTTAGGTCACTTTTGCAAAACTCTTCACACAGTGAGCACAACAGAAGTCTATGTGGGCTAAACTGAGGATCAATTATCATTGTTTTGGCACAAAATGCATTCAATGACTACATCTCTCAAATTTCATGAATTCTTTTCTCACTCAGACACAACAACTGCCAAAAATCTTTGTATGTACAGGACATTTAGCACGTGCTTACATACTGTTTTTAAAACTGTTAAACTAATGTTCAAAACAATAACATAATGCAACAGCAATATTTTATTGAAACATATTTCAAATCTAAAAATGCGAGTAGATTAGCATTACTATTGTATCTGTATCAGTGGATGGTGTGTATACAAATTCTTGTATTTTGGAATTACAGTACTTAGTGCAAAAAAATAAAAATAAATAAACAACATAAAATATTGACGAATTCTGCATCGTGTCTGATTCATTCCAGTAACATATATTGCAGTTATAAACAATATATATTGCAATTATAAACAGAGATGTGTCCTTGTTTTACACAAGAAAACACTGTGTAATGCTACATGTTGTTAGTGTTTTTCAGTGGTGGAAAGAGTACTGAAAATTTATACTCAATTACAAGTACTGTTACATTGCTGAAATTGTACTCAATTACAAGTAAAAGTACTGGTGTTAAAAAAGTAATTAAGTAAAAGTACAAATTACTCTTCATAAAAACTACTCAGAGTACTAATTACTTTTTAGGTGGTGGTATTTATTGAATTATCCATAATTGCTGAATCAGACAAGATCCAGACAATAAAGCACACGCTGCTTTTATGATGTCGTACTGATCAATCTTAGATGGTTGTTTCCTCCGGGGGGAAAAAAATCATAGAGGAATTATACAAATTAAATTATAGGTTAATCACCCTATATATTTTCCATTCATTACATAACACAATAAGAAAAAAAACAGTATGCCTTACTAATATATATTTACAGTTTTTTACAGACGCTAGGACACATTTCTCAATACTTAGGTCACTTTTGCAAAACTCTTCACACAGTGAGCACAACAGAAGTCTATGTGGGCTAAACTGAGGATCAATTATCATTGTTTTGGTACAAAATGCTTTCGATGACTACATCTCTCAAATTTCATGAATTCTTTTCTCACTCAGACACAACAACTGCCAAAAATCTTTGTACATACAGGACATTTTGCACGTGCTTACATACTGTTTTCAAAACTGTTAAACTTATGTTCAAAACAATAACATAATGCAAAACTGAATAAGACAGCAAAATTCAACAGCAATATTTTATTGAAACATATTTCAAATCTAAAAATGCGAGTAGATTAGCATTACTATTGTATCTGTATCAGTGGATGGTGTGTTTGCAAATTCTTGTATTTTGGAATTACTTAGTGCAAAAAAATAAAAATAAATAAACAACATAAAATATTGACGAATTCTGCATCATGTCTGATTCATTCCAGTAACATATATTGCAGTTATAAACAATATATATTGCAATTATAAACAGAGATGTGTCCTTGTTTTACACAAGAAAACACTGTGTAATGCTACGTGTTGTTAGTGTTTTTTAGGCCATTGTTTTGTGGGTGACAAAGTGTGTTTGTCGGCTGTCAACCTTTGCTAGTGTTCTGGAAGAATGAGTTTATTTGAGACCTGAATAAAGTGTTTTGGTAGTTGTAGTGCATTTTGAATGTGAAATGAACTGCTTTGTCAAGCTGAAAGTCGGTTAGGAGAAGAGTTTTGCAAAAGTGACCTAAGTATTGAGAAATGTGTTCTAGCGTCTGTAAAAAACTGTAAGATATTAAAACAAGTACACAGTAAGCAATGCAATAAGAACAAATAAACAAATTAGGAATTAATTAATACAGTATGTATTACAATGATGATAGATTTGCATGTTCTAGTTAGAGCTGGGCGAAATGTCTTAAAAATAAAATTGTAACGTAAAGAATGAGGAGAAAGCAAATGCAGGTGAAAACACAAACTTTATTGAATGATTTGTTGATGAATGGCGTGACGATGATGATAGTGATGATGGTGATGTTTTCCCGGCTGAGTGACACGAGGGCTAGATGGCTGGTGAGATGAAGCGTGGTGATTTCCGTGATTTCCTGACGTTCCCAGCCTCCAGTACCTGTTGATTAAAGTCATCAATTAGAGAGTGATCCAATATGTCTCTAGCAGGAACCCAACTTCTCTCCTCCGGACCGTAACCTTCCCAGTCCACCAAGTACTGGAATCCGCGTCCCCTCCGTCTTGAGTCCAGAATACGATTGACCGAATAAGTGGGTTCCCCGTCTACGAGTCGCAGCGGTGGGGGAACCGGGGCTGGCGGATTAATGCGTGCAAAAAACACAGGTTTGATCTTGGAAACATGAAACACGGGATGAATCCTCCTGTACACTGGTGACAGTGACTAATGATCTTGGTGACAGAAAACGGGCCAATAAATTTAGGAGCAAGTTTATTCGATACGGATCGGAGAGGAATGTTTTTAGTAGAAAGCCACACTTTAGAACCGACGACGTATACGGGAGGCCTAGACCGGTGGCGATCGGCTTTGGCCTTGGTGCGCGCTCCCACCTGGACTAGAGTCTCACGGGCTCTAGACCAGGTGCGATGACACCTCTGGACGAAGGCGTGAGCAGAGGGAACAGCGACTTCGGATTCCAGACTGGGAAAAATTGGTGGCTGGTAACCTATACTACATTCAAATGGGGATAGGCCCGTGGATGATACTGGTAACGAATTGTGGGCGTACTCCACCATAGAAAGCTGCTGGCTCCAGGAGGAAGGATTTCTAGTGACCATACATCTTAACGTTCTCTCCAAATCTTGGTTGGCTCTCTCAGTTTGCCCATTGCTTTGAGGATGGAACCCCGAAGAGAGACTAACAGTGGCCCCCAGAAGTTTACAAAATTCTCGCCAAAATTTGGACACAAATTGGGGTCCCCTGTCAGAGACCACGTCTATCGGGAGGCCATGTAACCGAAAGACGTGGTCAATGACCGCTACCGCCGTCTCCTTGGCTGAGGGTAATTTGGGCAAGGGGATGAAATGAACCGCCTTCGAGAACCGGTCCACCACGGTCAAAACTACCGTGTTACCCTGAGAGGGTGGGAGGACGGTGACAAAATCTAGCGCAATGTGGGACCAGGGTCTTGAAGGGATTGGCAGCGGTTGTAGGAGCCCATCTGGGGGTCTGTTAGAAGTCTTACCAGTGGCACAAACTGAGCAAGCCAAAACAAAACTGCAAATATCTCGAGCCATGAGTGGCCACCAAAATCGTTGCTTGACCAAATGTATGGTGCGATTAACCCCTGGATGACATGCCACATTGGAACAATGTCCCCACTGGATAACTTCGGACCTTAACAGCTCTGGCACAAACAAACGGTTCGGTGGGCAACCGACCGGAGGCGTTACCCCATGTAAGGCTGTCTTAACCTTCGACTCGACCTCCCAACTGAGAGTAGAGACAATAAGTGTCTCGGGAAAAACACCCTCGGGAGTGGACGGGCGATCGGATCGGTCAAAAATACGAGATAAAAAATCGGGTTTGATGTTTTTAGAACCCGGGCGGTACGAAAGAGTAAAGTCAAAACGTCCGAAAAAAAGTGCCCACCGAGCCTGCCTAGAGTTTAGTCTTTTAGCAGTTCTGATGTATTCTAGATTCTTATGATCGGTCCATACAATAAAAGGTACCCCCGACCCTTCCAACCAGTGGCGCCATTCCTCCAATGCTAGTTTGACTGCCAACAGCTCTCTGTTACCAATATCAGAATTTGACTCAGCTGGCGACATGCGATGAGAAAAAAAACGCGCAGGGATGCACCTTGTCGTCCGTGGGTGAGCGCTGGGAAAGTACCGCACCTACCCCCACCTCTGATGCGTCGACCTCCACCACAAACTGACGTGATGGATCAGGGGTGACTAGGATGGGAGCCGAAACGAAGCGGCCTTTGAGTTTGGCAAATGCAGCTTCCGCTGCATCTGACCACCTGAACGTCGTTCGGGGAGAGGTCAAGGCAGTCAGAGGTGCGGCTAGTTGGCTGAAATTGCGAATAAACCGCCGGTAAAAATTGGCAAAACCCAGAAACCTCTGTAGGGCCTTACGGGAATCTGGGGTTGGCCAATCCACCACAGCTCTAACCTTCTCGGGATCCATGCGCATACCCTCGGCCGACACGATGTACCCTAGGAAAGGAACAGACTGTGCATGAAAATCGCATTTCTCCGCCTTGACAAAAAGCCCATTCTCTAACAGCCGCTGAAGCACTCGTCTGACGTGCTGAACGTGTTCCTGGAGAGAAGAAGAAAAAATCAATATGTCGTCCAGGTAGACATATATGAACTGATCGACCATATCTCTCAACACGTCATTGACGAGTGCCTGGAAGACCCCTGGGGAGTTGGACAAGCCGAAGGGCATGACCAAGTATTCAAAGTGCCCCCTGGGGGTGTTAAAGGCAGTCTTCCACTCATCTCCCCCCCTAATGCGGACCAAATGATAAGCGTTCCTTAAATCCAATTTCGTGAAGATTGACGCTCCCTGTAACCTCTCGAAGGCTGAAGATATTAACGGCAAAGGATAAGTATTCTTTACCGTAATATTGTTCAGCCCTCGGTAATCAATGCAAGGTCGCAGAGAACCGTCCTTCTTCCCAACAAAAAAGAACCCCGCCCCCGCTGGAGAAGAGGAGGGTCGTATGAACCCGGCTGCTAGAGAATCAGAAATGTATTTCTCCATAGCCTCTCTCTCAGGAACTGAAAGTGAATATAATTTGCCCTTAGGCGGAGACGTACCTGGCAGTAACTCTATAGCACAGTCATAGGGACGGTGAGGAGGAAGAAAAGCAGCCCGACACTTACTGAACACTTCCTTCAGGTCGAGGTACTCCCTGGGCACGTTACTCAGATCCGCCGCCTTCTCCTGCAACACAGAACCAGAAACAGATGGACAAGCAGACAAAAGACATGATTCAACGCTCCATTCAGTAACCAACTTCAGCTGCCAATCAATCCGGGGGTTGTGTTTGATGAGCCAGGGGTGTCCCAGGACGATGGGGGCGTGAGGGGAGTCCAGAATGTAGAATGAGATGCTCTCACGATGGTTGCCAGACACCGTGAGAGTGATGGGATCCGTGATGGAGGTGATGGTGGGCAGGTTCTGGCCATTGAGGGCGTGTACGGCAATGGAGTCTGTGAGGGGCTGGAAAGGAACATGATTACGTTGTGCAAAAGAAAAATCCATGAAATTACCCTCTGCTCCCGAATCCAAAAGTGCCGTGCAGTGCTGATCCTGTTGCTGCCATCTAAGCCTAACCGGGAGGAGCGTGGAGGTGGTGTTGAACGAGGACTTGTTAGCGGAAATCCCACCCGACAGTAGCCTCTTACTTACTGCCGGGCTGGCCCTTTTACGGGGCAGTTAAACGCGAAATGACCAGCTGCCCCACAATATAGACAGAGTCCTTGGGACCTCCGCCTCTCCTTCTCCTCCCGGGAAAGCCGAGCCCGACCCACCTGCATGGGCTCGGGATTGTTGAAAGGGCTGACCGCGTCGCTGCCGCTGGCTCGAGTTGGAAAGCCCTCCCCAGGGGGGAGCCGAGCGGGTGTCCATCGACGCTCGGCTCGGGAGAGTCGAGCATCTACCCGCAGGGCCAGGTCTATGAGGCCGTTGAGGTTGGCGGGTAGGTCCAGGGCGTATATCTCCTTCTGGACGCGGTCAGCCAACCCATGCAGGAACATGTCCCACTGCGCCTCCTCATTCCACTGACACTCAGCCGCCAGGGTTCGGAATTCAATGCTGTAATCTGAAACGGACCTCCCCCCCTGTCGGAGATCCGCCAGTGTCCAGGGTCAAAAACCCGTTTCATTTCGGCGGAGAGTGCTGAGAACGAGGCACAGCAGGGATCTTGGTTCTCCCACACCGCCGTTCCCCACAGTGCCGCCCTCCCCGTCAACAGGGTGAGCGCGAACGCCACCTTGCTCTCCTCACTAGGGAATGTGCGGGGTTGGAGTGTAAAATGCATCGAACATCTAGTGAGGAAAGCGCGGCAGAAGTTCGGCTCACCTCCGTAGAGTTCTGGTGGGGGAAGGCGGGGCTCCGGCTGATGTTCCGCCCCAGATGGTCCAGATGGGGCGATCGGAGCTGGCGGGGCAGGCGGTGTGGCGGCCCCTGACGTAGCGGTGTTTCTCTCATTATCGCCCAGCCGGGAAAAACACTCGTGGAGTGCCTCTTCCACCGAAAGTTGTTTTGTGTCTGCTGCTTCCATTTATGATCTGACAGTTCTGTAACGTAAATAATGAGGAGAAAGCAAATGCAGGTGAAAACACAAACTTTATTAAATGATTTGTTGATGAATGGCGTGACAATGATGATAGTGATGATGGTGATGTTTTCCCGGCTGAGTGACACGAGGGCTAGATGGCTGGTGAGATGAAGCGTGGTGATTTCCGTGGTGAAGGTGAACATCCAGTGAATCCAAGAACATAAACTCCGAACAGATAATCCACAAGACACAAACTCCACAAGACAATCCACGACATCCAACACAACAAACTGTCAGATAGGGAAGAAGAGATTGGAGTGAGTATATGTAGCCTGTGATGATGAGGGACACCTGGTGCAGGACTGATTGACAGCTGCGCTGAATGAGCGTGACGCACAACGTAATGACACACACACAGAGACGTGGCATGAGAACACGGCAGATGTGAGAACCGTGACAAAAATCCCTGATTTTTTCACAAAAAATCCGATTCACGATTTAAATAGATTGCATAGATCCCCCCCCCCCCCAAAACATTTAGCATGTAAAGAAACCCCAGCTTTTCCACAACATATGGGCACCATATATTTCGCAATATACATTGCAACTGCATCAATGATTGCTTTCCACCAGTCCCCATTCTTATTATACCCGACACAGTAAATGTTTGTAAGACAAATAAATATGAGATGGGAAGAAAATATATTTTCCATGCTTTTCTCTTGCAGTTGTATTTAAAATTATAAAATTTTGAATACAGAAATATTAAATGATTTAAATAACCGAAACGATCTGCCAGCAGGTGGTAGCAAGACACTGATTTAATGACTGAATCATATCATTCATTTGATTCGTTCGAACCGCTGGTTCACTCAGAATGAAGCAAGTGAGCTGTTTTTATGAATGGGAAATTGAATCATTTCACTAGATTCGTTTAAAAACGCACGTTCCTTCATAAACGCTCAGATGTGACTTGTAGACTACTTTTGACCAAGAAATAGAGCAAAATTAGGCAATAGTGTTAAAGTCAGACAATGTAAGTCACTTAATAATAACTTCTTGTTTATTTAACTGTTGTGTTAAATCAATATATCATTTACAAACTCCCTTAAAAATTATTAAAAGCTGTTATCTTGGATCGCAATATCACAAAGCTCTATTATAATCAACAATGCTCACTATACTGTACAATCAGTCTCTTATTTACACTCTCTCTACGCTTTGTTTCTGAAAGGATTTGTGACATTTGTCTGATATATTACTCAACATTGCAAAAACACGTAGAAACCTGTGAAGCTCCCCTGAGCGCAAACACAAAGATGCTGATTGGGTCCGGCTAACTGGCTAACAAGCAGCTAATCATATACCTTTAGTGGCTCCCATTATTTGTTTTCCGTGCCTGTCTGAAAACAAAAATATATATATTAGTGTGTTTCTAATATGGTAAATGCGCGGGGGAGGGATGAGCCCATTCGGAACTGCTGGAGCCCTGAGAGGAGTGTCAGCGGATATTAAAGAGAAAACGTCTCTAGGTTACGTATGTAACCATGGTTCCCTGAGAAGGGAACGAGACACCGCGTCCCCTAGGGGTCGCTATTGGGGAACGCTGCAGCGTGACTCGTGTCTGAAGAATGCATATAGAAAAACTACATGAAATGGCCGGAGACAGTGTATGACGTCACCGCAGCGCGGTTTTCTTATTAAAAGAAAAAATGGATCGTACTCATCCATGAGTGACCTGCATTTAACTCAAACTTAAACAAAACCTGTTTAAGGAGTCAAAATCCAGACCATCGGTAATGGCTCATGTTGTAGGGCTCAGACCTGGGCCTTCATGGAGTGAAGGACTTAAAGGCAGTGATCTACTTAGTCCAAGACACATAAATCCAGAAAGGCCAAATGACCCTGGGAAAACTAACAGAGTGGGCTGTCTACTTAAACCCTAGCAGGGGAGACAGCACCATCTAGGCAAGAGCTTAAAAAGGACTGCTTTTCTTTTTTTTAAAAACCCCCAAAGGGGAGTAATCAGTAAGCCAACACACAGACATCCGCAGATATTTGTATGTGTAGGAAGGACTACCAGAGGCAAAGAACTGACCGAAAGCCTCCAGCCCTAAAAGGAGGAAGAATTAACACACAGCTAGCCTCAGACAGCTGTAGTTAATAAGACTGTTCTGCCATAATCATGGTCGAACTAGTCTAGGAAAATCTCCCCCCTTTATATATACACTATATATATATATATATATATATATATATATATATATATATATATATATATACACACATACACGCATACATAACATGCATATGTATATACATATACATACATTCACATTTATGGCAGTAAATTAACTCCACAATCGCGACGCGCAGCCCATATACGGCTCCCGCGGGAGCTAAACAAACTCCGCCCAGGCGCCAAAATTCCCTCGGGAATAAACAAGCAAGGAGCCGCTGGCGACGCCGCGAATGCGTCTGTTAATGCCGCGAGAGGCAAACACACTCATGCAAAATGAGGAACAGAGAAACTCACCTCCCTCCTTTGCAACTGCGTTTTCGCGATAAGCCCATTAGTCCCTCGGGAGCTGGACGACCTGTAATTTACCACACCCACGCAGCAGAGAGTCGTTGTAAGTGGGTATGAGAGCGTGCCTCTAGTTACAAACAAGCAATGAATGCACCGATTGCATTCTACTCTCTCAAGAGCTAATCTTGCTTGCATTATCCCCTCACAGCTCGGGCAGTGTGAAAGTGCAGGTATCAGATTACCACACACGTCACAAGCAGGCCTCCGGTGAGAGAATATGCACTCCTAGACAAAGAGAAGCTGAAGACAGCGAAGAGGATATGTGTTTACACCGGTGGCTCTTTATACTGTGTCGCCCGGTAGTGACGCACCAGCAGCGACGAGCGCGCCGCGGTGACGTCATACGCTGTCGCCGGCCATTTCATGGGCTGTATCCGAAATCGCCCCCTATACCCTATTCACTATTCCCTACATTAGTCCACTAGTACAGTTCACTTGAAGGAGTGAATGAAAACGAGTGAGTGAATTCGGACACTAAGCGCACCGGAAGGACTGACGCTTTTGCATAGTATATTGCTTACTGTTTAACAATCATTTAAAACGCACAGTTCGAGTAGTAAGATTAAAGGATTTATCTTGAACTAGGTCAAGGAGTTTATGTATAAACATTGGTTAAACAATTTAATAATCAATTTACAACAAATTTGTACCTGTGTTGTACGCTGCATTACGCAGTGGACGAGCGCGTTGTAAAATGAACAGATGGATGATTCAGCTGCGGGCGCCATCGTCTGGAGAGACGCGGGAATTCAGTCGGCGCGCAACTCTCACAGTGCATTATGGGTTATCTCTAGCTGTTGAGCGTACATCGGTTGTACACTCGTTTTTGCGGAGCATTGTGGGATTGAATGAGTGCACTCGAGAACGTCCACTATGGTTTCGAACACCACTTAAAATGGCTGTCCCCTCAAATAGTGCCCTATTTGAGGGTATAGGGGGCGATTTCGGATACAGCCATGTAGTTTTTCTATATGCATTCTTCAGACACGAGTCACTCTGCAGCGTTCCCCAATAGCGACCCCTAGGGGACGCGGTGAGAGTTCCCTCGGAAGGGAACCGAATTTCATTCAAAAAAATCGATGTAAACTACACATTCGAGTTAATCGATAAAATCGATATATCGCCCAGCCCTAGTTCTAGTAATGATTATCTTATAAATAGCGCGCCGGAAAAAATAAATAAAAATAACGGAACTTGTTTTTCGGTTCAAATACTATACCAGGCTTTTCATTGGTCCGTTAAGAAGAGATATTTTTATTGGCTACCGAAATGCAACAGCATATGCTGGTTGGGTAGGTTTTGGTGCTGGGATGCTGGTTTTAGCTGGTTTATGCTGGTCCTTTGCTGGTTAATGCTGGTCCTTTGCCGGTTTATGCTGGTCCTTAGCTGGTTAATGCTGGTCCTTTGCTGGTTAATGCTGGTCCTTAGCTGGTTAATGCTGGTCCTTTGCTGGTTTATGCTGGTCATGTTGCTGATCAAGGACCAGCATAAACCAGCAAAGGACCAGCATAAACCAGCAAATGGCCAGCATAAACCAGCAAAGGACCAGCAATGGACCAGCATAAACCAGCAAAGGACCAGCATAAACCAGCTAAAACCAGCATCCCAGCACCAAAACCTACCTAACCAGCATATGCTGTTTTTTTCAGCAGGGTTGTACTCAAGTACAAGTAAAATTACAGACTTAAAATTATACTCATGAAAGTACAAATACCCCAAAAATTACTTACAGTTTTTTCCAATTGCTAACACACAATTTTTCAAACTAGTCTGGTTTTATCAAAATACTTAACACAATTCACAAAACCACACACCCAAACGGCAAAATACCTCATATATCCTGTAAAATGAAGCACTGCAACCGAAACTACACATAGCATTATCAAAATCAAACTTTTGCATGAAATGGCACACACTTCATTCATATTACCAGATTTTTGCCTAACCAACTACACACTCTTGGGCATAATGAAAAGCACCCCCATCTTTAGTATGCTTTGCCATAATACTAAAATATGTATCAGATTGCTCACATGCACAGACATATGCAGATACACACACATCCTGTTGCAACAATTTTTTTTTTTTTTCACTACAGTAAACAAGTCAGTGCAACATATGCACAGCAGATATATTGTAAGGAGTTAAATTATCTGCTCATGGAATTAAAATACAGTACGAACAGATGGCATGCAACAAAACAATAAACCTAAGGGATCTTCAAAGAAGACCAAACAACCCCACCATGCTACTTTGAATTCCCCGCCTCTCACTCTCACACCCACACCTTTCTCCCTAAAAGCTTTTGTTTAAAGTCACATGTGGAAGATGCACATGATACTCATGTTATATCTTGTGAATGTATTGTTTTTTCCCCTTCATGTTTGGAATCAATCTAATGGTCTCTGTGTGATTGGTAAAATGGTCTCAATTTCATAGCAGTCACATGTACTGTAAGAAAGATTGAAAACTTCCATAGAATTGGGTTTGCTGCTATTGGGTGTGTTTTCCCTTTAGGGGCAGATGGGAACCTCCAACCAGGTGCGAACCTGGGGTTGCGAGAACTCCTGAAAGACCAAAAGGTCTTTGTATTTTTACAACTGATTGGAATATTTGTTTGTTCTGGTCTGGTATATAAGGCAAGTGATGAAACACAACTTGGGGATTTTTGTAGCCAAAACCCCCACACTGTATGTATGCGAGGGTCTCTGGAGCTAAACCTCCAGGTCTCTCTCATGCTGCAGTGTGTCTCTCTGGTAGTCAGGTATGTCTTTCCCACTCTTAGATACATCTTTGAGTCATTGAGGTTATGTATTTATCTAAATTGAAACTGAATTGTATTCTCATTGTTTAATTGTGTAATTGGCATGATAGAGTTTACCTGACAAATAAAATGTTATATTTGGCTATTCTGATATGTCCTGAAATCAATATGACTAGTAAATTGTGAGGAGACTTTTGTTATAGACATTAGGTCCTCCAACGAACGAATAATTGAAAATATGGAATGTCTAGAATAATCAAGTAGTTAATTCATAATCGATATTTGTGATAACCTTTTGATTGGAAATACAGTCTAAATTTAATGATCACTTAAAATTGGAGTCAGATTAGAACAGAGCAAGACTAAAATTGAAACGCAAATCTTGAAGCGCTGTAAAAGACCGAACATGTAGTAAACCTTCATCCAGATCGCTGGAACTTCGTTTTCGGGCCAGTGAATCGGTCCTTTCAATATTTACATGGGACTGAACAAAAATATTCTTACAAAAAAACAGTAAACTGAAAAATAAAATTTCAGAAAAAAATATATTACAGTTAAAAAAAAAAAAAATTCTCACCCGTGGTCTTTTTATAGTGCTTACATCCTGATTGAAGTGTTCACAATTAACCATTGAGGTGTTTGGCCAGGTGGCACATGTAATTGGCCAATTAGCTCATGCAGTGTCATTTTGAATAGCAGTGTTTTGAAATGGCAAGCATGTGACTTTATGTCAGATTGTTGTGTCTTATGCAGAGAACTGTTTTCAGTGCATTTAAAAAGTGTCATTTTGAATTGCAAAATGTGTGTAAAGCAGAAAATGTGTTTAGACTTTTGAAGACTTGAGAAGAAGTTTTGCTATCTGTGTGTCAGTTTAAATAATTGTGCTGTGCATGTCATTTTAGTGTGTTAGCAATTGGAAAAAACTGTAATTACAGTAATGTGAGTAGCTGTAATTCGTTACCTCCACCACTGGTGTTTTTTAGGTCATTGTTTTGTGGGTGACAAAGTGTGTTTGTCGGCTGTCAACCTTTGCTAGTGTTCTGGAAGAATGAGTTTATTTGAGACCTGAATAAAGTGTTTTGGTAGTTGTAGTGCATTTTGAATGTGAAATGAACTGCTTTGCCAAGCTGAAAGTCGGTTAGGGGAATTGTGTGAAAAGTTTTGCAAAAGTGACTTAAGTATTGAGAAATGTGTCCTAGCGTCTGTAAAAAACTGTAATAAGCACACAATGCACCAACTACACACTGATGGTATGAATAAAAAACACATTTGGCTTTTGCTTTCTCTGTGCACAAGGTAGGCTATGTCAGTTTGAGGTCATACTTTTGTCATAGTTCTGAAAAAATAGAGGGATCCAAACTTCAAGTACTGGTGTTTATTTACACACATCAAAACAAACACAAGTGTTTTTTCCAAGTCAAAACAAAATACTGTAAATAATATAGCCATATAGCCATAATATAGCCATAAATGTGTATAGTTTTGCTAGGAGTGTGTTGATCATTTGGAAATTGAGAGTAAAGCAGTGAGTTGTATTTACAGTTCCGCAAAAAGAGTGCAGTGGATTGTACAGTTTTGCAAAGTGTGTTGTGCCAAATTAAGTGAATTTTTTGAATGAGTTTTTCATTACAGTTTTTTTTGATTGCTTAAGCACGATTATCAAAACAGGGCCCGTGTTTTCAAAACAGTACACACAATTAGCACAACCACACACCCAATTAGCAAAACACTACAGATCCTTTGCATAATTAAACACTCTTGTAAAAACTATACACTTATGTTTAAAAACCACACTTTTTTACCGTAAGAAACACACATTTAACATTTACTATACTCTGTTTGCACGACTTACACTCTGCTGTGATAAACCTAAAACACTTTAAGCACTTCTACTTCCCTATAATTAGAGTAGGCTACCATCAACAAAGTACAAATATAAAGTAAAACCACCAAACATTACACAAGACCAATGTTGCACACTGAAGAAACTCATTTATTTCTCAACATGCCCAAAATGTTGACATGGAGATTCATAGTACTGTAACAACATGTCACTTTACGTATTGTACTGTAAGTTTACTGTTACAAAAAAAAAAAAAAGACATTGTCTCTTCGCCTAGCTGGATCTGCCCAGAGAATTTCATCAACATCGCAGGCAATGTTGCCATTAGCAAGACACCTTGGAAAGAAACGTCTTGAATGACGAATCCATCCTTGTATTGCTGCTACCTCCATCTGGTCACAGGCCTCCTCCATGGCTTGGATGAGGGGTACCTCAGCCTGGAGACGGAGATCATATACCTTCCACCGCCATGCCGAGAAAAACTCTTCTATAGGGTTGAGGAATGGAGAGTATGGTGTAAGATATAGGACGGTGAAATGTGGATGGTGCTGAAACCAGTTCTGAACCAGATCAGAGCGGTGGAAAGACACATTGTCCCAGACAACAATGTATTGCATATGATCGATTTGATTTGCTGCTGTCATGTTGTGCAATTGGTCCAAGAATGTAAGTATGAGTGCTGTGTTGTAAGGGCCCATATGGGCATGGCGGTGGAGGAACCCATTCTGTGTAATGGTTGCACAGAGTGTTATATTTCCCCCACGTTGCCCTGGGACATTGACTTTAGCCCTCTGGCCAATGACGTTTCTTCCCCTCCTTCGTGTTCTCGTCAGGTTGAACCCAGCCTCATCTACGTAAATGAACTAATGCTGGATCTCCTCTCCATCCATTCGTAAAACTACCTGAAGAACTGTGTCAGGCAAAATTGTGTAGTTCAGTGTAGATGTAGTATACATATTACAGTACAGTAAAAGATTATGAGACAGTATGCAAGATCACACTGCTAAAGTGAATACATACCTCTGCATAATCATGCCGCAGTCGTTTCACCCTTTCGGAATTACGCTCGAAAGGCACTCGATAAATTTGCTTCATTTGAATGTTTTTTTTAAGGATGCGTACCAGTGTTGATATTGAGACCTGATGGATATCGTTGAAACTGGCATTGTTATTGACAATGTTAGCTTGGAGCTGTTTGAGTGTTATAGCATTGTTGGCCAAAACCATGTTTACTATCTCCCTCTTTTGCTGTTCTGTAAACATAGGAGGCCTTCCACCTTGTTGTTCCTGACCCTCAATCCTATGTAGAAAAAAAAAACAGTAAACAATAGTACAGTAATTTAAAGGACAATTGGTGTATCTACAATTAAGCAAACAAGTGTTTGCACACCTGATGACTGTGGTGAACCAATTGGTTGGGCGGTGCGGTAATTTGACAGTCAGTGCTTTGGTATTGCAAGGAAAAGACTTCATGATAGATTTTTGTGTGTAATGTATGTTAAGTGTGTTTAGTGTTTTGCAAATCACTGTGTGTAGAGTTTTGCAACAAGTGTGAGGTTGACAATGTGCTTATAGTTGTGCAAATATGGGCTGATGTTTTGCTTCTTGAGTGTAAGGTTTTGCTAATAGTGCACTACTTTTAATTTTAGTGTGTAAGCAATCCAAAAAAAACTGTAAATGCCTGAAATAAGTTGGTTAATTTACATTTACATCTATGCTTTTAGCAGATACTTCTATGCAAAGCAACTTACCAAAGAGGAACCAAGCAATTTATCAAAGAGCCAACATTCATTGTTGTACACAATGGCAGATTTATTAGACATTCGGAAACCAGCTTTTGTGCGTGTGTGTGTGTGTGTGTGTGTGTGTGTGTGTGTGATGTGGGTGGAAAAGATGATCACCTGGGGCCAGTTGCATAAACATAGCCACAATGCTATGTTAAGACACTGTGTCTTAAGAAATAGTTTGACCAACTACAAATTAGCCAAGAGGTAATCAGTCTTACTTTTCTAGCTTAAATTGAGCCAATTTATCTTTTTGTAACTGACTTTAAGAAGTTAATACTAGTCTTTAAGAAAATAAATGAGATGACAAACATTTTAAGACTAGTCTAAGCATTTTATGCAACCTGCCTCAGGACATTAAGAAACCTGTGGGTAGTGTTGTAGACCCCAGTTGCACAATTATGCTGTTCTCAGGGATAACTAGAAGCTCTGTCTTTGCTGTCTGAAAGGCGGGCAGAGATACGAGCTGAGACAGTGTGATCATCACGTTTAAAAATAAGATAAAGTTGCGTATCATCTGCACGGCAGTGCTATTATGACCATGCCCAGTAGGTTGTGTAAACAGAGAAAAGAAGAGGAGCAGACACTGAACAATGGCACTCCAGTGACTGGCTGATCTTAGACATCCCTGGTAAAAGTAAAGTATACTTGAATGCACTAAAAAAAATACTTAAATACCAGCAAGTACATTTGTGACCCAGGACCACAAAACCTTAAGTGTTAAGTAGCAGGGGTGTATTTGTAGCAATAGCCAAAAAATACATTGTATGGGTCAAAATTATTGATTTTTCTTTTATCATTAAAAATACTTAAATACCAGCAAGTACATTTGTGACCAAGGACCACAAATCTTAAGTGTTAAGTAGCAGGGGTGTATTTGTAGCAATAGCCAAAAAAAAGAAAAATACATTGTATGGGTCAAAATTATTGATTTTTCTTTTATCATTAGGATTTTAAGTAACGATCATGTTCCATGAGATTATTTTGTAAATGTCCAACCATAAATATATTAAAACCTAATTTTTGTTTAGTAATATGCATTGCTAAGAACTTTATTTGGACAACTTTAAAGGTGATTTTCTCAATATTTTGATTTCCTGCACCCTTAGATTTTGTCACACCCCCGGACTTTCATGTTGGTTTCTCCCATTTTCCCCCGCAGTTCTGAGTGTTTTGGTTTCTCCCTCATTGTTGTCACCTGGATGTTTGTAATCAGTCTGTCTATTTAAGGTGTGTGTTTTCCCCTGCATTCTGTCAGTCTTTAATGTTACCACTCCGTGTCTCTGTGTCTGCCTGTCTCCCGTTGGATTTATTAAATAATTTATTTTTTCTACGTCGTTGTTCGTGTGTTCCTGCCTGATTCGTGACAGATTTTCTAATAAAAGTATCTTAGCCAAATATTGTTATATCCTAACAAACCATATGGAAGGCTTATTTATTCAGCTTTCAGATGATTGCATTGGACCCTTATGACTGGTTTTGTGGTCCAGGGTCACATTTGTAGTACATTCTTATTTTTTGTGCTAAATAAATTTGAAAAAGTTATGCACTATAAATACACTATTTAAAAGCATATTTCTGGTTAAGTAGTACTTCAGTGCAATTGCAAAAGTATACTAACTGGGAGCAGCTATTTGCGATAGAGGCTAGTTACACTAAGTGAAAGTAGCATATATTCTTAGTGATATGCTATTTACACTTAGTGTAAATAACATCTAATTGCTATTTGCACTTAGTGTAAATAGCCTCTATTGCAAAAAGCTGCTCCCCATAGCTATAGATTCTATTTACAATATGTCATTAGTATGTTGCTAGCATGATTAACAAGTTACCAACATGTTAGCATGATTAGCAGGTTGTTAACATGATTAACATGTTGTTAACAAGTTGTTAATGTGTTTAGCCTGTCAGTAGTATAGCAGGATTTTCTGCTATTAATACTACTTCTTGCAAATAGTGGCAATTATCCAATTATCCCCTAGTAAAAAGTAATATATTTAAAACATGTTTATTTTATACTAAGTATAGTTTCAATCTATTAAAATATTTACTGACATATCACTTGAGACTTCCTGATATAAAAATTATAATTAAACTTCATTTGGAGTACTACTTGTGCACAATGCACATTTCTTAATATTAAGCCTAAAATGTGTTTTAATGTCACTATTGATGAGGATTGTATGATCTTTGAATAATATTGGTCTTGAAATGGAAGATATTTAAAGTGTACCTGAAATAGTTCCACTTTAGCAAATATACAGTATATATTTAATTATACTTCAGCACTACTTTTGCACAATTAAAGTGCATTAAGTACAAAATTAGTTATCCAATTTAGCAGACTTATACCAGTTTAGTACACTAAAAGTACAATTGCAAGTTATTTTTATTAAGTACATAAATATGTAAATGTATTTGTAGTATACTAAGCATAAAACAAATGTTTTTTAAATACACTTTAGTATATTTATTTTTCAGTAGGGTCTTTTAAATTATTAAATGGGCATCAATTTAAAAGACCCTACTGAAAAATAAATAAACCTTATTGGAACAAGAAAGCCCACCCTACCCAATGCTTTATTTTACTTTCATTTTACTTTTATTATTTCATTAAAAATCAATTTTATTAAAAATAAATGCTTTTCTGATTTGATATGAGATTTGAAAAGGAAGGGGGAAAAAGTTCAGCAAAAGACGGATTCAAACCTGGGTCTATCTCATCAAAAAGACTACTGCACGGTGGGCATGGTGGGCGGAGTCAGTGTAAATATTCTCTGCCAACAAGACTTGCCATTTTCACTTAGTGTAAAACAAACACTCCAATACTAAATACCACAAATATTTAAAGATTTTTAGTACACTGAAATAAAGTGTACTACTGCAAAAATATATGAGGACTATAAAGTGTGCTTTGAATGATTTAAAAATTTGTTCAATGTTAAAACACTTTTATATAGTTATCCTTAGTTTAAATTTAATACATTTAATTTAAAATATATTGGTGTCATAGTTATGTCTGTTCATGCACTTGGTTTTTCCTATTGTCTCCCCCTGTCGATCTGTGTTTAATGGTTTTGCCCTCATCACCGTCATCTGTTTCACCTGTCTGTAATCATTAGTTTCCCTTTAAAAGTCTGTCTTTGAGTTCAGTTTAATGTCGGTCTTTGCTTTATGTTAACGTTTGGTGTGTGGACATTCTTTGTGTTCCTGATCTGTCAGCTCCTTGGATTATATTAAAAGACTTTGTATTTTTTTAATTCGTGTATCGTCTCGTCTTGTCCAGCACCGCACCGTAACAATTGGTAACTTAAAAGTTATAAGTAAACTTTCCCAACTGTGCTTCCTAAGTACACCTAATATAAATACACTAATTAGCACTAATACTGATTTTAAGTGTAGTCAGATAAGTACCAGAAATGCTTTATAATTTTGTTGCTTAAAAGTGTGCTATGATCACTTTACATAACATTTTAATGGACTTTTATATGTAGAACTTTGGAGACCTCATTCTCTGGAAGGAAGGAAGCGAATAACTAAATGTTTGGGTGGAGGTCTGCTGTGGAAAGATAACTGGAGGTGGAGGGGGGTAGAAAAGAAAGCAGAATGTTCTGTGAAATCTCTGGGTGTGTCGTTACTGATTTTGTTTTGGTAGTAGGCTAGCTTGGCAGGAAGGATGTTAATGTGGAACACAGGCCGTTTCTTCATTGACACCAAGAAAGGAGAAGTGACTAGTGGGGAGGAGGAACATTGAGACCACAGAGGAAAAATAAGTAGGAGAGAGAAAGAGGAGGTGCATGTGAAAGGAGACGAGGAGTCATCAGTGGTGAGCATGAAGCAAGAGTGACATGGGACTAAAAAAAGAAGTGGTCTGAGTGATGTAGTGGAGTAACAAAGTGGTTGTATCACAGGCTGTGCTGTCTTGCTAGGTCAAATGAGATAAGATGAGTTAGAAAATCAGTCAATTAAGGTTTTTCTACCCAGCTGACAAAAATGTGTTTTTGAATGTTTTGTTAACATTTCCACTAAGTTATGAAAATGTTATTTCAAAATGTTTTGTAAATGTTCAAACCGTTTTTTTATGTTTCAGGAACATTCTATTCTACCATTATCATGATGTTATGAGAACCTTATATTTAAATGTTCTCTCTACATTTAAAACACCCATATTTGATGTTATGAGAAAAAATGTTGTTGATTATACAAACGTTGGACAAACAAAGAACGTTACAAGAAAGTTGTTCTAAGACTGTTTTCTCTTACCATTTCGAGAACCTCAATCATGTACAAATAACATCAAAAGAACGTTCCGAGACTGTTGTAATAAGGCTGTTTTCTTTTACCATTTTGAGAACCTCAATCATGTACAAATAACATCAAAAGAACGTTCCGAGACTGTTGTAATAAGACTGTTTTCTCTTACCATTACGAGAACCTCAATAATGTACAAATAACATAAAATAATGTTCTAAGAATGTTGTTCTAAGACCATTTTCTCTTACCATTACAAGAACCTCAATCATGTACAAATAACATCAAAAGAATGTTAGGAGACTGTTGTAATAAGACTGTTTTCTCTTAACATTACAAGAACCTCAATCATGTACAAATAACATCAAAAGAACGTTATGAGACTGTAATAAGCCCGTTTTCTCTCAACATTACGAGAACCTCAATCGTGTACAAATAACATAAAAAACATTCCGAGAATATTGTTCTAAGACCATTTTCTCTTACTATTACAAGAACCTCAATCGTGTACAAATATCATCAAAAGAATGTTCAGAGACTGTTGTTCTATAAGACCGTTTTCTCTCAACATTACGATAACCTCAATAGTTTACAAATAACATCAAAAGAATGTTCCGAGAATGGTGTTAAAAGAATGTTTTCTCTTAACGTTACGTGAATGTAAATCAACCATTAATAATGTTATTAGAACATCCTATAAACATTATTTTAAGAATGTTCTGTCCTAACCTTTAAATACATTTGAAAAAACATTAATGAAAGTTGTGGAAACGTTCCCTGTTAGCTGGGTAGGTGGATGTTAAAGTCACCAAGATCTACCAGCAGAGTGCTATCCTCCAGAAAAGACAACAGCAGCACATCTAACTCCACCAAGAAGTTGGCCAATTAACCTTCTGGTTGGTACAGAGCAACAAGATGAAGTTTAATAGCTAGGCTTAGTGGCAGTGATGGCATGATTTTCAAAGGTGGTGTAATTACCTGGAAGAGAATCATCAGAAGTTATCTACCCTCAAAGAATGGAAGCCAAATGTAACAACATGCCCCATAAGGACATGTCGTAACGTGAGGGGCATGTTATATCACGGCCGAACACTGCTGTATGGCATAGCTAAAAACAATGTGAGTGAAAGGTAAACACATTTAGACATTCAGAAAATAAAGAGCTGCACACACAGCTCTCTTAGAACAGGAGGCATGTACAAACCAGCAAGAATGTTTTAACTAGAAGAGAATTTCCAGGTGTTTGGAAATGGGTAGACCCACCCCACCCAAAAAAAAAGTGAAAAGGGAAAGTGGTAAAGAAAAGCAAGGGTTACTTATAGTACTTATAGTTCCTTATAGTAGCTACTTATAGCAGTGTTTACTCCAGTTGGTCTTTACACAAGGAGTGCTGCAGCTTGCGCCACTGCTTCAGTATTGTTTGCTAATAAAATAATGCCACACTGATTATTTCAATAGCTGAGCCCACCTATTTCATTAAAGAGCAGGTCATATGGGTGTTCAAAAAAATAGATATTTTGCTGTTTGTAGCATAGCTATCCTTCAATGTAAACAGTCTGCAAAGTTGTTCATCAAAAAATGCATGATAAATAAAGTTATTGTCTCTCAAAAGAAAGAGTCGCCTTAACAAGATGTCATATTTACGAATCTTTTGCCTGTTATACCAATATACATCACTAGGTAACACATTAGCAAAATCCCCGCCTGTCTGCGAAATACGAACAGTCTGACCTTCCCAAAAAACATGTGTGTTCTGCACTTTGAAAGCAAGTTTTTTTTATTGCTGAAAGATGATGTGAAGAATCAGTGGTTAAAATGTTTTTTTTTTTTTCACGATACCACAGCAATACAATTTGAACGTTTTGTTGCGTGCTTGTCATTTTACCAAGGAGTGCTTCTCTAATCTTAGCGAGTTCAACGCTTGATTCGCTAAACACTTGCCAATGAAATATAAGTCTGTACCTTTTTTATTTGGACCAACAAGTGTCTCCGAACCACAACCTGTAAGTACAATTGAGACGTTATGTGTACTGTACATTTTCAATTGAGTGCTTAAAATATCAAATGTTTTGTACTAATATGTGATGTAAACCTAGTGTATCTTTAGGTTTCCAGGTAAACCACAAACTGAAATACTTTACTGTGAACCCACTATTTCCTAAGAATGTATTGATTAATGTAGACTGTCATTGCTTTAATTACTTTGTTTAAAGGGGTCATCGGGTGCAAAACTAACTTTTGTACACAACCACCCTACAATGATAAAAATCCACCCAGTGTGTTTTTTTTTTTTTTTTTTTACTTTTAAAAGTAATATCGCCTTTTTTAAAATCAGGTCATTCTCAGCTTCTTGTCGGTGTGACGACACAGACAGTGGCCGCTCCCACGATAGTAGATTGACATGAGCGCCTTACCTTAGACCCGCCCTCACTGAGCTGAAACAGTCCGACTCTGATCGCCATTGTGTGACTCAGGTGCAGAGGAAGACAAGAATGTCTCAGATTGAGGTGTTCTGTTGTTGGATGTAATAATGAACATAGCAGTAGTCATTTACTCCCGACATCTGAGCCAATGACCCCTTTAATAATAAAGAATGAAAACATATTTTGGTTTACAAACTGTATTATTTTGTCAGTCATGTCAGCACTTGGCTAACACATCCACTATTATTGTTTTGTGAAGTGTTTACAGTTTAGCAGCTAAACTTTAGCTGTGGGCACAATTCACTTGCATAAGTGTTAAACAAAATGTTTTTTATGTTATTATTTTAAGAATGGATTGGAGCATTATATTTTTGTTTTATGTAAAGGTACATGCTTTGTCAAAGGTAGCACTCGCTAACTTGCTCAAGTACTGTACCAATCACAACACACTTGGCCAATCAGAGCAGAGTAGGTTTATGGAAGGGAGGGGTTTGCTCAGAATAGCTTCGAACAAATAATTTCAATTACAATTACGAATTAGTAAATGTATATGAAAATTACAATGTTTTCTGAGCTTAGATGCATTTAAACCTGTTGTAGGGGACTCCAATACATTATTGGGACATTTTAAAAAACAATTCAAAGCATACAAAATATGAACTGAAACTTTCACTGGATAGCTCCTAAATTAGCGTGGGCTGATTCAAGGTTTGTTGCAAATAATTTTTGTTCAAAAAATCCTCTATTGTGTGGTGTCATTACATTATTTAACTGTAGCATCCTCAAACTCAAATTGTAAATATCAAACATGTTTGATATTTACGACTCTTGCTCAGGCTGCTTCTAGATATCCACGAGCAAGTGCGGAACCTGATTTTACCAAGTGCGACATGTTGACCCTGGAACAACATTGTGATTAACTTCAGATTTGAAGAACCAGTTTATAGTTTTTGTGAAGTTTAGGCTTACAAGTAGTGCTTTTAGTGCTTGTACATCAGTGTCATTCATCTATCATTTTCTCTGATTTGAGGAATTACTCATTGGTAAGGTTAGGTTTAGGTGTAGGGATATGGTCAAGACTAAATTATGACTAAATTAAAATTTGTTGACCTAGGAACACAACTTAGCAAAATCAGGACATGCCGAGTAAGCGTCTACCGGATGTTGTTGCTTCTATAACTGAAAATTAGCAGCCACAAAAGTAGTGAGAAAAATAACTACTGAGAAAAAACACCACCCATATTCTTTTTTGTCTATTTCATTTTCACTGTACAACAGAACGTGCCCCAGGAAAGCCAGCTGACAATGTTCCTCTATGTGTTGTTTTCCTCTAATCACGTTTGGATCACTGTGAATTGGTTCCCACAGTTGACAAGTGTGTGGTCTCAAGGTCTGGTCGAATCATCTAGTCTGTGCATTCAGAGGATTACAAGGCTAAAAGTTGGTTGAAACTGTCTTCATGTCTGTGGTCTCCCATGGTTTTAAAATCAGTTAAGATAAAACAGACTATAGTTGGTGTGAGGACATTACATCAACACAACATACAGGAAACTCATCTACCCACATGTCCACATTTCTAACCTCATTGTGTTCATACTATATTCATGCTTTTGCTAACTACTCTAACTCATATTTTCCATCTTGTAGAGATGTATTATTGTGATACACAGCAAACAATGATATAGACAGAAAATTCAAAGAGTTCTGAAACTGTAGTGCTGGTAAACGTGAAAATAATATAACATTTTTCTCCTTCATTTTTCATATAGGCCAGCGTATTGCTGAAACCCTATTGTAATTGTTAGAATGGCCAAGGATCAGCGATTTCCATATAAAACCGTAAGTCAAAAGAAAAAAGTTCATTTGGATATAAATGATGTTAATTGCTGTCATAATTTATCATGATGTAGTGATTTGAAGTAAATTGAGAAAATACGCTCAAATATACTGAAGTACTGAAGAACAGAAACCAGTCAGTGCTATGTTGAGCCATATAAATTACAAACAAGTAAAATGTTGTTTCTTTGTTGATTATATAACACCAACTTAGAAATGGGATTCCACTTTGAGTGGGGCTTTCTCAGTTTGTGTAAATTCACTTTTCTTCCACATTATTTTCTGCACATCTAGTACAATCATGTGGTCTTGTTTCATTAATACAGTGTATTCCTTTTTTTATTTACCCCGCAAAAAGGAAGTGAAATGTGACAACATGCTGCAAATGGACACGTTGTAACATGTGAGGGGCACATAACGTGACCAAACACAACTACTGCATAGCTAAAAACTATTTGAGGGAACAGATAAGGAAACAGTCAGACATTCAGAAAAATACAGAGCTGAACACAAACACCCCTCCATCCACACACACAGCTCATCCAGAACAGGAAACACAAACAAGCCAGTAAGAATTTCACCTTATTAAAGGTCTCTTTCTCAGCCTTTAGTCACTTAATTCTCACAGCTTCTCAACAGAATTCACAAAAGGTATATGTGCTAACGTCATTAAATAACAATAGTGACACCTGCACTACTGGGATACACAAGCAGACACCCTGAATGGAGGCTAGAGCACCTTCAGTAATTTCAGAAGTGCCCTTACTGTTTGCATTCTGAATTGCATGTGCTAAATAGAAGTAGAAGTGATAGGTAACAAGTTCAGTATGACAGATGTGGCCATTTTACATTTCACATTGCCCAACATTATACCTAACATTCCTGTGCTGTAACTTACAACACTGTGCCTGACTGCACTGCATGTATTACTAGCACAGATGTGTATCAGAAGTTGCTTAGGAACTCTAAACCACTTATTTTGACTAGACAATGATTCACACGGATGAGAAGTGACACGCTGTCATGCTCTCACACTTAAAGCAACAGTCCATAATCTCATCACTGAATCTAATCACCTTCTTCTTCTTCTTCTTTAGGGTTTATTAGGAGTTGACAAATAATGAACTGGTGCATGGACTAGGAAATCTCTTATATACTATAGAATGGAATATGAATCACAAAAGCATGCAAATGGTTTCTTATGTGTAGCTTTTCTCTTTCAGTTTTGATTTTTAACATGTTCAGCTGAAAGGGGAAGGAACAGTACAGTAGCTCGTTTGAAAGGGCATGGTCCACGAATGCCCCCTTTTGGCACCAGGCCTGATCTACCGTTTGATTTTCATTTACCTGTAGTGATATCCACAAAAAAACTACTGTAATCTCCATCATAAATATTCTGTATAATGCTGCATATCTGAATAGTTGGTGTGCTACCTGAATAACTACGTTGTAAACTGATTAATGACAAGCTTGTGTCTTAACAGATGATTACTCTTAGTGTCAGGGCCCTGCCCTGACAGCTCTGTCAGTCTTGTCTCTGTTCAATGTTTCCATGTTTGTTTTGTGTCTGAGTACATGGCTTTGTCTGTGTTATTGTCTGCCATGTGCTCCTCTTGTCCTGCCCCCTTGTCTCCCGTTTCCACGCCCCCTTGTTTAGCCCTCATTTGTCTGAGTGTCGTCACCTGTCCCCATCATTTGTCTAAGTGTCCTCACCTGCTCCTCATGTTCTTCCCTGCCTTTATATTGTGCTCTTTCCCTCTTGTCTTCGCTGGTTCGTTTTGTGAGTTTGTTTATGCTCTTCTTCAGTCCTGTTCTAGCTTGCAGTCTGTGTTATTTCCCTTTAATCTAGTTTTAGTTTTTTCTCTTAGCCTTAGTTTTTACTTTTCCCTCTCTCGTCTTTTGAAGTTAAATTCTAGTTTTTATTTCTTTCTTTTTGTTATCCTTTTGATTTGATTTTTCTAGTCTTTTTGATAATTGTTTTATTTTTGTTTTACCTAGTTCCTCCTGTGTTTTGTTTAAATTCGAGCATTTTATTTTATTGCTGTCAGGATTTAGTCTGTTCTGTTCTGTTTTCCCAGTGTTTTCCCCCCTCTGTTTCTAGTTTAAATGGTTTAATCCTTGTTCTCCCCCTTTTGGTTTAGTCTTAGTTGGTTTAGTCGTGCCCTTATTTGTACTTCTCCCTCGTTATCTTGTTATCTCATTTGTTACCACGCCCTTGTCTCAGTGTATTTAGTCTGTGTCAGTTCACTCCCCGTTTGTCCGTCGATGATTGTTACACCTGTTTTCCCCATTTGCTCCTGGATTTCTGTTTGTTTTATTTAATAAATTGTGTTTTGTTTATACTTCGGTTTAAACAAACCACCACCTCTCCATCCGCACACTCGTTGTGACAGATCGACGGACCATGACAAAGATGAACTGGGCTGAGGAATTTCTCTGGAACCTCCAGCAGGGAGAACGGCCATTGGAGGAGTTCGTGGAGGATTTCCTGAGTGTTTCCCATCTGGTAAACTGGAGTGATTCAATGTTAAATGCTTGCTTTCGGTTGGGACTAAAAGATGTTGCTCTATTTAGTCTGATAACCAATGATGATTGCCGCAAACCCCTAGCGGATTTTATCAGTCATGTACTTAGTCTCAGTAATTCCAAGTTCCTTGTTGATGTGGAGGATTCCTATCCTCCTCCCAACCGAAAGCATGCTATCACTCCAGCTCACCACAAGCCAGTGTCCTCCACCTCCTTCTCCAATGAGCCCGATCCATCCAAGCCTTCCACGCTTCCCCACGTCCTCCTCAGCCCAGTTCAGCCGGCAGCCACTCCGCGCTCTAGTCTGCCGGCCGCCGCCCAGCGCTCAAGCCCGCCGACCACTCCGCACTCAAGCCCGCCAGTCGCCACGCCAGCTCACAAGATGGCCGACACGCCAGCGTCAGCCACAAAATGGCCGCCACGCCAGAGACTGCAAGCAAGATGGCTGCCACGCCAGAGTCTGCAAGCAAGATGGCTGCCACGCCAGAGTCTGCAAGCAAGATGGCTGCCAGGCCAGAGTCTGTATACAAGATGGCCGCCATTCCTGAGTTCCCGGCTAAGACGGCCTCCGTTCCTGAGGTCCCGGCCAAGATGGCCGCCAAGCCTGATTCCCTGGCCAAAATGGCCGCCGTTCCTGAGTTCCCGGCCAAGAAGGCCGCCAAGCCTGAATCCCTGGCCAAGATGGCTGCCGTTCCTGAATCCCCGGCCAAGATGGCCGCCGTTCCTGAGTTCCCGGCCAAGATGGCCGCCAAGCCTGAGTCCCTGGCCAAGATGGCCGCCGTTCCTGAGTTCCCGCCCAAGATGGCCGCCAAGCCTGAGTCTGCACCCAAGATGGCTACCGCCAAGTCAGAGTCTCCGCTGGTTCCGCCCAGCCTCCCTGAGTCTCCGCTGGTTCCGCCCAGCCTCCCTGAGTCTCCGCTGGTTCCGCCCAGCCTCCCTGAGTCTCCGCTGATTTCACCCAGCCTTCCAGTGAACGAACCACCAGCGCGCCCTCCAGAGCCGGAGCTCTCTCCTGCCCGCCCTCCAGAGCCGGAGCTGCCTCCAGCGCACCCTCCAGAGCCGGCGTCGCCTCCAGCACGCCTTTCCGTGCTCTCCTGGGCGGGTTATGCCCTAGGTTCCCCCAAAAAATTTTTTGGGAAGGGCTACCCCCTTCCTGGACTGTCTGCCTGACCATGGCTTCCTGAGCCCCTAGATCCGCCATGGCCTCCTGGACTGTTTACTCGGCCATGGCTTCCTGAGCCCCCAGATCCGCCATGGCCTCCTGGACTGTTTACTCGGCCATGGCCCCCTGAGCTTCCTGACCCGCCATGGCCACCTGAGCTCCCTGATCCGCCCTGGAGACCACCCCTATATCCTGTGTCCCTACCTAGCGGTCTCCAGGGCTCCCTCCCTCCCTCCTCTATGGATGTTATTAGGCGCGAGACGCGCCTTCGGGGGAGGGGGGGGGGTGTAATGTCAGGATTTAGTCTGTTCTGTTCTGTTTTCCCCCCCTCTGTTTCTAGTTTAAATGGTTTAATCCTTGTTCTCCCCCTTTTGGTTTAGTCTTAGGCTCAATCCCAATTCTACCCCTTACCCCTACACTTAGCCCTACCCCTCCGTTTGGCGCGTTCACGTGAAGGGGTAGGGGTGTCTCATTTCTCTTTTGGTTGGAGGGGTAGGGGTAAGGGGAAGGGCCAGATAGCCCTCCAAACGAAGATTTTTCAGGACCTCACTTCAAACGAAGGGCTAAGAGAAATTTCCAACATGGCTGCTCACTCGAGCAAGCAGACTCGTAAATATAAGTAATTTTTGCCTTTAATAAAGATTTTCATGACAATGTTTCATTATATGTATATTACCTTCAATCTTGTGTTTGTGTTTATGGTGTTGTTTTGTAAATAAACGTTTGCAAAAAAATCGCTAAAGTTTGCTAGCAGATAGCACTGATTGCACGATATTACAAAATATATTTTTATGTCATATACACTTGACTGCATGTTAGAAACATGAAAGACCAGTGGCATGGCAATTTGCAACGGTGGTGTAGTGGATGGTGTACGCAGGTAACGTAGCCTATACGGTGTATACACACTTCCACTTTTTAAATCCCCTCTGATGCGCATTATTCATTGTCCTGCATTTGCCAAAATCATGGCAGTCCACCACATCCAGTCATGTGAATAAATGTAAATATTCGCTCAAAACACCCAAAAGGCAGTGATGATGCAGTCAGGACCGTGGAGCCGGCTTGCTTTGAAATGTATTTAATGATTAATGCACCTCCGCCCGCTCACCGCACCAGTAATTTAAATCAGTACATAATAATAAAAACGATACCTTACAAATAAAAAGAAGCTGATTTTTACGATCAGAAATTTCTTAAAACACTGAACTCCTGTAAACATTTTAGTCCAAGGATCCAGAAAACGAACGCGTTCAAATAGAAAGTTGAAAATGATATTCACAAATGAAGCATATATACTTCTCCAGGCACCACTACACTGATTAGCAATTTGCCGCGCATGTGATAATGCGTTGTTTGTTTTGCTTACGGCCACATGTGAATGAACGGTGCGTACACCGTACATTTGTACTTTTTGCAACATGACAACATTTTGACATCTTGGAATGAGTGATAAACATCTGCGCATGTCCTCTGACGTAACATTAGGAACTAGCGACAACGTATGATGACGTATCACAGTGTTGTTGTCACGGATTGGCCAGGTTCTACTCCCTCACTCACACAACGATCACAGTCACCTGATTACTAATCAGACGCACCTGAAGCCAATCACCAGCACCACATATAAGCACACCACACACCTCACTCAGTGTCCGGGCTCGTTTGCACGAAGCGGACTCATTGTGTTTCTCTGTCGAGTTCACAAACTTCAAGGATATACTTACCTCGCTACTTACCTGTTGAAACTTACCTGCTTTCTCATTTGTTCCAGTACGAAGTCTGTTCTCTGTTCCAGTCAGCGGTGGTCAGCCGTAAGCCAGTCTGTCTGTCACCAACGGTGTGTGTGTGTGTGTGTGTGTGGGTCGAAGTCCTCCTCCCGTCGTTCTTGGAAAGGAAAAGATCTATCTTCAGTATTCATCTCTATTCATCAAGTATCATACCTGGACTGTTATACTTACCCGGTTCTGCACGTCATCTTATCCACAACGCTCTGCTGAAAATAAACATTGTTATTATTATCACTAACCTCTCTTGTTTGGTCTGCTTCCGTAACAGTTAGCCCGGACCAACACAGTATCAGCATGAGCAATCTGGATCCATTTCAAGAGCTGGTGGACTCACTCAGGAAGGTTTTGTTGGCTAGTCATGCCACCACTCCAACTTCAGTTCGTCCCACCGCACCACCGGCACCCAGCACTTCTTCGGCTCCCGTCAATGTCCCTTCCAGTCCCATGGCCCGACCAGCGCCCTACTCTGGCGGGGCGGAGGAGTGCAGCGGATTCCTGTTACAATGTTCATTAATATTCACAATGCAACCTGCTCTCTATCCCACAGATTCTTCGAAAATAGCCTTCATCACGTCTCTGCTTACCGGACCAGCTCTCAAATGGGCGGACACGTTATATCAACAGGCCGGGCCGGCAATCCATTCGATCCAGGCCTTCGTCGCTCATTTTAAAGAGGTTTTCGGACGTTCTGATGCAGAAGTATCCGCAGGAGAACAATTGTATCATCTAAAGCAGGGAAGTATGACGACACAAGATTACTCCCTGCATTTTCGCACTTTGGCCGCTGCCAGCGGATGGAATGAGCGATCGTTACTGACCACGTACCGGCTCGGTCTAGAACCCAATCTCCGGATGCAGTTAGCTGCTTTGGACGATTCCATGGGATTGGAAAAATTCATTCAGCAGTCACTTCGTTGTTCAGATCGTCTAAAATCCTACCAAGATCAGTCCGCCACTACTGCACTCCTCCGACCAGTAACATCCGTCAGCCCTCCAGAACCAGAACCAATGATCCTGGAGTCAGGAAAGATCTCTGCAGCTGAGCGACAGAGAAGGCTGACCCGGGGTCTTTGCATGTACTGTGGGGCTGCGGGGCACGTCCGACTCAACTGTCCTCTACGTCCTATACGATCTTTGGTGAGTGTAATACGTTCTGAATTGGATAACATGCATCCTCTGACTACCAATGTTCAGTTAACCACCCACGCCTCCTGTGTTACAGTCGCAGCCCTCATCGACTCCGGGTCAGCGGGAAACTTCATCTCGAACACCCTCTGTCGCCAGCTCCAGCTACGCACCCAAGCCTCAACCACCATCTACCAGATTCAACCTATAACTAACCGGATCAGCTCACGGACCCGTATTCACCGGAAATGTGAACCCATCATCCTACAGATCGGAGTTTTACACCGTGAGGAGATTCAGTTTCTGGTTCTGGAGGGAGCCACTATGGACATCATCTTGGGGCGCCCGTGGCTGGTGAAGCATGATCCCATCCTCTCTTGGGGCACAGGAGAGGTGACAAAATGGGGAAAAGAATGTACCAACCAATGCTTCCCAGATCTTCCACATCCTAGACACAAGATACTACCTGTCAACGTCACCTCCGTCGAAAGTCCTGTTGAGAAACAGTCAGTCCAGATTCCTGCCATTTATTCGTCATGTCAAGACGTCTTCTGCCCCAAGAGAGCTTCCCAGCTACCTCCACATCGGCCATGGGACTGCGCCATTGACCTAGTTCCGGATGCTCCAATGCCCAGAGGTAAGATCTACCCGCTGTCGCTTCCGGAGACCAAGGCAATGGAGGAGTACATACAGGAGGCTCTCGATCAGGGTTACATCCGACCATCAACATCACCCGCAGCATCCAGTTTTTTCTTCGTGGCAAAAAAGGATGGAGGGCTGCGGCCATGCATCGATTACCGCATACTCAATCAAGGCACCATCAAGTTCCGGTATCCCCTTCCTCTCGTCCCTGCGGCCCTTGAACAACTACGCACTGCCAGGGTGTTTACGAAGTTGGACCTCCGCAGCGCGTACAACCTCGTGAGGATACGTGAGGGGGACGAGTGGAAGACTGCCTTCGTGACCCCTACTGGCCACTACGAGTACTTGGTCATGCCCTATGGTTTGGTCAACGCCCCCTCCGTATTTCAGAACTTCATTCACGAGGTACTCCGGGAGTTTCTGCACCACTTTGTTGTCGTCTACATAGACGATATTCTGATTTACTCCCGGAGTGAGGCCGAACATCGCCTCCACGTTGCGGAGGTCCTTCAAAGATTACGGGATCATCACCTGTATCTCAAGGCAGAAAAATGTTCATTTCACCTATCAGCAGTACACTTCCTTGGATACGTCATCGACCAGAAGGGGGTCCGTATGGACGAGAGGAAGGTATCTGCAGTTGTATCCTGGCCAGAACCCACTACTATCAAAGAGCTTCAACGATTCTTAGGTTTCGCCAATTTCTACCGCCGGTTTATCAAGAACTACAGCATCATCACTGCTCCACTTACCAGTCTGCTCAAAGGAAAACCACGAACTCTACTCTGGAACCCTGACTCGGCCGCAGCCTTCCATAAACTCAAGGAAGCATTTACACAGGCACCTCTTCTAACCCATCCTGACCCTGATCTCCCTTTCGTGGTAGAGGTGGACGCATCTACTACCGGCGTGGGAGGTATTCTGTCACAACATCATGGTACTCCTCCATTGCTTCATCCCTGTGCCTACTATTCCCGGAAGCTCAGCCCTGCGGAGAGGAACTATGACATCGGCAACCGCGAGCTCCTTGCCATCAAGCTCGCTCTGGAGGAGTGGCGACATTGGTTAGAGGGATCCAACCACACGTTCCAGGTGATAACAGATCACAAGAACCTACAGTACCTCCGAGACACCAAACGGCTCTGTCCCCGTCAGGCAAGATGGTCCCTGTTCTTTTCCCGATTCAACTTCACCATAACCTACCGGCCAGGATCCAAGAATACCCGAGCTGATGCTCTGTCTCGCATCCATGATTCCCACGACTTGCCTGACACACCCACGACCATAATCCCCGAAAACATCATCGTTCAACCCATTGAATGGACTAACCCGCCAGCTGTCGCCACTCCGGAACCCAGATCTCCGCCGGGCTGTCCACCTGGTCGCAGATTCATCCCTAGGACCCAGCGGGTAGATCTAATCCATTCAACACATACCTCTCTGGGAACTGGACATCCAGGGGCCAACAACACTCCCTCGCTGCTGACGGACCGCTTCTGGTGGCCGCACATGGCAAGGGATGTGAGAAGGTATGTCCAGGGATGTAAGGAGTGTGCGATGTCCAAGAGTCCACGTCATCTGCCTGCTGGGAAACTCCATCCCTTGCCTGTGCCGAACCGCCCCTGGTCACACCTGGGAGTTGACTTCATGACCGATCTCCCCTCATCTGACGGTAACACCTGTATCTTTGTTATAGTTGATCGATTTTCAAAATTCTGCCGACTGATACCTCTGAAAGGTCTTCCCACAGCCCTAGAGTCTGCCGAACTGCTCTTCAACAAAGTCTTTAGGTACTATGGCATTCCGGAAGACATCGTCTCAGACAGGGGTCCACAGTTTATTTCACGGGTGTGGAAGTCTTTTCTCAAACTCCTAGGTGTGACCGTTAGCCTCTCCTCTGGATACCACCCTGAGACCAACGGGCAGACGGAGAGGAAAATCCAGGAGGTGGGGCGGTTCCTCCGGACATTCTGTCATGGTCACCAGGACTCCTGGAACCAGTTCCTGGGTTGGGCAGAATACGCCCAAAATTCACTGCGGCAACCCACCACAGGACTCACGCCATTCCAGTGTGTGCTCGGCTTCCAACCACCTCTCTTCCCCTGGAATGGCGAACCATCACAGGTGCCCGCAGTGGATTACTGGTTCCGGGAGAGCGAGAGAGTCTGGGACGAGGCTCACCATCATCTTCAAAGGGCAGTGCGCAGAACTAAAACCACTGCTGATCAGAAGAGGATTCCTGGTCCCACATACACTCCTGGGCAGAAAGTCTGGCTCTCCACAAGAGACATCCGTCTGCGCCTGCCCTCGAAGAAATTGAGTCCCAGGTTTGTTGGCCCCTTCACCATCGTGGAACAGGTCAACCCCGTCACCTACAGACTCCAATTACCACCACAGTACCGTATCCACCCCACATTTCACGTTTCTTTGCTCAAACCCTTTCACCCACCTGTGATTCCCTCCACAGAACCTGGTCAGGAAGAGGAACCCCCTCCCCCCTTGGTCCTGGAAGAGGGATCCATCTACTCGGTCCGAGAAATCCTTCTGTCCCGACGTCGTGGTGGTAATCTGGAGTATCTTGTCGACTGGGAAGGCTACGGACCAGAGGAGAGGTCGTGGGTACCCAGAGTCAACATTCTAGATCCAGCCCTCATGGAGGAATTACACCGTAACCATCCTGAATGTCCAGCCCCTCGAGGACGAGGTAGACCACCACGACGTCGGAGGCCTCGGCCCTCAGGAGCGGGCCCTGGGGAGGGGGGTAATGTCACGGATTGGCCAGGTTCTACTCCCTCACTCACACAACGATCACAGTCACCTGATTACTAATCAGACGCACCTGAAGCCAATCACCAGCACCACATATAACCACACACCACACACCTCACTCAGTGTCCGGGCTCGTTTGCACGAAGCGGACTCATTGTGTTTCTCTGTCGAGTTCACAAACTTCAAGGATATACTTACCTCGCTACTTACCTGTTGAAACTTACCTGCTTTCTCATTTGTTCCAGTACGAAGTCTGTTCTCTGTTCCAGTCAGCGGTGGTCAGCCGTAAGCCAGTCTGTCTGTCACCAACGGTGTGTGTGTGTGTGTGTGTGGGTCGAAGTCCTCCTCCCGTCGTTCTTGGAAAGGAAAAGATCTATCTTCAGTATTCATCTCTATTCATCAAGTATCATACCTGGACTGTTATACTTACCCGGTTCTGCACGTCATCATATCCACAACGCTCTGCTGAAAATAAACATTGTTATTATTATCACTAACCTCTCTTGTTTGGTCTGCTTCCGTAACAGTTGTAGTGGTGTCCCATTTCTTAGGGAAATATTTTAGCCCTTCCCCTTTACACTTTGTTTCAAGGGACAAGGGGAAGGGGCGAGGGGTAGGCGAAGGGGTAGAAAATAGAATTGGGATTGGGCCTTAGTTGGTTTAGTCGGGCCCTTATTTGTACTTCCCCCTCGTTATCTTGTTATCTCATTTTTTACCACGCCCTTGTCTCAGTGTATTTAGTCTGTGTCAGTTCACTCCCCGTTTGTCCGTCGATGATTGTTACACCTGTTTTCCCCATTTGCTCCTGGATTTCTGTTTGTTTTATTTAATAAAGTGTGTTTTGTTTATACTTCGGTTCCTGTCTTTCCCTGGATTCCACCACCTCTCCATCCGCACACTCGTTGTGACAATTGCTTTTTGTTATCCTTTTGATTAGATTTTTCTTCTTTCTTTTTGATAAATTTTTTTTTTTTTTTTTTTTTTTACCTAGCTCTTTCCCCATCTTTAGTTTTTTTTTAAGCTTTTCTTTTTTCGTGTTCTTGTCTTATGTTGTCTTGTCGTTTGTCCGTTCCGGCCCGGCCTCCTGAGTTCCTCCTGGTTGCTGCTTCCGGCCGCCTGGACTCTCTTTGGGGTTGCACCTGTCCCTCCATCCATGTCCTGCCTGTCTCCCCTTGCCATGTGTTCCCAGGCCCGTGTGGCGACTGTCTGCCGTCTTCCTCTTGTTTACCCTGTCCTCACAATAAACTGTCATTTTGCTCATTCTGCGTTTGGGTCCTTCCTTGACAATTCATGACAGAACGAACCAGCCAACCAGGACCCAGCAGAATGAGCTTCAAGATTTTTCCACCCGCTACCACCGAGGAATATCCGGCACTCCAGCAGGCAGTCGCCTCCATCCGTCAGCAGGGCCGGGAACCACGATGCTTGGCGCAGTCCTTCTGGACCATGGCAAGGGGCCTAGGGTATGATGACGATACCCTTAAGGAGGCCTTCAATCTCATCCTTAATGACCCCTTGCCACGCTGGGAGATGGAGCAGCTCCATATCCTGGACTTCTGGGGCTTCTCCAACTATGTACACCCGCCGCAGTGTAACTTACTTTGGATTACGTCACTTCCTGTTTGTTGTAGCGCATGTCTTGAGTTGAAGCTCCGTCGAGTTAAAATATTATTTTCTATTTTTAAATCTAAAAACAATTCTATACATCATCATTTTTGTTTTACATAACATGTGAATATACCCCCTGTTGTGTTTTACAACAAAAACAATCGGAACGCCTTGTTATCATTAGTTTTTATTTGCTTTCCCGAATCTGCTACTAAGTTAGCTTATAGCCCATTTAGCATTTGCCAGCGTGGTTGCGGCTAATCTTGAATACATTGTTTATTCTCTATTCACATACATTTCAACTGTTTACTCACTGTTACTTGCTTTAATGGCGAATTTGTGTCTACCTTTGAGTGCAGGTGAAGACACGTTCGAGCTGCACGCGGTGCGGGTCGAGCTGGAAGCCGTGGAGAAGCAGATCCAGGGGTTGCTGGCCAGGCAGATTGAGTTGCAGGAGAGGAAGACTGCACTCAAATCTGCCCGGGTAAGTATACAGCACGATACTAACACCCTCATCACCTCTACTCCGTGTGCTTCTCTGCACAGGTCCGGCGCACCCAGGACTCGATCCTCCCAGATGTCCCAGCAGAGGAAGATGCAAGCCAGGCCCCGGTCGAGGACCTCTCCCCCTCCGCCGCCTCCGGTCTTCAAGATCTCCACCCGGAACCGCTTCGCTCCCCTCCGCGAGACGGAGCGCGACGCTGTGATCGTCGGAGACTCCATCGTCCGGTACGTTCGTGCTAACTTAGCTAACGGTAAAGTGCACACTCGCTGTTTTCCTGGTGCTCGCGTTCTCGATGTTTCTTCACAGAGACCTGCCATCCTGAAGGACGATGTGAGCGCTGGCGCGATCGTCCTGCACGCGGGGGTGAACGACGTCAGGCTGCGGCAGACTGAGGTCTTGAAGAGGGATTTCGGGAGCCTGATCGAGACGGTACGCAGCACATCGCCCGCGACGAAGATCATTGTGTCAGGACCGCTTCCCATGTATCGACGTGGACACGAAAGGTTCAGTAGACTTTTTGCTCTAAATGAATGGTTGTTGTCATGGTGTAAAGAACAGAAACTGCTCTTTGTTAATAATTGGAATCTTTTCTGGGAGCGTCCTAGGCTTTTCCGCGCTGATGGCCTGTACCCCAGCAGAGTCGGAGCAGAACTCCTGTCGGACAACATCTCAAGGACGCTGCTCTCCATCTGAATAGTAAGCAAATCTTCAAATAGTTGCGAAGATGGCTTTTGTTCTGCACATTTAAACAATAGTACTGGTGCTGTCCAATCTATAAAGACTGTGTCTGTTCCTCGAATTGTGAGGTCAAAACAGAAATTTAATGCAGGATCTAGAAAAAATCTAATCGTGATTAAACCAGAAAAATGCACAATAAATGAACAAAAAAATTTTTTAAAGCTTGGGCTCCTAAACATTAGATCACTTGCACCCAAAGCACTTATTGTAAATGAAATGATCACAGATAATAGCTTTGATGTACTCTGCTTAACTGAAACTTGGCTAAAACCAAACGACTATATTGGTCTGAATGAGTCTACTCCACCAAACTACTGTTATAAGTATGAGCCTCGTCAGATTGGTCGTGGCGGTGGTGTTGCAAAAATATATAGTGATATGTTCAATGTTACTCAGAAAACAGGGTACAGGTTTAATTCATTTGAAATACTTCTACTCAGTGTTACTCTGTCAGATATGCAAAAGAAATCTCTCCTATCTCTTGCTCTGGCTACTGTGTATAGACCTCCAAGGCCGTATACAGATTTCCTAAAAGAATTTGCAGATTTCCTCTCAGACCTATTGGTTAATTTTGATAAAGCATTAATTGTTGGAGATTTTAACATCCATGTTGATAATGCAAATGATGCGTTAGGACTTGCGTTTACTGACCTGATAAACTCCTCTTATAAATATCCTCTTTTGAAAAAAGTAGACTGATTTGAAGGTTGATGGTTTCACATTTCCGATGGATCCGTGGGCGAGACTTTATTGAGTTGGTGATGGGTTGAATCTGGTAGATCGAAGACGAAGCTTCAGTGCGGAGTTGGAGCTGGCGACAGAGGGCACTGGAGATGAAGTTCCCAGCTGACCCGGAGTCGATGAGGGCGGTGGTTGAAACAGAGAATGAGTGGGTGGTTAACTGAACATTGGTAGTGAGCGGATGCATTTTTTCTACATCTGTATGGATGACACTCACCAATGATTGTACTGGACGGAGAGGGCAGTTCAGCCGAACGTGCCCGCTGGCACCGCAGTACATACAGAGACCCCGGGTCAGCCTCCTCTGTCAAATAGTTTGCTCATGCTGTTTGTAGTGTTGGTCCGGGCTAACTGTTATGGAAGCAGACGGACAAGAAGGTAAGTGAATATAGAACAGTTTTATTTCAACAGATGAGCAACTGAAGGAGAATGACGTGCACAAACGGGTAAGTATCTCAATCTTGGATAGTTTATAGATGTATTCCGTGGTTTGATGAAGATCTGGTTTCTTTACAGGAATGACGGGAGGAGAAGGTGGATTCGCTGAGTGAGTCTTCTGAAAACTTACGGCACACACACCGCTGAATGGATCCAGGATCGATAACAGACTTACGACACACACACCCTGTGGATATAGCCGGATGGATCTGCACAGACTGGAATTGGACAAGAACAGGTAAGTAGCAACAGGTAGGTAATAGTTGTGAACTCGAGGAAAGCTCCACAATAAGTCCGCTTTGTATGAACGAGCCCGGACAATGAGAGGTGCGTGGTGTGTGCTCTTATAGGGGTGTGGCTGATTAGGTGCAGGCATGTGTGATCAGTAGTCAGGTGATTGTGATCGCTGGGTGATAGTGGTGGAAGAACCTGGCCAATCCGTGACATTATATCTGTAATCAATATTATTTTATACCTCTCTGTATAATAGGCTTTATTCAGTCAACAGGCTTGTAGTGTTTTGTTTTAAGTAGTCTCTTATGCTCAATACAGAAAAAACTGTAATATTATTTTATTTTTACTTTAAAATCTAATTTATTCCTGTGATGCAAAGCTAAACTTTCATCAGCCATTATTCCAGTCTTATGTGTCACATGATTCTTCAGAAATCATTCTAAAATGCTGATTTATTATTAGAATTATCTATGTTGGCAACAGTTGTGCTGCCAAATATTATTAGACCTGTAATACTTTTTTCAGAATTTTTTTGATGAATAAAAAGTAAAAAAGATGTAAAGCAATGACTCGTAGGAAGCGTGTAAGATCCAATCACGAGCTTTATTTAGACAGATCGTGGTCAGACAGGCAGGGTCAAAAACCAGCAAGCAGTAATACGTAGGCAAGACAAAAGCGTAATCCAGTAAACAGGCAGAACGTCAAAATTCAGTGAGCAGTCGAAAAGTAACAAATAAACAAGGCTATGAAACAAGGCAAAAACTATGGCAAGGAGACAGAACAAAACTATGGCAAAACTATGACAAGAAACCAAACCGTGAAAATAACAAAACAGGGCAATGAAACAAGAGAAATGCTTAGTAGAGTCCGCACAGCAAAACAATACTTTTGCAGGGCCTGTTTGGTGTAGGCCTCCTTAAATGGCCACCAAACAGGAAGTAACCAACGAGGCAGCAGAGGGAGTAGCAACAGTCAGTGTGGGTAAGGGCTCCCTCTGCTGGCGTGGCGTTACAAAAGAACAGCATTTATTCAAAATATAAATCTTTTCAAAATAATATTCAGAATAAAAAGTCTTTGCTATCACTTTTTATCAATTTAACACATCCTTGCTGAATAAAAGTATTAATTTCTTTTTAAAAAATTTATAATAAAAATTTACAAACTTGTTACCAGTAGTGTAAATTGTAAGAAAATATTTATATTTTAAATAATGGATGATAATAAATATGCTAAATATCAACTTTGATCACAGAAATAAATTAGATTTTAATGTATATTAAATAACAAAAATGATATTTAACATCATATCAATATTTCACAATATTACATTTTTATTTTCCGTATTTTTTTTAAATCAAATAAACAGCCTTGATGAGCATAAGAAACTTCTTTAACAAACTTAAATCTTACTAATTTAAAACTCTTACTAAACAGCAGTGTTCAAATGTGACCTCGGACCACAAAACCAGTCTTAAGCAGCACTGGCATAATTATAGCAACAGCCAAAAATACATTGTATGGGTCATAATTGACGATTGTTTTTGCCAAAAATCATTAGGTTATTAAGTAAAGATCAGGATCCATAAAGATATTTTGTAAATTTCCTATGGTAAATATAGCCTATCAAAACGTAATTTTTGATATTGCTAAGAACTTCATTTTGACAACTTCAAAGGCAATTTTCTCAATATTTAGATTTTTTGCACCCTCAGATTTTCAAATAGTTGTATCTTCTTAAGTAACAAGTAGATTTTTTTACCTATTTACTTAAAAAAAAAAGTAGAAATACCTAACTATTAAAGGGGTTCATTAGTATTGTCATTATAAAATTGCAATTATGTAATTTTATGGCAAGCTTTTAAATCAATATTGTGGTAAGGGACAGCATTTTGGGACGGTTTCAACAGTGTGTTGCAACTGTCCCTACAGTGATAGCCATGATAAAAATTGGTATATTAGCTTGACAACATATCATTGGCACACGGTAGCTATGCCTATTAGAAGCTTAGAACGCACAGAACAAAATGTTATGTTTTTACAATTCGTCACACAAACAACTTAGACACTGTGACCAAAAATCTAATCTTTAAAAAAATTACTTTTTAACCAAGAAAATGATTTTGGGTAGAAGGACTGATCACATGTGGCTGATTTCTTCCAGGAAGTATGAGGGGCCAATAAAGTGTGTGCAGTATGAATATAATCCTTGTATTTTATTCCTGCTTGAAGAAATAAGCAATGTTGCAACTGCCACACGTTGCAACTGTCCCCACTCTCCCCTATGTTTGCGCCAGATATGCGCCCACGCCCATTCAAACAGTAAGTTCAAAACGGCCGATTTCATGAGAGATTGCGGAGAATCATTCAGCGTTCATTTCTATTTCAGCAGCAAAAATAATTTCAAAGACCGCTAACCCAAAGCGCATTTCAGAGCAACTAGACGATTCATTGCTGAATAATTAGGGCCCGAGCACCGATGGTGTGAGGACCCTATTGGATCTGCTCCGTTTCTTATTAGGGCCCGAGCCCAAAAGGGCGAAGGCCCTATTGTTCTTCTAAGGATTCTTATTTGTTTTTTTTTTTTTTTTTCAACCGTTGAGGCACTTTTGGGGGCCTTAACATACTCAAAAACTCTTGAAAATTTGCACACACGTCGGAATCTGCCGTCGTCCGGACGCCACAGAGGCTGGGACCCGGGCGTGTTTCATGGCCTCTACAGCGCCCCCTGGAACACAGTTTGAAAACTTGATGTACTGCACACACATACTTGCGCGTATTGGTATGAAACTCGGTACACATATAGAACTCATCGAGCTGAACAACTTTTGTACTCTATGTCATGGGCTCTACGCAACAGGAAGTGAGATATTTAGGGCTGTTTAAAAAGCGCATGCTCTGGAATTTAACGTACTCCTCCCAGGAATTCCATGGGATTGTCACCAAACTCGGTCAGCATGATCTCAAGACATTGGGGACGCTAAATTGCGAGGAGATTTTTGATATCTCAAACGGTTTGGCCGTGGCAAGGCGACAAAGTTATGGCGAGAAATGAGAAACAGGAAGTGTCTAATAACTGTTGCACACATTGCCTGATTCTGATGAAACTTCACCAGTTTGTTCCTTGTATGATGCCGATTCCATAAATGTGACTATTATGAGTCAAAGTTATAGCGCCACCAACTGGCAGCAGGAAACGTGTCATTTTCAAAATGCTTTGAAATCAGCCTCTTAATTTTACTCGATTTTCTTTAAACTTCATCAAAATCATGTCAAAACACGGCCGATAAGAATATGTAAAGGGGTCGATGATAAATCAAATGCTGTTGCCATGGCAACGTGTCAAACTTTAAAATTACATTCCTGTCTTTTCGAGGCAGATAACATGCTTAGAATTTCATGAAACTCAACACACACATCAATATTAATGATAGTTAGACACTGGCAAAAGGTCATAAATGGGCGTGGAGCAGGCACTCTATAGCGCCATCTTTTGACAAAAGTTGGGGGGTTAGTTTTTCCTACAGTCACCAAACTCTGTACTTATATTGTTCTCATCAATCTGGACAACTTTCTAAATCAAACTCATTAGCTAAGACCAACAGAAAGCCGGCTATTTTGATTTGAAGGTGGATTTTTTGAAAAATCAGGTAGTAAACAAATTCCCACTACTCCTAAGAACAACCAGCTGTTCACACCAAACTTTTTTAACATGAAGAGAAGATTCTGAAGATGTTAAATTGCGAGCGGATTTTGGATATCTCGAACGGTGTTGACGTGGTGATTTTTTAAAGATGTAGTAAAAAACATAACCCTAATTTTTTATATCTTTAAAGTGCAGCATCCAAACTCTTTAAAACTTTTTTCACACAGAGATCTAATCATTCTGAGCAAGTGCTGGAAATATAAATTTTATACAAGCTTCAATGAATTAAAGAAAATTAAAAAGATAACTCAGAAACCTGCTGTCACTCTGGTGAATGTCTCTACAGTATGTGTGTGTGTTCAGTCAGGCACAGAGAAGCTCATTATTGCAGGGGGGAGGGGTGAGAGGCAGAGAGGGTGACAGAGTAGAGAGCCATCCTACAGACCATCTTTGAACAAAAAATGCACATACTGTATAATTACATAAATATGTCTGATCTTTGAGAGTCTGATATTTTGAGAAAATATAAAGGGTCACTAAGTCTTTCATTGTTCGTATTTTGCAGTTGTTGTTTTTTATTTATTTTTTACTTAACTGTACCATGAACTTGTCCTATTCAGTCACATAGCAAAAGATTTTAAAAAATACAACTTTTTAGCATGATCAATTTATTTTCATTGATAGACAATATTTACATAGTATTATTTATTGAATATAAAATAATAATAATAAAACATTAAGACAATCTTTGACAACAAAACAAACGTTACTGTTATCTCTTCAAAACATCTGAAAACCATCATTTTAAGATCAGTTATAAATATATATATATCACCCCGTTAAAATACTCAACTTGATTTTTAAAGATATTTTGAAAGAAAGGGTTTATAGAGCACTTTATTGTGTATTGCTGTACACCCACATGAACTGTGTTCATGTTCATGTTAATTCACAGTACATAAACTTTACATGAATACTTTTTTTAGCTTAATATTAATTAACATTAATAAATGCTATTTATTTATTGGTCATGTTAACTGATATAGTTAATTTTAACAAATGAAACTGGATGGCAACATTTTATATTTTGTGTGTATGTGTCTGTGTGTTGATTTTAAAGTGTAACCCTTTCAATTCTGTAAACTTAAAATCCAAACTAGCAGATGGTTACTGTGAATGCATGTGCCAACTGGGCACCGTCTTCCTTATTGATTCTTAGTTATGTCAAAAATTGATTTTATACAAAAATATATTATACAAAAATTGTTCAGATAGGTAACAATGACATTTAAGCAGAAGTGGTGGATGTAAAGGAAGCAATAATAACATTTTGCTATCATCATGAATTACATGTTCTTATCATCAACAGAAAATAGGGAATTTGTAGCATACTGGTTAACAGTTGGCATCTATCTGAAGTCCTTGCATTGATTGCATTTAGTTAAATCAACATTATATTTGGTCAGTCTGATCTTGAGGCCTTAGAGATGTTAAATTGTGAAGATCTTGAGTTTTCATTAAAGGGCATGTCCGTGGTGGCCTGACAAAGTTTGATGTTTCTGCATAGACATAGAAGTGGTTATAACTTAGCCTGAAAATGTCTGATCTGCCACAAAATTCACAGGTTTGGTGAGAGTCCTGGCCTGAAGACACCTAAAGACCAATATTCAGATATTATCATAGCGCCACCTGTTGGCAGCAGGATATCTCATATATTTCACTAACTCAAACATACCAAGGTCAATCTGCACCAAACTTCATATGTTTGATAATAGTGCTGGCCTGAACACATCTACATGCCAATAATCAGTTACAGGCATAGCGCCACCAGCTGGCAGCGGCAAGTTTGGCACATTTAAATGACTTATGACATATTTTTTCTATATTTACTGTATTAAAAGCATACTGCCCACCGTTTGCTGTTTTCCTGAAGCCACCGGTCGGCGGTGAGCCCGGGTGCGAGGGCCCGTTCATCGCTGCTCGCAGCTTTAATTAGGGCCCGAGCCCAAAAGGGCGAAGGCCCTATTGTTCTTCTAAGGATTCTTATTTTTTTTTTTTTTTTTATTTTTTGTTAACCTTCCGGGCACTTAAGGGGGTCTTAACATACTCAAAAACTCTTGAAAATTTGCACACACGTCGGAATCTGCGGCCATCAGGACGTCAAAGAGGCTGGTACCGGGGCGTGGCAAGGGGACTCTACAGCGCCCCCTGGAATTTTGAGGGCCATATAGCACACATACTTGAACGTACACATATGAAACTCGGTACACATATAGAACTCATTGAGCTGAACAACTTTTGTACTCTATGTCATTTTCTCAACGCAACAGGAAGTGAGATATTTAGGGCTGTGTAAAAAGCGCATGCTCTGGAATTTAACGTACTCCTCCCAGGATTTCCATACGATTGTCACCAAACTCGGTCAGCATGATCTCAAGACATTGGGGACGCTAAATTGCGAGGGGATTTTTGATATCTCGAACGGTTTGGCCGTGGCAAGGCGACAAAGTTATGGCGAGAAATGAGAAACAGGAAGTGTCTCATAACTGTTGCACACATTGCCGGATTCTGATGAAACTTCACCAGATTGTTCGTTGTATGATGCCGATTCCATAAATGTGACTATTATAAGTCAAAGTTATAGCGCCACCAACTGGCAGCAGTAAGCGTGTCATTTTCAAAATGCTTTGAAATCAGCCTCTTAATTTTACCTGATTTTCTTTAAACTTCATCAAAATCATGTCAAAACACGGCCGATAAGAATATGTAAAGGGGTCGATGATAAATCAAATGCTGTTGCCATGGCAACGTGTCAAACTTTAAAATTAGATTCCTGTCTTTTCGAGGCAGATAACATGCTAAGAATTTCATGAAACTCAACACACACATCAATATTAATGATAGTTTGACACTGGCAAAAGGTCATAAATGGGCGTGGAGCAGGCACTCTATAGCGCCATCTTTTGACAAAAGTTGGGGGGTTCGTTTTTCCTACAGTCACCAAACTCTGTACATATATTGTTCTCATCAATCTGGACAACTTTCTAAATTAAACTCATTAGCTAAGACCAACAGGAAGCCGGATATTTCCATTTGAATGTGTTTTTTTGGAAAAATCAGGCTGTAAACAAATTCACACTTCTTCTAAGAACAACCAGCTATTCACACCAAACTTTTTTAACATGAAGAGAAGATTCTGAAGATGTTAAATTGCGAGCGGATATTGGATATCTTGAACGGTGTTGACGTGGTGATTTTTTAAAGATGTAGTAAAAAACATAACCGTCATTTTTTTTATATCTTTAAAGTGCAGCATCCAAACTCTTTAAAACTTTTTTCACACAGAGATCTTATCATTCTGAGCAAGTGGTGTAAATATCAATTTTATACAAGCTTCTATGAATTAAAGAAAATTAAAAAAAGAAATTAGAAACCTGCTGTCACTCTGCCTGTGCCTGTCTGTGTTCAGTCACCATTGAGTCACTGAAGAGTGACTGAAGGGGGGAGGGGTGTAAGGGAGAGAGACCATGGAACATGCTGTTTTGCTTAAGACCATCTTTGAGGAAGATGCACATTGCTGTAGCGTAATCGACATAAATATGTCTGATATTTTGAGAAAATATAAAGGGTCATTAAATCTTTCATTGTTTGTATTTTGCAGTTGTTGTTTTTTATTTATTTTTACTGAACTGTACCATGAACTTGTCCTATTCAGTCACATAGCAAAAGATTAAGAAAAATACAACTTTTAAGCATGAGTGATTTATCTTCATTGTAGACAATATTTTCATAGTGTTATTTATTGAATATAAAATTATAATAATTAAAAATTTCAAGACAAACTTTGACAACAAAACAAACTTTGCTGTTATCTGTTCAAAACATCCGAAAACCATCATTTGAAGATCAGTTATATATATATCGCCCCATTAAAACACTCAACTTGATTTTTAAAGATATTTTGAAAGAATTAAGCGTTTATAGAGCACTTTATTGTGTATTGCTGTACACCCACATGAACTGTGTTCATGTTTATGTTAATTCATAGTACATAAACTAAAAGATACTAATTTACCTTTAAACAATATATGAATACTTTTTTTTAGCTTAATATTAATTAACATTAATAAATGCTATTTAATTATTGTTCATGTTAACTAATATAGTTAATGTTAACAAATGAAACTGGATGACAACATTTTATATATTGTGTGTATGTGTCTCTGTGTTGATTTTCAAGTGTAACCCTTTCAATTCAGTAAACTTAAAATCCAAACAAGCAGAGGGTTACTGTGAATGCATTTGCCAACTGTGCACCGTTTTCCTAATTGATTCTTAGTTATGTAGCGCTTAAGAGGGATGTCTTATAACAGGAGTCACCAGCAAAGCAATATCCACATACAAATTGTACAGATAGGTAACGATTTAAGCAGAAGTGGTGAATGTAATGCAAGCAATAATAACATTTTGTTATCATCATGAATTACATGTTCTTATCATCATCATCAGAATATAGGGAAAATGTTCACATTTGGTTCACAGTTGGCATTATCTGAAGTCCTTGCAGGGGATTAGGTTTATAGCAAACTCCTCCTAGACATTTAATGAAATCAACATTATATTTGGTCAGTCTGATCTAGAGGCCTTAGAGATGTTAAATTGTGAAGATCTTGAGTTTCAGTGGCGGCCTGACAAAGTTTGATGTTTCGCCATGGACATAGGTGTAATAACTCAGCCATAAAATGTCTGATCTGCCTCAAACTTCAGAGGTTTGGTAAGAGTCATGGCCTGAAGACACCTAAAGGCCAATATTCAGATATTATCATAGCGCCACCTGTTGACACCAGGATATATCATATCTTTCACTAACTCAAACATACCAAGGTCATTCTGCACCAAACTTCATATGTTTGATAATAGTGCTGGCCTGAACACATCTACATGCCATTTATAGGCATAGCGCCACCAGCTGCCAATGGGAAGTTTGGCACATTTAAATGACTTATGACATATTTCTCATATATTTACTGTATTAAAAGCATACTGCCCACCGTTTGCTGTTTTCCTAAAGCCACCGGTCGACGGTGAGCCCGGGTGCGAGGGCCCGTTCATCGCTGCTCGCAGCTTTAATTATTATTATTCTTATCCGGAATGAATCGCATTTTTGAGGGCCTAAACATACCCGAAAACTCATGAAACTTTGCACACACATCAAACCTGGCGAAAATGTACGTCTGATATGGGTTTCAGAGATGGGTGTGGCAAAATGGCTCGATAGCGCCACATTTACACGTTCCGCGGTGTGCGCTTTCAGCTGTGATTCACGTACATGCACGAAAATCGGTACACACATGTAACTCACCAATACCTACAAAAAAGCCTCTTGGGATAAAATCCAAAACCCAACTGGAAGTCGGTTATTATTAATTTTCTCAGCAAAATTTGTGTCATTTTTGCCATTTTCAGGCGTCATACTTGAACGAACTCCTCCTAGAGATTTATACGGATCAACGCCAAATTTGGTAAGTCTAATCTAAAGCCCTTTGTGACGTTAAATTGCGAAGATCTAGAGTTTTCATCGGAGGGCGTGTCCGTGGCGGCCTGGCAAATTTCGATGTTTCGCCATGAAAAAGGAAGTTGCTATAACTCAGGCATAAAATGTCCGATCTGCCCCAAACTTCACATGTGTGATAACACTCCTGACCTGATTACATCTACATGTCCATATTCAGTTATAGTCATAGCGCCACCTGCTGGCAACAGGAAGTGTCATGCTGTACTCTGCAACAAACTCCTCCTAGAGATTTATACAGATCAACACCAAAATCGGTCAGTCTAATATAAAGGCTTTAGTGATGTTAAATTGTGAAGATCTTGAGTTTTCGTTGAAGGGCGTGTCCGTGGCGGCCTGACAAATTTCGAGGTCTCGCCATGGATATAAAACTTGTTATAACTCAGCCATAAAATGTCCGATTTGCCTCAAACTTCACATGTTCGATTAAAGTCCTGGCCTGAAAACATCTGAAAGCCAATATTCTGTTATAATCACAGCGCCACCTGTTGGTAACAGGAAATGACTTGTAGCAAACTCCTCCTACAGATTTAATGATATCAACATTAAATTTGGTCAGTCTGATCTAGAGGCCTTAGAGATGTTAAATTGTGAAGATCTTGAGTTTTCATTAAAGGGCGTGTCTGTGGCGGCCTGACAAAGTTTGATGTTTCGCCGTGGATATAGAAGTTGTCATAACTCAGCCATAAAATGTCCGATCTGCCTCAAACTTCACAGGTTTGGTAAGAGTCCTGGCCTGAAGACCCCTAAAGGCCAATATTCAGATATTATCATAGCGCCACCTGTTGGCAGCAAATTATATCATATATACTAACTCAAACATACCAAAATCAATCTGCACCAAACTTCATATGTTTGATAATAGTGCTGGCCTGAACACATCTACATGCCAATAATCAGTTATAGGCATAGCGCCACCAGCTGGCAGCGGGAAATTTGGCACATTTAAGTGACTTATGACATATTTCTCCTATATTTACTGTATTAAAAGCATACTGCCCACCGTTTGCTGTTTTCCTAAAGCCACTGGTCGGCGGTGAGCCCGGGTGCGAGGGCCCATTCATCGCTGCTTGCAGCTTTAATTTATTCTGTAATTTGTCTTGAACAAATCAGTTGAGTCAAAGTTTCATTATCCAATGCACAAACATCTGATAAATCAGTCGAACTGAATCGAACAATAATGAATTGTTGAACAACTTACTCATTAGACACTTGCCGTCACCTACTGGTGTTTTAATTTGGTTTAAAAGTATAATCCCCCATAATTTCTTGTGTAGGCTATATAAAAAAAAAAATACTTAACAATCTTAGCAACACTCTCAAAACAATCCTAACATTATTTAATTCAGTTGTTCATATTTCATATTATGTAATAGAATTTATAGATCAAATGTAAGAATTTTAAATGAAACATTAAGTATTAATGAAGTTAGGGGGGAATATAAATGTTAAAAAAATTCCCTTGAATGAAACATAAAAAATATGCAGATTTATGTCACAGCTGATAGTAAACCGATGAGAATATTGCTTCAGAATAAATTATATATATATATATATATATATATATATATATATATATATATATATATATATATATATATATATAGCCTGCCACCATATATAGAGCCCCCCACATAACAAATCCCAATTTAACCCCTGAGTAGGCCTATCCATTAAATCATTGCATGGTCAAATCCATGAACCTCATTCCAATACATAAAGCGTCAGCGCTCTGGCTGTAGGCTAATCCAGCCACCCAGTCTCCTCCCCCGGCGGTAATGGTACGGACCAACCGCGAGCGCAAAATCAGAATAATGACTCATGTTTTACGTGTTAAAAATCTTATTCGGATGCTACAACCTAAACTTGTAGAACAGAAAATTAAACAGAGACAAATATCTGTTGGTGAGGTATTTGAAAAAAAAAACGAAAAAATGAAAGTTTGAAGCCAATTTTTATTTGTTTAATTTTGATGGTGCAAATTGAACAAAGAACTGCAAACCGTTACACGGACCAGAACCCCCCCTTCTGCTAGGCTGGCTACGGGCCTGGACTAGGAAATCTCTTATCTACAATAGAAAGGAATGTGAATCACAAAAGCATGCAAATGGTTTCCTATGTGTGCTAGCTTTTCTCTTTCAGTTTCGATTTTGAACATGTTCAGCTGAAAGGGGAAGGAGCTCGTTTGAAAGGGTATGGTCCACGAATGCCCCCTTTTGGCACCAGGCCTGATCTACCGTTTGATTTTCATTTAGTGATATCCACCAAAATACTACTGTAAGCTCCATCATAAATATTCTGTATAATTTTGCATATCCAAATAGTTGGTGTGCTGCCTGAATAAATACGTTGTAAACTGATTAATGACAAGCTTGTGTCTTAACAGATGATTGCTCTTAATGGTCTTACATCCTCTATTCACTGTAATGCTAACAGTATTGCAAGCTTTTTTCTGTGTAAACTGATAATATCTAATCACCTTACTGGCAAAACGGCCACTTAAAGAATAATAATAATAAAATAAATTAAAAAAGGATGTCTTGTTATATCTATAATCAATATTATTTTATATCTCTCTGTCTAAAACATAGGCTTTATTCAGTCCACATGCTTGTAGTGTTTTTTAAAACAGTCTCTTATGCCCATCAAGGCATTTATTTGATCAAAAATACAGAAAAAAACTGTAATATTATTTTATTTTTACTTTAAAATCCAATTTATTCCTGTGATGCAAAGCTAAGTTTTTTATCAGCCATTATTCTAGTCTTAAGTGTCACATGATCCTTCAGAAATAATTCTAATATGCTGATTTATTATTAGAATTATCTATATTGGCAACAGTTGTGCTGCCAAATATTTTTTAGACCTGTAATACTTTTTTCAGAGTTTTTTTTTTTTTGATGAATAAAAAGTTAAAAAGAACAGCATTTATTCAAAATATAAATCTTTTCAAAATAATATTCAAAATAAAAAGTCTTTGCTATCACTTTTTATCAATTTAACACATCCTTGCTGAATAAAAGTAATTTCTTTTTAAAAAATGAATAATAAAAATTTACTGACCCCAAACTTGTTACCACTTGTTACCCAAACTTGTCATAATTGATGATTGTTTTTGCCAAAAATCATTAGGTTATTAAGTAAAGATCAGGTTCCAAAAAGATATTTTGTAAATTTCCTACCGTAAATATCTATCAAAACTTAATTTTTGATTATACATTGCTAAGAACTTCATCAGATGTACATTTCAAACAATTTACACTTACGACTGGTTTTGTGGTCCAGGGTCACAAATGCTTCTTTCCCAAGAGGTGAAATGAAATCTCAATTATCACACTACCAGCAGCAAATGATTTTTGGGGGTGGCATCCAGGGCTGGTCAATCAAATGGGTGTCTGAACCAGGTTTTTGTGTTTTTGTTTACAAGTACAAGTACAAACAGAAACACAGCAATAATTAAACAAATTGAAACAACATAGGTTGAAATTAAAACTAAAAGGCATCACAAACATTACAAAAAAAAAAATAAATAAATAAATAAATAAATAAAAAATACACTACCGGTCAAAAGTTTGGGGTCAGTAAGAGTTGTAATGTTTTTAAAGAAAGTATCTTATGCTCATCAGTGCTGCATTTATTTAATCAAAAATATTGAAAAAAACTGTAATATTGCGAAATGTTATTACAATATAAAATAATGGATTCTATTGTAATATACTTTAAAATTTCATTTATTCCGGTGATGCAAAGCTGAATTTTCATCAGCCATTACTTCAGTCTTAAAGGAACACTCCACTTTTTTTGGAAATAGGCTCATTCTCCAACTCCCCCCGAGTTAATAAGTTGATTTTTACCGTTTTGAAATCCATTCAGGCGTTCTCCTGTTCTGGCGATATCACTTTTAGCATAGCTTAGCATAGATCATTGAATCCTATTAGACCAATAGCATCGCGTTCAAAAATGACCAACGAGTTTCCATATTTGTTGTATTTAAAACTTGACTCTTCTGTAGTTATATCGTGTACTAAGACCAGCGGAAATGCAAAACTGCGAGTTTCTAGGCTGATAAGATTAGGAACTACACTCCCATTCCGGCGTAATAGTCAAGGAAGTATGCTGCCGTAATATGGCCGAAGCAGGCGGAGTATTATCAGAAATGAGTTCCCAGCTAGTTTAGCATTTGCACATGTGCTGCGTGATATTACTGCTCCTGCTTCAGCCTTATTACGGCAGCAAACTTCCTTGACTATTACGCCGGAATGGGAGTGTAGTTCCTAATCTTATCAGCCTAGAAACTCGCAGCTTTGCATTTCCACTGGTCTTAGTACACAATATAACTACAGAATAGTCAAGTTTTAAATAGGAAAAATATCAAAACTCGTTGGTCATTTTTGAACGTGATGCTACTGGTCTAATAGGATTCAATGATCTATGCTAAGCTATGCTAAAAGTGATATCGCCAGAACAGGAGAACGGCTGAATGGATTTCAAAACGGTAAAAATCAACTTATAAACTTGGGGGGAGTTGGAGAATGAGCCTATTTCCAAAAAAGTGGAGTGTTCCTTTAAGTGTCACATGATCCTTCAGAAATCATTCTAATATACTGATTTATTATTAGAATTATCTATGATCTATATTGGATTACAAATTGCAACAGTTGCCCTGCAAAGTATTTATTTAGAAATTGTGATATATTTTTAGGATTCTTTGATTAATAAAAAGCTTAAAAGAACAGCATTTATTCAAAATATAAATATTTTCTAACAATGTAAGTATTTGCTATCACTTTTTTATCAATTTAACACACCCTTGGTGAATAAAAGTATTAATTTCTTTCAAAAAAAAAAAAAAAAAAAGAAAAGAAAGAAGAAGAGGAAGAAAAGTTTACTGACCCCAAACTTTTGACCAGTAGTGTAAATAAATTTGCAGAACTCTGTATAGTTAATACATTCTGTGTATTGTGTGTGCAACAGCAAAATTGTACAGCCTATTATAAACATGTCAACTGTGTAGTTTTGTTATTATTATTATTGAGATTAAGCATGTTCATGCTCTTTGTAGGTTTTATGACAGGATTACATTACATACAGGTTCAAGTTACATTTCTATTACATCCATACTGTAAAAAGGCCACCTCTGGGGTTTGCCGATGAACTTTATTCTTTATTTTAGCCTCCCCCCAGTATGACATCACAGGATCCGCGGTTAGACCAATCAGCATGGAGACCACCGGCAGCACGCGATCTGGCCTGCAGTTACAAATCTGGCAGCAGAGAGAAGAGCAAAACTTTACCGAGACAGCATCAATTTCGAGGTGTTTTGCATAAATGCAAAGTAAGTGGTAGATTATTGTTCTAGTCTAATATTTGCATGTATTGTTTGCTCATAACCTAGGCTACGCATGTTTGGAAAATGAGCATTAAATCGATATTTGTAAATTTCTGCTAGATTTAACCTATTTATATTAATGTTATTCTCTTAAAGTTATCGTTCACATGTCATTTTTATTGTTGGGTGTTTATGAAAGCTGTAACTTTATGGCTCTAGTAAACAACTTGGTTTGCGCATGCTCAGTCCAAATCAGATTTCATATAATTCCCAAATGTATTCTGTTTACAGATTGAATGCTTAGTTAATATGTAATTTGTAATGTATTGTTTTGTCTGCTTTAATAGAAAACGTACATGTCTGTATTCTAGCTACGGTTATAATGATAAATCATTTTTGCCAACAAACAGGTTATAGGCTACTCAGGATCCAATACCTTATTCTCACTGCAGAAATGCATTATTAATTTAATAATAATCATTTATTATATCTTGTTTTCGAGTAAATATTGTAACAGGTTATATTCAGAATCAATTATCTTCTTCACACTGCAGAAATGTTTTATCAATGTATTAACAATCATTACTTAGGCTATAGCCTATCTTGTTTTCGAGTAATATCGGAACAAGTGTAAGTCCACACAATACCAACGGCTAAATATCCCCACTACATACAGATAAAAGGGAAGACATATTAAGTATATTAGATTTTGCCTCTCAAAAACTCATTGACCTCAAACCACAGTGGCAAACTGGTGCAGCTTTGTCAAAGTATGACACCTAGTGCTTTTAAATAAAACAACGTTTAACCGTAAATGTAATAACAAAAATGTACAAAAAGTAAAAAATCTTATTAAAAATAAAATATTAAACAGCTTTTTTTCCTTTTGCTTTTTTGTCGTTTTGTTTGCCACTTCACATGTTATTCACCTTATTCTCTAAAATTGCTTTATTATCATGCACATTTTTTCTTCTCAAATAAATGTACCTTGTTTTAAAGATGTTTATATTTTACAGGAAAAACGAACATACTTGTATGTATTTTAAAACTTTTTCGCAGTGCTGTTAAAGCTCTTGCCTTTTCACCTGACCTCACCTACGTTGGGGTGTGTTTCATAAAAGATTGACTTTATTGTGCAGCTATGGAATTGACAGCCTGTGAGACAATTATTTTTTTTTTTTTTAAGTATTCTAGCAGGATCTAATTAAAAATGTGCATACAGGTAGCCAAAGAGACAGTCATGACAACAGAAATTTGCAGGCACCACGTGATCCTGCTCATGTGACACTTATTGTTCCCCTTTGTGGGACTGGGTTCAGTTGCATTTACACTTGAGGTTCAATTACAGTGTGACTGAGCCAATGTGGCACAAAAATACTACACCTTTGGCCACACCTCTGGCTGTCTAGCTTCTTTCTTGCTCTACTTGACAAACCAGTTTTGGTGTTTTTAGTGTTACATCTAATTTCTGTGTCTTATTTTTACTTTTTTTGCAGGAATATGCTACTAGATTTGACAGCTCCTAATAGAACATTCTTGCATTTGTTCGTGTAATAATCATCTGAAACTCATTATACATTTTGTTTGTGAAGTGCTAAAAATCACAAATTAAGCTATTATTAAAACAACATTTGTAAATGTAAAAAAGAGCATTAGGTAATAGGTGAACCAGGTTGTCTTTAATGACATTAGTTAGCATTCAAAAGCACATTAACAAAAGCTTTTAGTCATTGTATCATTTATGTTAGAATCATTTGCACATTTTGACAAGTGCATGATGATTATGAATTTAAATGACATTTTTTAAACATTAATAATTTGTGACCCATTTTATAATGTATGTTTATGAATTATTAATTAACATTTTAATCATTCTAAAACGTCTGTTAAAATCATTTGTAGATTTTTTTTCAAAAGTGCATAATCATATTGAAAATTTGATGACATTTGTAAGCATTTTAATTGACATGAAATAACAATCTGTTAATCATTAGTAAACATTAACAATCACATTAATTCACTTTTCTGTCTATTTGAACTAATGTTAATGATTTATTAATAAAAGTTATTATAAAGTGTTACCATAGTTCATTTAGCATATTATCTGCTAAGAGTCTTTAAAATTAGTGAATGTGCATGACACTGCTGCATTCCTTCAACTCATGCATGCAACTAGATTGTCACCAAGATGTCTATTTAGATGTTTTACACACCAGTATATCTAGAATGACCAATCAATCACCCCTCCCACTTACAGGTTACACAATAACAGAGACTGAAATCTAAGACACCATTCGCACGCAAGGCTTGGCTCAAGCTTATAAGAGCAGCTCGTTGTAAAGCCAAAGACATTTCTCCTCATCCTGGTGCAGAACTGGAGACTGTGGACAACTAAAAATGGGTGAGAAATTCATACTCTTATGTGTGTATTTTAATTTATTTCAGATTATTTAATTAGTTAGCCAGTTAGTGTTTTACTGTAAAGAATTGATTGAGGCATTTTGTGTCAACATTATACTGTACTTCTGAGTGAAAAAATCTGTCATTTAATCAACCAAACTTGGACAACTTTCTTCTGCAGTACACAAAATAAGACATTTTGAAGAATGTTGGTAAACAGTCAGTTTTGGTGACCATTGTCTCCATTTTTTTTGACCAGGCCAAAAAAAAAAAAAAAAAAACCCAAAGAAACAATTTTCAAAATATCTTCTTTTATGTTCCACAATACAAAGAAAGTCTTACAGGTTTGGAACGACATTAGAGTGAGAGAATTTTCAGCAGACAAAACTAGGTCAGTGTTCACCCTTTGACAAAAATTGCTTGTCTCAAGTAATAATGTCAACTACAAGGCCATTCCAAGTAATTGCGATAAAATAAAGCCAAGTCTTCAACTGCTACTTAATTGCGGAATTTTTTACATATTTTGGGTGTGTTTGGAATGAAATAGAAGTATACAGCTTATATGACCCTGGTGACCCTGCACCACAAAACCAGTCATAAGTAGCACAGGTATATTTGTAGCAATAGCCAACAATACATTGTATGTGTCAAAATTATCGATTGTTTTTTTATGCCAGAAATTTCCTACTGTAAATATATCAACATCATTTTTTGATTAGTAAAATGCATTGCTAAGAACTTTATTTGCACAACTTTAAAGGCGATTTTCTCAATATTTAGATTTTTTTGCACCCTCAGATTCTAGATTTTCAAATAGTTGTATCTTGGTTGTATCTCAACAAACCACACATCAATGCAAAGCTTTTTTATTCAGATTTCAACTTTTTTAAATATAAATCTCAATTTAAAAAAGCCCCTTATGACTGGTTTTGTGGTCCAGGGTCACATATATTGTGCACTAGAGTAATAATAATACTGTGTATAGTTAATGCTTTAAACAATGTGCTGTTGCAATCAAATTTTGGTCAATAAAGACCAGAAGTTGATGAGGGGAAGGGGAAATCCATTATAATTTTGTTAACAGCATAGAGCCTACATCTGTTATTGTTGGTACAGTTACAGGAAATGTACTGTATAAAGTGCCACAACCCATCTTGTAGATAAATTATTTCAAAAACCAATTAACTTTCTCTCTTTTCCTTTGTGTATTTATGTAAACAGCACAGAAGACAGCACTGATTATTTATGCCCACCAGAGTCCCGCTTCATTCAACGCTGCTGCACGGGATGTAGCGGTTCAGGCTCTGACAAAGCAAGGTTATAAAGTCCTTGTGTCGGATCTCTATGCTATGAAGTTTAAAGCCTCAGCTACAGCAGAGGATATTAAGGGTAGGAATTTGCTGAAAAAATCAATCCTTAAATCTCTTACAACTGCATTATACTGCATTTTTAATTTTGAAAAGTTGCAGGTAATGACCACTATTTTACTATGATTATTACAGGTGATCTGAAAAATCCTGAGCACTTTATATACAATGTTGAGATGATGGCTGCATGGCAAGATGGTCGATTAAGTGATGACGTTGCAGAAGAACAGCACAAGTTGGAGCAGGCAGAGCTGGTTATCTTTCAGGTAATAGTTTCCCAGTGGTGCCTAGTTACACATGTCAGAGTAATCATTTCAATTTAAGTTTGGAAAAATAATATGATTTGGATTACTTTTACAGTTCCCTCTCTACTGGTTTAGTATACCTGCCATCATGAAGGGCTGGATAGACAGAGTCTTAACTCAAGGATTTGCCTTCACCCTGCAGAAGATGTATGACAATGGCATTTTTAAGGTCTGAATCTGATTCCAAGAAAATATTCTTTTTTTTTTTCTTTTTTTTTTTTGTGGTTCTAATGATCAGATTTAATTAAATTCTCATCCACTATTCACACCAGAATAAGAAAGCAATGCTTTCATTCACCACTGGGGGAATCGAGTCCATGTATAAGCCTGATGGCGTCCACGGAGACGTCAATATTGCCCTCTGGCCTTTACAGGTGAGATAAAAATATTAAAAGGGATTTTTATCTTGATATTCTGAAGTGAGGAGTTCAGTGTACTAGTTTCAGAACTTTAAGATTCATCCTCAAACAGACTAGTTAAGCTGCAAGAACAGCTCTTTGTGCACTTAGATTATCTAGTACTTAAAGGTTGTATCAGCAATTTCTAGCCTAAAACATAAAGTGTCAATTTCAGCTGAGCTTTCTTCACGATCCGCTCGCTGCCTGCCCCATAAATTGTCTGTGAAAAAAACGCGTCTCTCTGGTCAGCCTAGGGTCCGAGACATGCCAAAAAAACAATCGGCGCTATCAACTATTGCACAGATAAACAAACTGTGTTCCAACCAATCAGCGTCAGGGGTTTGGTGTTGTGGACTTTCCTACTGGTGCAGGGATGTGAGGGAGGCGGAGCGAAAGTCCACAACACCAAACCCCTGACGCTGATTGGTTGGAACACTGTTTGTTTATCTGTGGAAAGGTTGGTAGTGCCGATTGTTTTTTTGGCATGTCTCGGACCCTAGGCTGACCAGAGAGACGCGTTTTTTTCACAGACAATTTATGGGGCAGGCAGTGAGCGGATCGTGATGAAAGGTCAGCTGAAATTGACACTTTATGTTTTAGGCTAGAAATCGCTGATACAACCTTTAAGGGATCAGAGTTGAATTCCATAATAATCCATATGGAATGTGGGTTGTCATATATTTAAGACTTTACTTTTGCCTTTGAATCAACATTGCATGCAAGTGTTGAAAATGATAAATTAGGAAAACAAATTGAAAACAGATATGGTACACAACTGCTTGTGTGGCATGTGTGTGACTGTCATTGGCTGTTGCTACATGACTTGGATGGTAAAGTGGACAGTGGGGGAGGGTCAACATGGGTGTTAAAAACACTTAAAAGGACACTGGTTCTTATTCACTAATAATTGCATGAATTATTCATATTTATAGGCACAGGAAAACGTCTCACAGAAAATGTCCACCTAATTCACAACATGTAGAAACGCACATGAAAAAATAAGGATTCTAAATGAGTCACCATGTGCCTAAGATTAGTCATTTGTATAAAACACACCCAGACTATCTCCACATAAAGACTTTCTACACAACCTTTTCATTAGCTTTTGTCACTCTCAGCAAAATGTGTAAAATGTAACATTTTAGTACAAAAGTTACTGAGTCAGGATTTTTGTGTGAAAATATAGTGTGCAGATTTTGAATAAAAAATTGTGTATATGCACGATTAGTGAATGAGACCCAGTGAGTGTGTTCCTCATAATTTCTGTAGACACAATTCTAGTGCTGTAATTTTCCTAGGCAGGAATTGAGATATAAACTCAGCACAAAGATCAGAATGGAAAGATACACTTCTTTCTTGCAGTTCTCAGTTTGCATCCCATAATTCTGAAGTTTCAATTTGATATTCTGACTCATTTTCTGTGAATACTGAGTTTACATTTATATTGCAATTCATTTTTTTTTCTGCCATGGAATAAAAAATAAAAAAGGTAATTGTGTTTTTTTCCCCTCAAAATTTTGACTTTTTGTCACAATTGCAAGTTTATATCTCACAATTCTGAGTTTATATCTCACAATTCTGCATTATATCTAGCAATTCTGGGTTTATGTCTCGTAATTTAGAAACAAGCAGCCAAAGATTGTTTTTAAAAATCTTTAATATGGGATAATTCACCCAAAAATGAACATTTTTTTTATTAATTACTCATCTTCACATAATTCCAAACCCATAAGACCTTTGTTCCTCTTCGGAACACAAATAAAGATATTTTTGATGAAATCTTAGAGCTTTTTTAACCCTGCCTAGACAGCGTCTGCGTGCAAACAGCGCAGCCCATTCGGGTTCTACATCAGAATGCTGCTCCAGCATCAGCAGCACCATTCTCGCAGCTTCATAAAATAAACCACTGATGTCACATAGACTATTTTAACAATTTCCTTACTATCATTCTGGGACTTGAACGTGGTAGTTTCAATGCTGTCTGTGCAGGGTCAGAAAGCTCTTGGATTCATAAAAAATATCTTAATTTGTTTTCCAAAGATGATAGCATTTTAACAGTATGAGCAGCACCGTAGCATGGATTGTGTGAATCAGTTACAATGGTTGCATCCCAAATAATGTGTCACTATACACTATGCACTTATAGACTATATACGTATGCACTATGTGTGTACTTAACTACATAGTGTATTAAATTGATAAGGTTACTTTGTCATTCATCATCTGGACTGATAGCCCATCCCCGTAAGCTCTGATTCCATAAAATGTCCAACATTCCGTACTTTGTCTCGGTTAATTAAGAGCATCATCCTGGTATTTAAAGTCCATTCAAATTTTCTGTGTAAACACACAACTCACATTATTTATACTACAAACTGGTATTAAAAAGTGCATAAGTACACACATTGGGACTTACCTAATGTACTTTACAAAAGAGGCAAACACACAGATCAAGTCAAAACTTTACATACACCTTGCAGAATCTGCTAAATGTTAATTTTTATTTTTTTTACCAAAATAAAAGGGATCGTACAAAATGCATGTTATTTTTTATTTACTAATGACCTGAATCAGATATTTCACATAAAAGATGTTTACATATAGTCCACAAGAAAAAACAATAGTTGGATTTATAAAAATGGCCCTGTTCAAAAGTTTACATACACTTGATTCGTAATATTGTGTTGTTACCTCAGTGATCCGCAGCTGTTTTTTTTTTTTTTATGTTTAGTGATAGTTGTTAATGTAAACAATTACAGTTAAACGTTGTTCTTTAAAAAAAACCTTCAGGTCTCATGAATTCTGTGGTTTTTTTAGCATTTTTGTGTCTTTATGACTGTATGATTTTGAGATCCATCTTTTCACAATGAGGACAACTGAGAGACTTATATGCAACCATTACAGAAGGTTCAAATGCTCAATAATACTCCAGAAGGAAAACACTTGGCATTAAGAGCCGGGGGTGAAAACTTTTGAACAGAATGAAGATGTGTACATTTTTGTTATTTTGCCTAAATATCATATTTTTATTTCATTTAGTACTGCCCTTCAAAAGCTACAGAAGATACTTACATGTATCCCAGAAGACAAAATAAGTTACATTTACCCAGATTTTCCAATTCAAAAAGTTTTCATTCCCCCCGACTCCAAATGCATTGTGTTTCCTTCTGAAGCATCAGTGAGCCTTTGAACCTTCTGTAATAGTTGCATATGAATCCCTCAGTTGTCCTCAGTGTTAAAAAATGGATCTCAAAATCATACAGTCATTGCTGGAAAAGGTTCAAATACACAAAAATGCTGAAAAACCAAAGAATTTGTGGGACCTGAAGGATTTTTCTGAAGAACAGTGGGCAGTTTAACTGTTCAGGACAAACAAGGGACTGATGAACAACTATCACTAAACAACAACAAAAAACAAAACAAAAACAGCTGTGGATCATTCAGTTAACAACACAGTATTGATAATCAAGTGTATGTGAACTTTTGAATGAATGGGGTAATTTTTATAAATTCAAATTGTGGAATATGTAAACATCTTTTATGTGAAATACCTTATTCAGGTCAGTACTAAATAAAAAATAACATGAATTTTGTATGATCAGATTCTTCAAGGCGTATGTAAACTTTTGCCCTCAATATGATATGACATCTTTGAGCAATCAAAATTTTAACTTAATAAAATTTTAACCAGTTGAAATGTAAATTACAAACAGATGTGTTTTTATCACATACAGAATGGAGTGCTGCGTTTCTGCGGGTTTCAGGTCCTCGCCCCCCAGATCTTCTGGTGTCCAGCACACTCGCCTCCAGAAGCGAGAAATGCCATGTTAGAGGGATGGCGGGAAAGGCTGAATCATATATTCACGGAAAAGTCTCTGTCATATGCTCCAACTGAATACTTTGACCTTACCTTTCAAGGAGGATTTTGTCTCCGGTCAGAAGTGAAAGAAAAGTATGCCTCCGAGTCCCATGGCATTACCACGGCACAACATTTAGGCAAACCGCTCCCTCCAGACAACCAGACCAAAGCTAAATAAAGCTAAAGGATCCAGACGCACAAGATAATCATTCAAGAAATTAATTGAAGAATTATTAGCTATTTTTAGATTAAAAGGTGCTTAAAATAAGATAAAATAAGATGTTATATTATCAGCATGTCATTTATGGCATATAACCAAGAATACCCAGCAGCAATAAACATGAAATGAATGTGACTACACTTAATAAATCTCATATTTTTACTAATATAGTGTAGTATATTTTCATGAGCAGCTATACTCATCTTGGTGTCTTATTGAAGTAACTTATCTAATATAGATTGTCTAATGATACTATTTTGTGGATGTTGTGTGTGCAAATCTCTCTCTCTCTTTTAATGAGTTCAACTCATAGCCTACTCATGTTCAAGGTGCATTTTCAGATTTCGAATACAATCAAAATACAAAAAAATAAATATATGACACTACTACTTTGTTTTGTATGTCTTCCCTTCTTTATCTCATTCTCAAAGCTTTTATTATATATAAACACTACCAGTGAAACATTTTTGGACAGTAAGATTTGTAATGTTTTTAAAGAAGACTATTCTGCTTTCCAAACCTGCATTTATTTGATACAAAGTACAGCATAAACAGTAAAATTTTTAAATATTATTTACTATTTAAAATAAAAATTTTTTATTTGAATATATTTTAAAATGTAATTTATTCCAGTGATTTCAAAACAAAATTTTTAGCATCATTACTTCAGTCACGTGATGCTTTAGAAATCATTCTAATATTCAGATTTTCTGCTCAAAACAAAACAAACGTTTATTATTATTATTATTATGTTGAAAACAGCTGAGTTGATTTTTGCTTTGATGAATAGAAAGTTCAGAAGATCAGCATTTTTCTGAAATATAAATCATTTGTAACATTATAAATGTCTTTACTTTTGATCAATTTAAAGCATCCTTCCTTAAAAAAGTATTTTTCTGTATGATTTCTTTCCCCCCCCAAAAAACAAAAAATTATACTGACTAAGCATTTGAATGGTATAGTGTATAATGTTACACAACATTTTTAATTCAGATAAATGCTCATCTTTAAATATTTCTATTCATCTAAGAATACTGACAAATATGTTTTAAATATTGATCATAATAATAATAATAATAATAATAATAATAATAAATGTTTCTTAAACAGTAAATCAGCATATTAAAATGATTTCTGAAGGATCATGTGACAAAAATTGGCTGAAAATTTAGCTTTGATCACAGGAATAAATTACATTTTAAAATATATTTAAATAGAAAACAGTTATACGTTTTTTTCTGTACTTTAGATTAAATAAATGCAGGTTTGGTGAGCAGAAGAGCCTTTTAAAAAAACATGAAAAATTATACTTTTGACTGGTTGTGTAAATGGCCCATATACTATTAAGTTTGTGTTTATTGCAGTATCTTTCTTCTTGAGCAATAACTGTGGAAATGTTCAACAGATTTACGTGTTTGTGTCTACACAGAAACTTTAAAAAATAAACCTATTCTGAGAAACATTTACAAGAATTCAACGAGTGACAACTTGCCCCGGTCTCCCGTACGTGCTTACGCACACTGACAGCAAAGCGTCGCGACGTGAACAGGTCATTCAGATGCGCCAGCGCGTCATTTGCTGCAACGCAATCCCAGCCATCCTAAACTCCCAGTATTCCCGGCGTCATGTACCGTTATTCCTCCATATCAGCCGTTTGACCTACTGAACGGAAGTTGAAGCGCGGCTGCTGATATTATGGACGGAATTCCAACATGAACTGAAGTATATTTATTTGAAAAGAAGCGCTGCGTGGTATGTGTTGCGTCTTTTATACATATTGCTTTATTTGTTAAAAACGGTTGATTCGTGGTGATTCGGCAGTGTATTGTCAAGAGCTGTTGATGTGATGTCATGCATCTGTTATGCACTGACATAATTTCCTTTAAGCAATAGCCTCACTTTATTCTTTTTTAAAATTAATCAGAAATAGGAATCCTATTGGAATTTCCATAACGAGGAGTATTTTATTGTTATTCTCTTTTCAATGTGCATAAAACAAGACCATTTGAAACATATTTTTCAGTAGATCTATTATAATTGCTAATGGAATAAATGCCCCTTTTGACATCAAAATAAATGCAAAAAAAATTGGAAAATTTAAATGTATAATGTTTTACAAGTTTTGAAATGCATTCAGTTTTCTGTATAATTAACTTTTATTGTCTAATAGCAAGAGCGTATCCCAGTAATATGTCTGATAAATATGGTACAGTATCCAATCAGATTTTTTGTACAAATTGTATTGAACATTTTGCTTTTACTATACCATTTACTATATGTTTTAAAGGCCACTGTATGACAGATGCATTTATAAAAGTACAAATATTCATATGTAGTCTCCAAATTAATATGAGTTTAAGAAAGTGCATGCGTAATAATTACAAGAATCCAACAAAATCTATTTAAAATAATTTTCATTCATTCATTCATTCATTTGGAGTATAGCAAGATGTGTCTGCTTCCCAAAAGTATTTTGTGTCAATTCTAAATTATTTGTTTGCTTAAATTCTTATGTGTCAAATCTTTTTAAATATGTTGTTTTGTGTACTGTTGAATCAGAAAGTAGAGGTATGATTTTCTCTTCAGGTGAGCAGCATCGGTGGACAGAGGGGTGGATGTAGCAATGGTGCTGGATCTGGGTGAGAACTGCATGGAGCAGGCTAATGGAGGAGGGCTCGCAAAGAATGTCTCAGAAATGTTAGAACCAGAGCCCAGCAAAGAGAAACCCAAACCAGTCAGAGCCAGGACCAGCAGTATCACCCAAAGAGACAAATCAACCCACAATGGGCCTCATTCACAGCCTTGTGCCGCTTGGGATGGCTGCTCCCAGGTTCAACGAAGACTCCAGAAGTCAGAAGGTAAAAATAAAGGAGAAACTGCACAGCCAAGGGAACCATCCAAACCTCCACCTCTTCGACGGCCACTAAGTCTGGAAATTAAACCACAGCGAATTAGAGCAACGCAGCCAGTGCAGAATGTGATAAAGCCACCGTGGCGTAGTGGTGGCCCTTCTCCACCCGTGCGAAGCCTGACGAGCCTTAGTTTGGGGCCAGGAAACTGGCTTCGCCGGAGTGAGAGCACATGCACAATGAACTCCACAACGCCTCTACGGGCTGGCAGGGGTCAGATGAGACCTGCAACCTCGTTGCCACATATTGCCAGGGGTATTGCATCACTTCCTTCGCCTTCAACACCTCGTGGGCCATGCCTGCTTGTGGCTCTTCGTCCCATAAACCTGGAACAGGAGCGTCAGACCTTTTTTCAGTCTAACTATCAGTATGATCCCCAGTTTGAGTATGCCTCACCAGAGCCCATCAGTGTTTTGGACAAGTACAGAGAGGGCTCCAGTCTCTTTCTGTCCCAGGTATGTTTAATGTTGAAAATACACACGTTCACCTTGTTCAAAACTGTCAACCTTTTGCATAAGCAACTACATTCTAAAGAGTGTTGGGTAAGTTACTCTATTAGATTACTGTACAAATTACTCTCTCCAAAAAGTATTTCATTACTTATTACTAATTACTTTCTAAATCCTATATCCTCGACAAGTTATAATACTAGGATTGACGTGAAATGGTTCTTTTATTTCTTTCAAATAAAAAATTTGTAACTACATACATTTTTCTGGTCACACTTTAGATTAGGGTCCAATTCTCACTATTTACTAACTATTAACTATGACTTTTGCCTTAATATACTTCTATTTAATGCTTATTAATACTTAATAGTTTGGAGTTGGGTAGGATTAAGGATTTAGAATACGGTTTTGCAGAATAAAACATTATTATATGCTTTTTAAGTAATAATAAACAGCCAATATCCCAGTAATGTTTATAACCAAATGCTAATAACACAACCAGCTAGTTATTAGTGAGAATTGGACACTAAAGTGTTAGCAATATTCTTATTCACTCACTAAAGTATTTAAAGTAAGAGGGTACATAAAAAACATTACTTTTAAGGTTAGACTTAAAATTTTTATGTTAAATCCACTATTGTATATAATTGTTCTACAGTTTATTCATAGTATTAAGTAGAGGTCGACCGATGTATCGGTTTTGCCGATTAATCGGCACCGATAGTTGATTGGCTGAACTATCGGTTATCGGCAAAAATCCATGCCGATAGTTTTTCCGGATTGCGTTCTTTGCTGAAGTGGCTCACGCTCCGCTCCGCTGTCATAGAGTATGAGAGGTTAAGTCAGACACCAATGTTAAATGTAAGGATTGTTACCTTATATTTGCATTGATTTATATCCAGTTGGTCATATTTGTAGCCAGCAAAATTGCAGATTTAAAGACATGACGTGAGAAAGCAAACCGTGTTCATTCAGCCTACAGAATCCTGCTGCGCCACAGCGTGCCATTCACAGTTTTACATTACATATCTGTCCCAAATTGTTGTTAATGTTTATAAAGGCTTGACCCTGCTGAAAGATTGTGCATTTAAGTGATAAATTCGTATTTCTGTAGCTCTAATAATGTCTGTATGCTTCATATAGAGCTATAATTTGTGTTTTAGCCTTTTCTTCAGGCGCGGAAGTATGGTAGGTTTGCATCTTGTTACGCACTTTATTTCACAATGCAATTTTCCTTGTTCTTACTTGATTTTAATAACTGATCAACAAAAATATGTATTCAAAATTAAGATGAAAATTATACAAAACGAAATTCGTTTAAAAAGGGATTTTCCACAAATAAAAAGGTGGAAGTGGTCAACAATTGTGTCTGACCCTCTCCAATTCTCCCGGCGTATTGCAGTCCAATTCATACCACGTCCTTTACGACATTTACAAATTACACACACTTCTTTCGTAATTAACAGATTAAACTGAAACAAAACAAACAAATAATATTTAAACATAAATGTAAAACAGATAACACATTTTCTTAAATGGCTACAACAATATAGATCGTACTTTCTCTTTCCGTTTGATCTGTTGTTTAAACTAATCTTTGCCGCTTTTTTGATCATTCTTGAAGTAAACATTTGCCCATTTGGTGATTAAATAAACTGTTTAGATTTCTGCTTGAACTACACGACGCATCCTGTGTGTGTGTGTGTGAGAGAGATACCTGCGAGTTGTCCGCGCAACGCAGCGCTGCATCCAATGCATCGCATCCCTCTCTTCAAGGAGCTTGTGTTTTTCCCCGCATATGGCACGCGTGAGCGCCTGAAACGCGGCTGGCTTCATTGCACAGAATTTGCACTGTGAGACTCGTGTGCATTGCTTGACAGTGCGTGCTTCCACCCGCAGTTTTTTACTTTACATGTGCCTTCATTTCTGCCGTTTGTAATGCAGTACAGTACTATTAGATGCACAAAACTCGCGCACTGACAGACTTTCACTTGCAATTTGTGTTTGTTCGTCCTAAAAAGCTCGATTGCAGATGCGGTTAAATGCACTTGCCATTTCGAATACTTTTATACGAAACTGATGTACACACAGTCAGTTATGTTTTCAGAGCAGGGCATCTGATATATCGAAATAGATCTGTGCATTCGTTTGAATGCAGCCTGTTACAGCAGCAGCCACTGTCAATGATCTCATCAGTAATAATCAAACGAAAGGAAAAAATAACTATTGTCTGTTAACTTTTGTATACTTAAAGAACACTTATTTTAAATAAGTAATTGGTTTAAAAGTAGCCTGCTTATATAATAAAAAAATAAAGTAAATTTTGCTCAAAATAAATTAAATAAAATGTATATGAAAATGTAGCCATGTGCAGTAATATTGAAAACTGAGAATGTGATGCATGGTTATATTTAGTTGTTATTGAAAATCGTAATTAAATTGAATCTTAATTTTAATAAGGCAGTACTAACATACAGAGATTCCAAATATAAACAAAAAGCATAGAAACTGCAATTTTACATATTGTTAAAATGTAAAGATTCCCACCCCTACTGTTAATATGAAATAACACTTTACAATGAGCCCATTTGTAACATCAACTTAGATTGATGAAAGCTGTAGAATAGAAGTGTTGTTCCTTGTTAGGGTGTTATTTTGTTAACATTAATGAACTACGAAATAACTTTAATGATCAATATATAATTAAAATTAATATTTTTATTAATTTACAAAGTATGGTTTATTACTTTTTTAAAACTAGCAGAGCAGTATTTTAGTTGCTGTTCAGTATCTATTTTCAAAAACTATCGGTTAATTAATCGGTATCGACTTAAAATTTTTATGTTAAATCCACTATTGTATATAATTGTTCTACAGTTTATTCATAGTATTAAGTTCAATTACAGAAGTAACTGTAATTAAATTACAGAAAAAATAAGAGTAATAATCCCCTTACTTTACTTTTTCAAGGGAAAAGTAATTAAATTACATTAACTAGTTACACCCAACACTGGTTCTGTGCATTTTCACCAGCAAAATCCAGTCATTTGTATGAGAGTAAAAGATTACCTTTATTTGGGTTTTGCGGATGTTGAAAGCAGCTTGGTTTGAAAGTGATTTCTGTGTGAGCGGAGCTTCATACATCTCTACACTATTGACAATGGACTTTCTGCCCACTTATTTTTGCAAAAGTTTCAATAATGTGACTGCACTTTAAGGCAGCGTCCTACCGGAAATAGAAGCCTCATATGTGACTGATTTGTAACACACTGTGTAGGCAGCAACTCTGTGTGCTATATAAATAGCGCATGAGAGACTCCAATTACAGTTGATTTCTGTAGAGTTTGCATGTTTGCATGTTGCTAACCTAATAATGCAATACTTTAATAAGCTTGAAATTATACAGGTAAAATCTTTTTTTTGTTGTTTTTTGAACCATTTAATTGCATAAACATGCTGCCTTTTTGCTGTACATTGACAGCACAATTATGATTGAAATGTTGCTTACGTTGTTTGGTAGGTTTGGCAACCAGTGTTATTTTAGTATCATTGAGATGCTATTATAGTTTTTATTAATATTTTGAATTAGTTTTTATTTGTATATTTTTACTTTTATTTAATTTTATTAGTTTTTTTAATGTCTGTATAGTTTTTAATACTTATTATTTCAGTTTTAGTTATTGTAGTACATCAAATTAAACTAAATGAAATGCTTGCTTAGCAACTAGCTGAAATAAAATAAATTTAAATAGTTTTTACAAATATTTGATTTAATTTCAGTTAACAAATATACGATTTGATTTGATTTGATTTTATGGTTCTAATTTTAATTAATTAAAATACCCCTGTTTGAAACACAGCCATGATGTTGTTTAAAGAGTTAACATAAAAATGAAAATTCTATTCACCGGTTAATTCCTCATTTATTACTCACCCTCATGTTGTTCCAAACAGTGTTGGGTGTAACTAGTTACTGTAATTTAACTAAGGGATTACTTTTATTGTTACTTCTTATGTAATTTAACCTAATAATGTGTATAGACTGTATAACATTTATATACAAAACAATAGTGGATTTAGCATAAAGATTTAAAGTCTAACCTTAAAATGCATGCTTTTTAATGGACCCTTCTTATTTTAAGTACTTTGGTGAGTTAATAAGAATATTGGTAACACTATGGTTCCAATTCTCACTATTAACTAGTTGGTTATTAGCATTAATATTACTGGGATATTGGCTGTTTATTATTAGTAATAAGCACATTGTATGTTTTATTCTGCAAGACCTTATTCTAAATCCTTAATTCTACCCAATTCTTAAACTTAATAACTACTTTACTAAGTATTAATAAGCAGTGTAAAAGGTGTAGTTCACTTCCAGAACAAAAATGTACAGATTTACTCACCCCCTTGTCATCCAAGATGTTCATGTCTTTCTTTCTTCTGTCAATAAGAAAGTTTCTTGAGGAAAACATTTCAGGATTTTTCTCCATATAGTGGACTTGAATGGTGCCCCCAAGTTTGAACTTCCAAAATGCAGTTTAAATGCACCTTTAAAGGGCTCTAAACGATCCCAGCCGAGGAAGAAGAGTATTATCTAGAAAAACTGTCATTTTTGAAACAATTTGACAATTTATATACTTTTTAACCTCAAATGCTCGTCTTGTCTATCTCTGTGTGAACTTACAGTTAGGGTATGTCAAAAAACTCCTATTTCATTTTCTCCTCCAACTTTGTCCTACATCGCTGCATATGTACCAACTCAGTGTTTACAAAGTGAACATGCGAAGAAGATCAAACGCCCCTTACAAAAAAAAAAAGGTAAAACAGCGATGTAGGATGTAGGAGTTTTTTGACATACCCTGTATTGACCCAGATTACACAGACTATGCATGCACATTGCAATGAGACAAGCATTTGAGGTTGAAAAGTATATACATTTTCAATTTATTTAAAAAATGACAGATTGGTTTGCTAGATAAGACCCTTCTTCCTCAACTGGCATCGTTTAGAGCCATTTGAAGCTGCATTTAAACTGCATTTTGGAAATTCAAACTCGCAGGCACCATAGAAGTCCACTATACGGATATAATTCCTAAAATGTTTTCCTCAAGAAACATCATTTCTTTACGACTAAAGAAAGAAAGACATGAACATCTTGGATGACAGAGGGGTGAGTAAATTACCTTTAAATTTTTGTTCTGGAAGTGAACTAATCCATTAATAGTTAGTAAATAGTGAGAACTGGACCCTAATATAAAGTGTAAACAAAATAATTTATGTAGTTATCTATTATTTATTTGAAAGAATTAAAATAACCGTTTCATGTCTGTCCTATTATCATTAACTTGTTGAGGTTGATATAGGATTTGGAAAGTAATTAGTAATTCACGAGTTCACGCTTACATATAATTAGCCGGAGAATAGAAATGCATGTTTGGCGTGCTGTCCGGTGAAGGGCTCCGAGCTCGGGGATGGCCCGAACCCAGAGTACCCCCCAATAGGAGTAGTGAGAACTCGGAGTGAGGAGATGGGGTGGTGGAGGGTTACTGATAAACCATCAAGTGAATGGAGGTGAGTCAGCTGTATTTAACCTATGGCGCTGATTGACTTGAGTGGGCTCCTCTTGTGCTGTTTACGCTAAGTATCTGACGCGCTTCTCCCGAACTTTGTTAATGAAACATCATTTCACGAGTTCACGCTTACATATAATTAGCCGGAGAATAGAAATGCATGTTTGGCGTGCTGTCCGGTGAAGGGCTCCGAGCTCGGGGATGGCCCGAACCCAGAGTACCCCCCAAAAAGCAAATAGAAGGACAGCCGCCGGATTAAAGACACCCCCCAAAATAGGCACTAATGTGACGGGGGCTGATGATCGGGAAGTTGGCAGGTAGGCAGGCCAGAGTGCTCTGGTTTGAGGCTACAGTCAGGTAGGCCCTGCCGGCTGTTGATGCTGAAGTACGTGGTTTGGGGTCGGAAGGACTACTGAGATGATAGGCGGGAGATTATGGCACGCGGCGTTGGATAGATGAGTCTCGCTTGTGGGCGGCGAGTATGTAGGCCCGACCGGGAGGGCTCTCACCGGCGGGGAGGCAGAATGAAAAGCCCGCCTGGGAGGGCTCTCTTGGCAACGATGGGAGATCAAGACTCCTAGCGTTGCACCAGGCGGGGGGAAGGGAGAGTTTAGCCCCTGGGTGGGGGGGATGGGAGAAAAACCTGCCTGGGAGGGCTCTCATGGCAATGATAGGAGATCAAGACTCCTAGCATTGCACCAGGCAGGGTGAAGGCGTAGCGTTTGGCCCGCCCGCTGGGTGAGAAGGGGAAAATGAACGAACCTGCCTGAGAGGGCTCTCATGGCAATGATAGGAGATCAAGACTCCTAGCATTGCACCAGGCGGGGGGAGGAGGCGTAGAGTTTGGCCCACCGGGCGGGAATGGAAAACTTGCCTCGAAGGGCTCTCGTGGAAATGATGGGAGGTCACGGCTCTTAGCATTGCATCGGACAGAGGAAGGCATAGCGTTTGGCCTGCTGGGCGGGAGGCGGAAAGACGAGCCCGCCTGGGAGGGCTCTCATGGCAGCTATGGAGATTAAGACTCCTAGCGTTGCACCAGGCGGGGGGAGGAGGCATAGAGTCTGGCCGGCCGGGCGGGAAGGGAAAGTGAAAGAACCTGCCTGGGAGGGCTCTCATGGCAATAATGGGAGATCAAGACTCCTAGTGTTGCACCAGGCAGGGGAAGGTGTAGGGTTAGGCCCGCAGGGCCGGGAGGGAGAAAAGACCCGCCTGGGAGGGCTCTCATGGCAACGATGGGAGATCAAGACTCCTAGCATTGCACCAGGCGGGGGGGGGGGGGGATAGGGAGACCTGGAGTGGGAAGGTTACTTTGGATGGCTTATGGGCCGATGAGGGTTTGTGGGCTTCTTTGATATGTGACTGGCTAGTTCTGATTTAGCTCTGAAAGGCTTCTGATGTCCATCTTCCTAGGGTTTGGATCTGCTGTTTGGAGAGGCCTTTCTGGGCTGCTGATGTTGCTGCCCCGATGCGAAAAGAGTGGCTTGAGAAATTTCCTGCTGGGATGCCTGATGATTGCAGGACGGACTTGAGATGTTTTTGGAACCAGAAGCTATTAGCAGGTCTTTTGGCTTCGTCTAAGAACAAGGGCTCGCGGGGGGATTTAGCCTGGGTATTTCTGAGGCAGAGAAACTGAAGGATGGACTGGTAGGGTTGGATTGGAGAAGGGAGGTTGAAGATGTAGATGAGGTGGCCTTTTTTGGCTTGGTCTGTCTTGCTTTGTTTAATTAGGAAGGAAATTGTACCGTTATCGAGTACTGTTAAATCTGAAATGGTGGGGTTGGTATTTGGATCAAATTTAGAAGAGATGGTGAGTTCCAAGCATCTGAGGAACCCGAAGAAGGCTAAAATGAACATGGCATCGACTGTCCGGGCAGTACTGAGAGGCTGGTAACTGGTGCGGAGTGTGTGTGAGGATGTCTAGCATTATGGGAAGTCTAGGGTAGGGCCGGGTGGGCCTGGATCGTTGAAACCCCTGATCAGTAGAGAGGTTTGTGAGTTATTTATTTCGGGAGAGGGTGCCCCGAACATCAGCTTGTGGAAAAATTGAATGCGCTCAGGTAGCCCTTGATGGGCCCGGCTTGGAGTCCCTTGATCCTGTCGAGAAAAGAGATGAATGAGGTGATTGAGAGTAGGGAAAAATCCGGGAAGGGTGTGTTGTATGAGAGGTAGAAAGCTTTGAAGCATTTCCACGCAGTTATGTATGACTGGAGGGTTCATGGAGAGAATGCTTGGAGGATGGTGTTGAGGGACGCGTCGAGGAGGGGTTTCAGTGGGTGGTTTAGGGGAATCTTAATCCTGAATAATGAGGAACTGGAGTTGGGGATTGTTCCGCCTCTGGAGCCAGCATCCTGAATTTCTGCCAGTATCTGTGCTCGGATGCTGTGGGCCACTTGGGGAGGCTCTGAAGCTGTGGCATTTGATGGCACGGGCATTGGTGTTGCAGTGAAGAGCGAGTACTGTGGTTGGAGGAGTGAGCTGTAGGAGGCTGGTGGAGGGGCTGTGTGAGGCAGCCAGTGCGACCAGGCGCTCGCTTGAGCTGCGAGCCCCGAGCTGACGGCAGAGGGAGGCGGGGCTGTGTGTGACAGCCAGTGCGGCCAGGTGCTCGCTTGAGCTGCGAGCCCTGAGCTGACGGCAACGGGAGGCGGGGCTGTGTGTGACAGCCAGTGCGGCCAGGTACTCGCTTGAGCTGGGAGATCCGAGCTGACGGCAGCGGGAGGCGGGGCTGTGTGAGGCGGCAAGTGCGGCCAAGCACTCGCTTGAGCTGCGAGATCCGAGCTGACATGAGCTGGAGGCGGGGCTGTGTGTGACAGCCAGTGCGGCCAGGTGCTCACTTGAGCTGCGAGATCCGAGCTGACTGCAGCTAGAGGCGGGGCTGTGTGAGGCGGCCATTGTGGCCAAGCGCTCGCTTGAGCTGCGAGCCCCGAGCTGCCGGGGGCGGGCGGCGGAGCTGAGACTGGTGGCCAAGCGCTTGCTTGGGCTGCGAACTCCACGAGAAAAGAGGTTGGTGGCCAGGGCTGCGATTGGCAGACGAAGCAGCCAAACGCTGGCTTGGGCTGCGGGCCCAGGCATTGCTTGAGGAGGAGCTGCGGTGGAGGGCTGGGCTGCGGCCATTGTTCTGTGTAGGGTTGTTTGATTCCGAAATTTTTGGAATCAATTTCGATTCCTGGTTCAGAATCGATTTCCTCACTGTTGTTTTCAATTCTTGCCATTTAAATTGGATGAAGCTAATTTTGCAATGACTGCAGGATATTGAAGTCAAAGAAAGTAGCTTTCTCATAATATGAAGCTTCGTTGTAAAAATATGAAAATGTACAATATTTTTGTAGCTCTGACAGATTTTAAATTGTAATTTGTCTGCATTGCCCATGGAATTAGTCATAACCCAGGGCTCAGCAGTGGACATGCATTTATTGCAATACTAAAACAAGTCATGAAGTGTCTAATGTCCACAGTTCAGCTGAATGATATTTACTTTAACAGTATGCGTCGCACAAAATTAGCAAACGATACAGTGAAACAAAATAAACAACTTTAACAACAACACTAATGTTAGAGCTTGTGGATTAGCTGTCAATCAGGTGCGTTCTAGAGACCACTGATTGGTGCTCTCTGCATTCTCACGTCTATCCGTCGTGCAGCGCTCAAATTTGTGGACAACGTGGGTGACTCCCATCGTAAAATAACTTATAGTTTTTTGGACTAGTTTATTAAAACGATCTAACAGAATTTTAATAATTATCAGTGAGCAAGAGCCGAATTAATGGGTGCTTCAGACGAGCTCTGTAATGATCGTTTCATTCAGTTTATTTTCATGAATCGCCGAAAACGTTCGGCAACATTTGATGACTAGCAGCTGAGATATGCAGCCTTCGTGGGATGCAGTCTTTCGTTTGACAGGCATCTATATACATAGATATAAGTTGTTGAACTGAACACGGCTCTGAATAAGGAGTCAATTCCCCTTGATGGGATCGATTCCAAACTTTGGAATCGACTCTCGATTCCTAATGCTTCGGAATCGATTCTTTGGAATCGATTCCCAGCCCTGTGAGAGGCCTCGCACGGGAGAAAGACATTGGCGTCGGCGCGGCCGGAGGTTTGTGTTTCCTTTTGGTCGACTTCGGGGTTAGAGGTTTAGTTAGTTGCAGATTATTGTACAAGTTAAATAATTCTGTTTTGTTTAACTTGCGTGAAGGCGGGACATCGGATTTTGCCAGCGCTAGTTTCATACTCGCCATAGTCCGTTTGTCTATGGGCGGAATTGATTGCCTGACCGAGCGGATGATGCTGGGGAATCGGCTGGTGTTCTCGCCGATGGAGGCGAGGGCAGGCCGAGGCGTTGTGAGGCGGTCTGGGCCGAGCGGCGGCCGCGAGATGAGGCCTGGGGCTCAATTGAAGCGAAATGCGGGGAAGACACGGTCCTGGAGCCGGCCGGAGGAGAGTCGGAATCGTCTTCTCTTGTGGCAGTTTGTCTTTGCGACGTAGTAGCGGACGGGCGAACCAGTTACTGATAAACCATCAAGTGAATGGAGGTGAGTCAGCTGTATTTAACCTATGGCGCTGATTGACTTGAGTGGGCTCCTCTTGTGCTGTTTACGCTAAGTATCTGACGCGCTTCTCCCGAACTTTGTTAATGAAACATCATTAAGTAATGAAATACTTTTTGGAGAGAGTAATTTGTACAGTAATCTAATTACACTGTTGAGAATGTAATTAGTAACTAGTAATTAATTACTTTTTTTGAGTAACTTACCCAACACTGGTTTCAAACCCGTAAGACCTTTGTTTTCTTTGAAACACAAATTAAGATATTTTTGATGAAATCTGAGAGCTTTCTGACCCTCCATAGACAGCAATGGTACTACCATATTCAAGGCCCAGAATGGTACCAAAAACATCGACAAAATAGTCCATAGGACATCAGTGGTTCAGTCAGAATTTTATGAAGCTATGAAAATACTTTTTGTGCAAAAAAAAAAAAAAAAAACTAAACAAAAACAACATCTTTATTCAACAATTATTTTCCTCATTGTCAGCCTTTTGCCATTTTGGAGAGTATCACGATGCATGTGTGCACTTTCCTCTAAACGTACACTCAGTGATGTCACATGGACTACTTTATCAATGTCCTTACTACCTTTCTGGACCTTGAACGTGGTAGGACCATTGCTGTCTATGGAAGGTCATAAAGCTCTCGGATTTCATCAAAAATATCTTAATTTTGTAAAAGTCGAACAAAGGTAATTAATGACAAAATTTTCATTTTTGGGTTACTAACCCTTTAAGTCTTCCCTTTAAACTATTGCCATTTGTCTCACCTTATGCCTTTTTTCTAGGCAGTTGGGATTATGGAGTGTGTGTTGAGGAAGTATGAGACATATGAAAACTTTGAAGAAGTCACCGGGGGCAGCTTGCTACCGAAGAGTCAAGTGTGGGCAGCCACACGCAAGTACCTACAGAAGGAGGGCTGTGTCGGTGAGGTGTGTGGATATCTGAGTTCAAGTTTGTGGGTATTGTAATAGTATTTAGAAGTAATAGTAATTTTAGATTCTGTCACCAGGTGGTTGTAAGTCTCTCCGATGAGCTTCTGTCCCAGGCTGTAATGATGGTGGAGAGATGTCGACCAACACTAACTATTAACTTGTCAGGAGCACGACAACACTGGCTTGAGGGCATGCTTAGACATGAGATTGGTATGAACTTTAACACACTTCAAAATATATATCAAACACTAATACTAAAAAAGTATAATATAAATGTTTAGTCACACTAGTACAGTGCTGCTGTGATGACATTTTTTTGTGGGCCAGCTCAGATGTTAGCATCACCCTGCTTTTCTTGAGAAAAACCCAATAGGATATTCCACTGGCTTTTGGATTATGGCAGAAAATTAGCTCTGTGACCAACAAAAGGTCTTACATGTTAGAAGCTGAATGTAGACTCCAACATCAGCACCATTTACAGTGCATGCAATATTATTAGGCACATTGATATTGAGGTGATATTTGTTTTCCAAGCAGATTTTACAAATTCAGAACCACATCAATTCTAAATAAGTACTATTCATTTTATATTTAATCTTTTATAAGTGATATATAATTTTCCATGAAGGCTGAAAGTGAAAAACTTCTTATATTCAGGTGTGCATAAATATTAGGCACCGTTTTTTTACAGATAAAATGAGCCAAAAAAGAGATTTAACTATGAAAAGTCAAAAATTATTAAATGCTAATGAGAAGGATGCAGTACTAATGCAATACTAGAATTTACAAACTTAAGGCATGACCATTGGACAGCAAAATGCTCATTGGGTCAGCACAGAATTAAGGTGAAGAATTGGGTGTGAAACCATCAGGAACCATTTGTGACCCTGGACCACAAAACCAGTCATAAGGTTAAATTTTACAAAACTGAGATGTATATAGAATATGAAAGCTCAGTAAATAAGCTATTGATGTATGGTTTGTTAGGATAGGACAATATTTGGCAGAGATACATCTATTTGAAAATCTGGAATCTGAGGGTGCAAAGAAATCTAAATCCTGAGAAAATCACCTTTAAAGTTGTCCAAATGAAGTTGTTAACAATGCATATTACTAATCAAAAATTACATTTTGATACATTTACAGTAGGAATTTTAGAAAAAATCTTCATGGAACATGATCTTTACTTAATTTCCTAATGATTTTTGGCATAAAAGAAAAATCAATAATTTTGACCCATGCAATGTATTTTTGGCTATTGCTACAAACATACCCCAGCGACTTAAGACTGGTTTTGTGGTCCAGGGTCACATTTAGTCTGATTTTAGACTGTTTTTTTTTTCTTTATAGGCTTTATAGATGAATAAGTCAAGAGTCACTCTTGATGGACCAGCACCACATCCTCTTGTACCCCTTCTTGAAGAAATTATCTTTCAGAATCTGGCAGTAAGTTTTGGGAGTCCATTTTTAGTCCAGCTCTGCAAGACAGACATTTCAGGATATGAGATATGAAATATGAGACTAAAAATGAACTCCCAAAACTTACTGCTGGATTCTGGAAGATAAATTCTTGAAAGAGTGGTACACCTAATTCCTCACCTTAATTCTTAATTCTTTTGCAGTTAACGCGTCTTTTCTTCTCCATCTGTTTATTTTAAACGTGCTGACCCAGTCAATATTTCGCTGTCCAATGGTCATGCCTTAACTCTGCAAAATCTATTATTGCATTAGTATTGCATCCTTCCCATGGGCGTTTAAATCTCTGTTTTGGCTCATTTTATCTGTAAAACAAAATGTTCTTAGGCTGGAAGTGAAAAACTCTTTATATTCAGATGTGCATAAATATTAGGCGCAGTTTTTTTTTTTTTTTTACAGATAAAATTAGCCAAAAAAGAGATTTAACTGACTGAAAAGTCAAAAACTATTAAATGCCCATGAGAAGGATGCAGTACTGATGCAATACTAGAATTTACAAAGTTAAGGCATGACCATTGGATAGCGAAATGCTCATTGGGTCAGCACAGAATTAAGGTGAAGAATTAGGTGTGAAACCATCAGGAACCATTTAGTCTGATTTTAGACTGATTTTTTTTATAGGCTTTATAGACGAATAAGTCAAGAGTCACTCTTGATGGACCAGCATCACATCCTCTTGTACCCCTTCTTGAAGAATTTATCTTTCAGAATCTGGCAGTATTTTTGGGAGTCCATTTTTAGTCCAGCTCTGCAAGACAGGCATTTCAGGATATGAGATATGTAATATGAGACTAAAAATATACTCCCAAAACTTACTTCCGGATTCTGGAAGATAAATTCTTGAAACAGTGGTACACCTAATTCCTCACCTTAATTCTTTTGTAGTTATTGTGTCTTCTCCACCCGTGCTGACCCAATGAATATTTCACTGTCCAATAGTCATGCCTTAACTTTGCAAATTCTGTTATTGCATTAGTATTGCATCATTCACATGGGCGTTTAATATTTATTTTATTTTCAGAGGTAAATGTCTTTTTTGGCTCATTTTATCTGTAAAAGAAAATATGCCTAATAATTGCGCACACCTGAATATACAGGGAGTGCAGAATTATTAGGCAAGTTGATATTCTTGTCATATTTTTTTCCCAAGCACATTTGAATAATTCCAAACCACATCAATCTTAATAACTACTATTCATTTTGTATTTAATTATTTATAATTGATATATAATTGTCCATGAAGGCTGGAAGTGAAAAACTCCTTATTTTCAGGTGTGCAGAATTATTAGGCACATTTTCTTTTACAGATAAAATGAGCCAAAAAAGAGATTTACCTCAGACTGAAAAGTCAAAAACTATTAAATGCCCATGAGAAGGATGCAATACTAATGCAATACTGCAATTTGCAAAGTTAAGGCATGACCACCGGACAGAAAAACGCTTGTTGCATCTGCATTGTCAGAAAAAACAGGTGGAGGAGAAAAGATGCATGTTAATTGCAAAAAAAGTAAGAATTAATGTTAAGAATCAGATATGAAACCATCAGGATCCATTTAGTCTCCAGCGCCACCGTTTTCCAGAACTGCAACCTACATTGAGTCTCCAGAAGTGCAATGTGTCAG
>NC_133363.1:12386629-12499298 GCF_049309525.1 Garra rufa | reverse complement strand
AAACACCAGTTTGGTACCTAGATAACGATGGCAAGCAGCACTAATACAAAGTGAATGTAGGAGAGGGACTACAGCCCGTTGTGTTCATTCTGTACAAGTCTTGTGTTGCTTAATAACTTCTTGCTCCAGTAAACTGAAGCTTCACACCTGAAAGGCAGCATGTCTCTGCACGACACGTTGAGGTAAAAAGGTTTTCCTAGAAGAAAGATTCAAAAGAATGAATAAAATGATTAAAAAGAGCATTTTAGATAGATTTAGATAGCATACTGACTGTATGTGTCATCCTGTACCTGCTTTTAGCCCATCATGTTGTGGTTGAGCTGCTTATTGCCAGAGCGCCTTCTGAGTTTGACAGAGGCTGTCCCTTCAGCACAGGAACTACAGAGGAATGATGCCAAGTCATATGGTTTCACTTAGAGTGGGACACACCAGTCAAAAGTTTGGAATAATTACAATTTTTTTCCATTTAAATTAGCGCTGTCAAGCGATAAAAAAAAGCTAACTAATCACACATTTTTTTTTGTAAAATTAATTGTGATTATTTCTACCTACCATTAAAGTTTTTAAATACACTTTTATTTTGCAGTAATTTCACATTTAATCTTCAAATCAATGTAGAAACAACAAAGACAGTACTTTTTTTTTTTAAATATTTGTTTAATGGCATATTTTTATGACTTAAGGTGAATATCACTGATATACTACTGATCTCTATAAAAACTTTAGTTTAGTTTTTCCTAATATTTAACCAATGACGTAGCCATTCAACATTACGGTATAATTGAGAGCTATCAGTTTTAACAATTATTAGACTTTAAAAAATAACTTCTAATTTAAGAGAACTTAAAACAATCTTCACATAAACCCATTATAATAAATGTCATATTTAGATACCTGTGCCCTTCATCAAGTAGGCAATATGCAGAAATTGAATTAAGTTATCAAACAATAAATACTAAATTCAATATAGATGAATCCTTAAAGCTACAAAAGGTATTGATTTCCTCTTTTTTTCTTTGATTTTGAGTTAAAAACTCAAAAAATAGAAACAGAACAACATTTATTTGAAACAGGTTCTAAAATCTTTTGTAACATTATAAAATACTATTATTTTTTTAAACTTATCCCAAACCTTTGAATGGTAGTCTATCAGTCTAATAAAAAATAACTTGAATATCTAAAATCTGTTAAATCAAAGCAAGTAAGGAAAACTGGCTCACAAAAGTAGGGGTGTTCCATGGCCTCTTGGGCAGTCAGTCTCTGTTGATGATCATAACGCAGGAGTTTATCCAGCAAATCCAGAGCTTCCTGGCTCACCAAGTGCTGATTCTCAGGCTGAACAAAATTCTCCCACCGCTTGCGTGTCTGCCTGAAGATGTTTGAAATTTCAAAATTAAAACACTAGCAATTATCAAAATCATTATGCAGAATTCATTTGCTCACTACTTTATAGAAGTGTGTATATCATCTGCCAGTATAATACTTTTATAGGCAATCTAGACAATCTAGAATGGAGCTGTAGTGCAGTCTGCTTCTAAAACAAAACAAGATTATCACTAGATCACTGATTACTGATAATAAAATTAACACAGCAATCAATTTATATGTGCTATACGTGCATCACTACCAACTTTGTACACAGATCCTTAAAGGAGTCCTATTATGCTTTTTCACTTTTTGAATTTTGGCCAGTGTGTGGTGTGTATGTTTGGGCATAAAAAACATCTACAAAGTTACAAATCTCAAAGTCCACTCCAAAGGGAGATATTTAGTTTTTAAAAAAATCCCTTTTCAAGAACTACAATGAACAGCTCCTTTGGACTACAGCATTTGTTTTCCGGATGCTATGATGTCACTACACCGTCCATTACAATATCATTCAAATAAATCCCTCCTACGTAAATTCGAAACGCTGGCGGGTGGGGAGGGACGAGGTGGAGGATTCGCCTAACTTTTGCAATGTAGCATGGACAGCTGCTTCTGGGATGCTTTAGCGTGCTTAAACACAAGCATTGACTGAAGTGTCCGCGAACTGCTCCGGTAGCCATGCTAGAGCTGCGCCGTTGACGTGTGCGGTATAGAGGGTCGAAACACATGCGAAGCCACGGCTGATGTAAACACAAGCATTGACTACAGTGACGATTATCGGTGGCTGCGCCGGAGCCGCACTGTAGACAAGTGCAGTGTGTGGTAAGAGATTTATTCATTATACAGTGTAGATAGCTTCACTAGCCTTATGCTGGAGCTGGTTTCGGGCATGTAAATAATTAAATAAATTAGCATAACAATGACATGATAAATCATGTATCGGCGATCTCACAGGTTGACGATAGGACCACTACTGTGGGACCACTATCTACTCACCCTCCATGCATCCTAGGTGTATATGACTTTCTTCTTTCAGATGAATGCAATTGGAGTTATATTAAAAATAATCCTGGCATTCCCAAGCTGAATGGCATAGACAAGTGTTTCTCTCCATCGGTCCAAAACAAGTCGATCCATAATAAAATGTGCCTCACATGGCTTCGGAGTGGTCAGTAAAAGCCTCCTTTAGCAATCCGATGTGTTTTTATGTAATAATCTAGCTAAACGTAACTTGCTGCTTTGGGAAGGGGCGTGGCAGTACTGAAATGCCGTCTAAGCTGTTCGTCAATTGCAACCCAGGGGGAATGCTAACCAATCACAACACATTTCGTTTTTCGGAAGGCGGACCTTCATCAAACCCAGAACTAATCGAGCCATTTGTGCCAACCTGGGGAGAAAGCTATTGTAATAATGTAAATTATGTGAAAAATAATGCGTTTTTCGAACCACCAAGCATGAGAGCATGTTCTAGTGCACCCCCAAAACAAAATAAAGACTTTGTAAAAGAGAATAATAACACTCCTTTAAAAATCGACTAATGTGGAAAATCACTGTCAATAATTCAGACTCACTGGCCAAGCAGATCTTTGAAACGTGTGTCCAATTCAATGTGATACTTGTTCAGGTAGCTGAATAGCTCTTCTGTTCCAAGAACCTTGGCAATTCTGACCAACTGTAGGAAAGATTCTGCTGTTAGCATATTGACTATTTTAAGATTACATATTGTAATAATTTCCATAGTAGAATGGCAAGTCTTACCTGGTCATAGTTGTCTTGACCATGGAAAAATGGCTCTTTCTGGAAGATCATACTGGCTAACATGCAGCCTAAGCTCCACATGTCCAGACTGTAGTCATACATCTGCAAATCATTTGGGAGACTTAACTGTAATGTCTCATGGTAATGTGGGAAACAGTTAACTCCACGTAAGACTGCCTCCTTAAATCTGGTCTTGTCTGTTCAATAAAAGCCCTATTGCGAGGCTAATTGTTTTTCATGGGAATGTCTGTAAAAAATAAGTCCTGCATTCATATAGTGATTTATTCAAAGTGGAGGAGCAAGTTCAGTGATCCTGAAAACCTGCTCAAATGGTCAGTCACGTGACTGTCAGCTCTAAATAGCTGTCTGTTTTTGCTTGGACAAGTAATAAATTAATATTTCATTGAATGTTTATTAACAAAGACTTTTGCATTTTAATATCATAACATCCTATTTAGTATTTGATTATTTAAATATCCTATTTTAAAAACAGGTAATTTGACACTGTTGTTTAAATGGAAACGACTTTTGGATTGATCACTTCTTATAAACAGAGATGCGGATTCAAATGGCAATTAAATTACCACACAACCCTGGTGTTTTCGAACATTTGCCAGGGAATGACATGGGTGGTGGGAGCAAAACACAACAACATGGATTTAGGTGGCAATAAAACCAGTAGCCCTTGTAAATGCTGAAATTACCTTATGGCCCCATGAGAAACAATTACTATCTGAATAGGGCTGAACACATGACAAGGGACATATTTTAGGCCATTTACATTGAAAATCATATAAACCTAAAGTGTTTATTCCCCAAAACTGGATGGCGAGACCATGAACATAAGACGAACACCATACCTGATAGTCAACCAGCAGTTCTGGTCCCTTATATGATCTTGAGGCGACCCTTACATTGTATTCCTGTGCAGGATGGTAGAACTCAGCAAGACCCCAATCTATTAGCCGCAACTACACCAGGTTCAAACAAAAAGAAAACAGCCCCACACACATCAGGTCAGCAACACTGATCTGCAGTTACTAGCTAGGAAAACATTCAAAAACGATGCTTTCATCTGACTTCACCTTTCTCATTTGGTGGTCTATCATGACATTATGAGGTTTGACATCCCGATGCATGATGCCCATGCTATGAGAGTAGTCCAGTGCCTGCAAAGAGACAAAGCGCATGCACATTACACACTCTCCTCTTCAAAATAAATGAAAGTGTAATCGTGTAATCTTATTCCAAGTACATCACAGCATTCCCACCTTGAGAAGTTCATACAAGTAGAACCGGATATCGAAGTCTGTTAGTCTCTGATAGAGATCCTACAAATCAGAACAACATTATGTGGGATATTCAATGTTGCATTTTTTCAGTTTAACTTCTTCTACTGATGAGATCAAGATAAAATTGATCAAAAGTAGTTTATATAGAGAAAGAGAAAAAAAAATTAAAAGTGATACCTTGAAATCAGTGTTATTGATGTATTCAAAGACAAGGGCTGGTGTTCTAGACTGGAATACCAAAAGAAAGAAAAAAAGCATAGAAATGTAACCATTACAAAGATGGAATACATAGACACTGCCTGTTGGTTTCCTTCATGAACTATTTTGTGACAAATTGACACTAATTTAGAAGCAGTTACGCCTTGGGGAATGGAAAACAAATCTGCCGATTCTGAAAATGATTTAAATATGATACATAGGGCCAGATTTGCTAACAGCTTGCGTCAGTACAAACTGTCTACTACTAAAAATGTGCAGTACACAATTAGTGCAGAAAAGGCGTGGACAGTTATTTTTGCACCTGACCTTATTGAATATGCATTTGCAGGAGGTTCCCTTTCAGATGCAAAATTTATGGGAGGAGAGTTAAAATTAATCACACCATGCAATTTACTAACATTTGTGCTTGTCAGATTACTGGTATTTGCACCATTATTTAACGCCCCAAAAAAGCAGGTAGTAACCTGTGCTGCTCTTGGTAGATTGCGCTGATCATTATGGAAATGATCTGGCTGCATATGTGTTCTTTAATATTCACATTTTCAGTAAATCACATGCAGAATTTTCCCCTTCCATCTGCGCTTTTATGGAATTGCACTCTAAACCTAATTTGGTCTGTTTCATAAATCTGGCCCAATGTGTTAAATGGAGCTGATGTCACAAAATCAGGGTGGGCCTGGTATTAATATAATACACAACATTTTAAAATGTGTTGGGACTAAATTTGCAATAAAACATAATTCTGCTGAAAACAGCTGCATATACTAGATCTAAATTTACCACAGGGTCCTTCACTGTGTCTACCAGACGAATGATGTTGGTTCCTCCTCTTAAGTTCTCCAGAATTTTGATCTCACGCTTAATCTTCTTCTTTTTAACAGGCTGCAAAAGTAAAGAAAAAAACATTAAAAGGTTAGCTCAGCCAAAAATGCTGTCTTCCATCTTTGTTCATTCCATCTTTTCATCTTGAACATCTTCGCAAGACAAATCATCTTTGTCCAACCACTAGAAACCAATGTAATCAACAGACACTGTAAAAGTAACGAATGTGAATTGTGCAGTTTCATCAAAGTCTTTCACTTTATAAGACAAATTGATTTATTTAAGCCTTTATTCACATATAAACATTGATCAATGCATATTCATAAAGCACATTAAATCGGTTAAATTCAAAACATTGGCTCTTAAAATTTAAGTGAGCATGTTTGAACATCTGTTAACCATATTTGTGACCCTGGACCACAAAACCAGTCATAAGTAGCATGGGTATATTTCTTAAACTAAAACTATTTTTTATGCCAAAAATCATTAGAGTATTAAGTAAAGATCACGTTCCATTAAGATATTTTGTAGGGATGCACGATATGTATCGGTCGATAACTTGCGCGTTTTGTCAGTAAAGCCGGTTCTGTAATCAGCGGTAAATGCCATCAGGTGCGTGATTTCACGTTGAGCCGTATATACTACACACAGCCGTTGTTTACAGACGAGCTGCGCACATTCACACTGATAATGAACATTGCTATGCGCAGCTCGTCGGTAAACAACGGCTGTGTGTAGTATATACGGCTCAACGTGAAATCACGCACCTGATGGCATTTACCGCTGATTACAGAACCGGCTTTACTGACAAAACGCGTAAGCTTTATCGACCGATTGGTATCGGTGCATCCCTAATATTTTGTAAATTTCCGACTGTATATCAAAACTTGATTTTTGACTAGAAATATGCATTGCTAAGAACTACATTTGGACAACTTTCAAGGCGATTTTCTCAAGTTTTAGGTTTTTTTGCACTCTCAGATTCAATTTTCAAATAGTTGTATCACAGCTAAATATTATATCTCCTATCATAACACACATCAATGGAAAGCTTATTTAATCAGCTTTCAGATTATGCATAAATCTTAATTTAAAAAAATTGACCCTTAATGTGCTTCTATGCATGTACGTTCATGATAATCTTTGACATGGACAAAAAAACAAAATTTTCTTTCGAAAATCTGGATGGGCTTTGGAATAACATGAAGAGGAGTAAACAATGGCAAAATGATCATTTTGGGTGGACGTTCTCTTTAAGAAAATGCCTCTACCTGATGCTCAGACAACGAGAAGCAATTCTTACCTTCAGGATTTTGACGACTACTCTGTCGTTGCTGTTGATGTTGATGGCCTCAAACACCTCACTGTATTTGCCTCTTCCGAGCTTTCGTACAAGCTGGTAGTCATCCTGGTTGCTGAATAAGACACAGTAAGCAATAAATAAATAGAATTGTGCAAAATGGTTTACCAAGAAGTAATGTGGTAAGACCATGGTTTTCTGACACTTTTTTGTCAACATACTACTACCATGCTTTTTTTTTTAAGTATCATGGATTACAATTACAATGTACTGTATACACTATACATGTCAATCAAGCACCATTCTATTTCCATGGTACTGTTTTTTTTTTTTTTTTTGAAGGAAATCATGGTAAAATAACATGTCTGTACCTCCAGCTAGGCACATGTGCTTCATAGTCCCAGTATTCCTTGCTCTTCACAGTGTTGGCATCAGCATACACCCGTGCTTTGCTGCTCACTGGACCGGGCATGGCGGGCTTGGCCAGTCGATCCGCCTTCCCTCCACCTACTACTACGAGACTCTCCAAACGATAGCGACAAGCCGACCGCCTCTGTTGTGAAATACTGCAGAAAGTATTGTGGTACAAGTGGTAACAAGCCGGTTCAATGCGATCTCTCGCGAGCAATTGTGATTGACAGCTGCTCAGCAGCGGCGCGCATGACCTCGCGCTGACGCTCGCACCACTAAAAGCCAAGGCAAAAAGCAAAGGGCGTCCGAAACGCTGCAGAAACCAGTTTATTTTCTTACGGACCGCCAGCTTATTCAGGAATTAAAAGTCAGGATTTCATAATGCCCATCAAGGCAGCCTAAAAAAAATCCGTATCCGTTCGTAAACAAATTAAAAAATAAATAAAGTAACAGCTTTAAAAAGATCGTAATATATGCATAAGCGATTGCCTGTCGCAGCCCTCGTATTTTGCATGTAAATAAACAGTGATGCAAGGGGAGGAGAATGAAGAATATTTAATTGAAGCACAGACCTGTCAAGCCCGCTGAATGTCGCTACGCGGTAAAACGGAACATAAACAACGCAAAGCAACCGAAATGTCTAGTTGATCGATTGTCTCGGGACGTGAACAGTGTTTGAGCATCACTGTTTATTATAATATTCATTACAGCGGTTCAGCCGTCTCACTTTAATAGCGCTCCCTCCGGATCAACGCGCTAAGCTAGCGATATCGATGGATGGCTTTAATTGGCCACTACAACTTCGACCCACACACGACTCCAGATTTCCGATTAATCTTCAAATGGACTCTCCCAATTCCTTCCATTGATCCACCAATTAGATTCAGTAAGCGGTCGAGGGATCCGCTGACAGGTAGGCGGATATCACCCCTAGGATAGCACTCCTGTCGATTTTTGCGATCGCATAGATGGAGTCACCGGAAATGCTGGATGTACTTCCGGTACCTTTTTCAAAATAAAAGTCGCAAGAAATAGAACTGCAACTGAATGTTAAAGCGTAGAATCCCAAACAGCAGTTTTTCTGCTTTAAAGGAGTAGTTTACTTTCAGAACAAAAATTTACAGATAATGTACTCACCCCCTTGTCATCCAAGATGTTCATGTCTTTCTTTTCTTCCGTCATAAAATAAATTGTTTTTTTGGGGGAAAACATTTCAGGATTTCTCTCGATATAATAGACTTCTATGGTGCACCCGAGTTTGAACTTCCACAATACAGTTTAAATGTGGCTTCAAAGGGCTCTAAATGATCCCAGCCAAGGAAGAAGGGTCTTATCTATTAAAACGATCAGTTATTTTCTGAAAACATTTACAATTTATATACTTTTTTATCTCTACACAGAGCTAAACAAGATGAGCATTTGAGGTTTAAAAGTATATAAATTGCTTTTTTTTTTTTTTTAAATAACCAATCGTTTTGCTAGATAAGACCCTTCTTTCCTCAGGTGGGATCATTTAGAGCCCTTTGAAGCTGCATTTTGGAAGTTCAAACTCAGGGGCACCATAGAAGTCCATTATATAGAGAGAAATCCTGAAATGTTTTCCTCGAAAAAAATAATTTCCTTATGAAGAAAGAAAGATATGAACATCTTTTTTTGCAATTTTTGTTCTGAAAGTGAACTGCTCATTTAGCAATTCATTTTATTTCCATAAATAATATATTGTTATAAAATAATAACATTATTTGTTTGTAATGATAGTAAGATGTATATGTATGAGATACCACATCATTTAGACCATAAACAAACACTATAGAGTCCGACACCTTTACAAATAAAAAATGTAGGATAGCCAAATTAATGTTCCTATTATATTGTTCTCTTTACCAATATTTCACTAGACTGAAGAGTCTAAACTTTTAAAGTCAAATTAGTCAAAGTTCAACATGGTCTGTTGTTATTTTACCTTTTGGTTCACAAATAATACAACAGTTATCTATGTTTACAAACATTTAATTTGTAAATGCCTTGTAGTTATGACATGCCACACATTTATTCATTTAGCTGACCTTTGTGATAATGAAAAAAAAACAACAACAACACATTATGGTATATTTACAATTTGAGTCTCTTCACTGCCTTATCTAGAAACACAGACATTGGGATGGCTTGAGTGACAAACAGGAGGAGGTGCTAGATGGTGGGAAAACCTGTTTTTGCTCAAATACAAAACAGAAATAATTTATTTGATTCAACACGCTAACAGTCTGGACATCAAAAATATTGCTTCACAAGCAATGATACCATTCAGTCTCTGCATTTAATGCACATGAAAATAAGAGTACACATATCTGTAACAGAACAAACAATACTGACACATAAGCCATTAATGTTAATAAGGCTTTCAGAGGCATGGAAAGGGAAAAAGAAATGTTTGCAATGTTTACATTCAAGCTGATAGAATCATACAATGTATCGTTAATATGGATTCAATTAATATGCTTAGACATTTAGACACTGCATTGTAAGGATTCTGAAGTTTAAAAAAAAAACACTCTACTACTAGTTAATACTGTGTTTTTAGATTCTTTTAAACATATTACATGTATTTGTACTCTTGAATTCGTTTAAAACTATTTATTTATTTATTTTTATAATTACAAAGTTGCTGCCGTCCAAATCTGCACGTCTATCTGTGGTTTAGTATTTTACCCCAAATCAAAGGCTCCACTGTCAACTGATCCAATTTGGAAAGCACAAAATGGAATAGCAACTGAAGAAATACCAAGCAAAGAAAGAATTTGTGGCAGAGAAACTGAACAAGTCGTGTGTGGCAAAAGAATAATCCACCGAAACAGAACCAACATATCCTCACAAGAGGAAACAATCACATGCACAGTCTACAGTATGATGATACACAAACAGATACTAAATCCTAGCACTGTACTCATGTCAAAGCGATACAAAACATCCATGTACAGATAACTTTACAAATTCTACAGCATTGTTTAGCTAACGCAACGCCGTCTGTTTGCAATCTGCAAACAAAAATACTTCATTGTTGTTCTAGGTTGCCTGGCAGTTAAAAAGTAACTGTAAATCTTTGTACTACTGTAAATTTACTCTCAGAACTGCTTGCAAACTATTGCGTCTTTGTTAGATGAGTCAAAATGCACTAGAGAAAAAGAATGGCTAATATTTTTCTGTGTAGTCCTTCGCCTACAAGTTAACATATCAGTTTGCACTAATGACAGATTACAACAAACTGTTTAAATTATTTAGGCTATTCATGCATACATATACCCTGTTACATCATGGGTTAGGTGATGGGAGTTATACATTACGAATACATACAATCACTACTGTATATTGTCCAGATGGCCATACAGTGTTCAACTTCCATAGCTAACATGGAAGCATGAGATGGAGATACTGGAAGAAAGGCAGTTAATTTAAAAGTTACAAGGCCAAATAATTAGAAAGAAAAAGAAACAAAACCAACGCAATGAGACATCTAGTTGCGGTCAATCGTACGAAGATCAAAAAGCAGATCCAGGCTGTTAACCTCTTGCATACCAATTTGTGTCATTCTGGCAAAGCTGTCACTGATAGCTGCATTACTGCATTCGCGTCTTGTTTTAGATATACTGAATTTTAGATACAAAGCAGAACTCAAACTAAATCTTTAGTTCCTTGTAAAACCAATCAGCTTTTTCTTAGTTGGAAACACCAGGCTTAAGCACATGGTGTATGTATAATGAGTTGCACGTGAGATAAAATCGTTCATTTTTACAAGCTTATTTCTGAGTTGCAACCATTTATGTGTGCGGTTCGGTTCTGTATAGAACTGAGGCAAGTTTCTGTCTGTGGAGTAGATGCAATGTTGCCGATATCTACCCAGAGGTACATCAAGACTTTTACAAGCTGACACTTTACGCAGTTCCTTACCAGTCCAACAAGTACTGCTATGCTTGTGGGATATGTAAAACGTACAATTTCACTAAATATATGCAAGTAAATCGCAATGGTGCTATTGTGTGCAGAGTGTATTTTTGCTTGGTAAGGAGCAACAGCAGACAGTAACTACTCTATGCATGAGGATGCTGGATAGCCCCCTCCCTCAGCAGTGTGTTGAACTGTATGTTCTTGAAGGGCCCCAAGCTCTCCAAAACACTCTCCACACCAGACACACTTGAACTGGGCTTCACGGGAGTGGACAATGCCATGTTTGGCCAAGTGTTCTCGCTGTTTGAATCCCTTGTCACAGGTGGGACACTTAAAGGGTTTCTCTCCTGTGTGGACTCTTCGATGTCTTTGCAACTCGGATGAGTATTTAAAGCGCCTCTCGCAGTCTGCACATTTCATCGGCTTCTCCCGAGCAGGGTCGCAACGGTGCTGCACGAAATCGGACGAGGATTGGAAGCGGCGGCCGCAGAGCGAGCACTTCAGCGGCTTTTCGGTGCAATGGGAGTTCTGGTGCCTCTGTAACGTCGATGACTTTTTGTAGCCCTTCCCACACACGTCGCACTTGTACGGCTTCTCTGCGGCATTCGATCCAGAGTTCGATTCTGTACACTTGTGCCTTAGAAGTTCCCCGGATTGTCTGAAGCCCTTTTGGCAAGCGGCACATTTGAACAGACTCTCGATACCATGGACGTGCTGGTGATACAGCAGGTGGGAAGGTTGCAGGAAACCTTTGTCACACTGATTGCACTTGAAAGGGCGATCTGCTGGGTTTTTGTGCGTACGGCGGTGGCGAACGAGCGCATACTGTTGTTTAAAGCTCATCTGACACTCTTCGCACTGGAAAGGCCGCTCTTCGGAGTGGGTGCGCTCGTGCTGTCTCAGGTCCGAGGGCCGTTTGAAGCTCTTCCCGCATGCCGTGCAACGGAAGGGTCGCTCTCCGGCTGGCTGGCACTGGTGGTGCAGCAGTTCAGACGACTCCTTGAAATGAAGCTCGCACAGGTTGCACTTGAAAAGGTGCTCACCCGAGTGAGCGTACATGTGCCGTACCAGGTGCTGCCTGTGCTTAAAGGTCTTCTCGCAAACTGCGCATTTGTATGGGCGATCGGCACTGTGAGTGCGCTGGTGGTGCGCCAGATGAGAAGCTTGACTAAAGCTCTTTTCACAAGTGTCGCACTTGTAGGGCTTCTCGCCCGTGTGCACTCTTTCATGACGCGAGAGTTCTGAAAGGTGACGAAATGCCTTATTGCACACTGAGCACTTATATGGACGGTCAGAGCCCTGGAAAGCTGTAGTGGAGGAGGAACCCATAGCTGCCCCGTCGCTCGATGTCTCCGCAGTAGAAGGTTGCTGAGGGTTTGAAGAGGCGGAGTCTGGGCGGTATGTTTTTTCACAAATGGAGCACTTCATAGGATTGTTTCCATTGGTGTGCTCATTATGATGCTGTGCCAAAGATGTGAGAAGGGAGAATCCCATTTTGCACACACCACACACGAACGGCTTCTGCTCAACCTGGACGCATTGATGCTCAAGAAGATCTGTTGCTTGGTTGAAGATCTTCATGCACTGAGTGCACTGGAAAGAACGGTCCTGGTTAACCATGCACTGGTGCTCATGGGGATTGGCCAAGTGTGAAATATCATGGCCACAAGCACCACATTTGTGGCCACCTTCACTTCCCACCTGCAGCTGAGGCTGCTGAGCTGGCAGTGGGTGCTGCTGGGCATGTTGGCCATGCTGAGACTGCTGCAACGCAGGGTCTGCCTGTAGGACAATACCGTACGCAGCACTGCCCAAAGCATTCTCTGCCCCTTGTAGAAGGGGGTGCCCAACAGGAGGAGGGGCCACTGCATGTTGCTGTTGCCATGCTTCTGTCATTCTTCCACTGTACATGTATGAATTCAGCTTTCAGGGATCAGCACTTTGGGACCTGATTGCACAAAATGTTCCAAACAAGTGATGGTCAGTTCATTGGAAAAGTAAATGGTACTAAAATAGTCTTGTAAAGAGGTTCACGACTTTTGGGTAAGCTCACTCATGGTGTGATTGGTGTGTTCAACAAGGAGAATTTTTAATTTTTAAATACCAATCCAGGGGGGGCGTCTGTAATGTTCTCCAGTGAACTACAAAGAATTGACTCCAAATGTATACCTGCAATAAGAAAAACAGTGGGTTATTACACAAAGCAAACCTTTTACGCTTTTGGAAGAAAAAAAAAATCATAGTATTACATCACATCAGTGGTTCTCATCCAAGGAGGACACAACGTCAACTCAAAATAAACTCTTTTACAATAATAATAATAAAATCGAATTAAAGTTAATGTCACTGAAGACATACAAATAAACTGACATCATATTTATTCCTCAACCACTGTTTTTAATTTAAGAATGGTTCTTGAAAATTAAATTTCGCAAAACGAAATTAACTGTGCTGCAGAGGTCAAAAAGGTTTAGAACCACTGCGTTATTTAGATCTCATCTGTAGTTGAATCCGAATCAAAATTCCTATTACAACATGCTTACACACACTTGACAAGAACAACTTATATGCGGTTTGAAATACAAAACTAATACAACACAAATAATCATGCCATGCAACACACAGTAAGAATCACACAGCAAGTTAAAAAACGAATTGTAAAGCCTACTGCCTGCTAGCCTGGGAAAAAAAGGGAGAAATCAGGAATTTCCTTTGATGCTCTTAATTCTTTAACTGGTGCAGAAATTAAGCCATGCTTCGTATATTACAAATCTCTGTGCAAAGCCATAGCGTAAGGCCTGGCATTAAACAGTTTCCTTGTTTTTTATTCGCAGTTTGTGTGCAAGAAAACTTCAGCTAGCGTTTGACCGAAGCACACAGGGTTAGCCACCGCTGCTAATGCTCTTCTCTATATCAATACCACCGTCTGCAGTCGCTATATTTTATATGACTCACAAATAACACATGCAATAAAGGCATTATCTGCAAAAATTCATAACGTGTCTGCAGAACTGCATGTAAATGATACGCAAAGCCCCATGCAAGTGTGTTTACCAGTACGCTAAACTGTAGCTATTGCGTTAAAACAGGCAGCAGCCGCCACCTCAGTGGCTTTAACCTACTTTGCGTCGCGTTTTCCCATCGATACCTTGTTTTCCCAAAGATCCACGCTTGGAATAAATATATACAGGACGTTTTAAGGCAGGGAGAAAAAAATCGGGCGCTTCCCTGCCAGTGGGATGCAGAAGGCCCAAATAAACGTGACGCATCGGACCTCTACGACCAGCCCCTCGAACAAGGCGGACACCCCGATGATATGGGCGGAATCAAGGCGATGGAAAATCACTGATTTTCTTATACATAAGCGAATCGTTCAAATCGCTCGTTCTCTCTGACGATTGCATGTCATGTAATAATGTTACATGACATGCAATCAAATAATGAAATAAGTCTGTCTTCACAATGGCGTTGCAACGTTTATATGGAATGACTGTAGCATGTGCAATTTAGACAGGCTAATGTATTCTGAAACATATTTTCTACACTTTTATTCGACTCAAATGCTACAAATCCTAAAGGAATAAGTGCATTTTTATAGAATATCTTATTCTAAATGATATCACAAAACCCATCAACACTCTTTCTGAATATGTATTTTTAAATGTAATTTGTTAAAACTGACGTTTTATTCTGGGTGTATTATTAGGCTATTGAAGCGAAATACAGATCAGTCCACATAATTTACTGAAAGACAACACATTAGTCCAATATAATGTGGTACTGGTATTTAGGTAGATATATTATAAAAAATAATATTTCAAATGACTCATTATATTCAAAATGGCTATATATAATAATAATATAATTAATCCTTATGAAAACACAAGCCAGTCCACTTTCCCTTGGATATTTCCTGCATGCACAGCTATATACAAAAAGAGCAAAGAGAGTTTGAAATCTTTCAAGTTTTGGTCAAGATTATGTCTAATAAAATCTGTCACCAGTGGAATCATTACCATTTCAAAAGTGGCTTAAATCACATAAAACTTCAGACTTATCTAGCTATAATGTACATATTGGAATGAAAAAAACAACAACATGTAAGACTGGCTCCTTCAACTGTAAGGCTGAACTTCCTAGACCAACCATACTGGGCTGTGGTGATGCTTTTAAAAATAATTCTGGCACTCCTGTAAAGTGGGACTACAAACTCCATATTTAGCATCACAATTTCATCTATGTGTATGTACGAGTGGCTCATCTCATAATGAATTTTTGCCAGGGCTCCGTTATTTGTTGATTACCAAATTGACATTTGATATATAAATGGAAGATTGTGTTTTTTGTGTGAATGTTTTCTTTGATGACTAAAAGGCACAACATAACCTCAAACATTTTATTAATTTTCCACATAACTTGGAAACAATCTCATAAATCATTGCGTAAGAAAGGGCATGCTTAGGCATGCAATGATCTCACAACATGATATCACTGGATGAGTAGTATAAAATATACAATAGCAGTTTATCATTCATTAATTTAGATAATGTCAGTCAGGTCCCACTGAGAAACATAAGCTGGTATTTTTACACTGCTTTCAGTCCCAATTGTTATCTAAGTTGCTGGACAGAGAGACAGGCAGAAAATCACACAGAGTAACAGCAGAAGAGAACAGGCTAACAAACATGCTGTAAAAATCTCCACAGGCTTAGGCTCAGTTCTTAAGCCAACTTGATTTGTTCAAAGGTGGGGTGGGATAGAGACAAACCGTTTCACGTGACCTCTGTATGAGCGGTCATCAGTACGTAACCTGCTCGCTGGGATGGTTTCTCAATTAAAAAAGGCACTCAGCATATCAATGATATCTTGCAAACTTGTTAAAATATGTTAACTGTTCAGTAATATAGAATAATATATATTGAAAGCAGTGGTCATAAGGTAACAGTCTCAAACTTTATCGAGTATGAGCCGGAATACTCAGCCACTGCTGCACCTCTGTTGTACTTTTATGTCCCATAGCAGATGTGACATCATGTGGTGTACAAGAAAACACAGAAGGTTCTTTAGTAGTGAGTTTGGCATAGCAGTGTTTCAATGGTGAACGTGTTTTCGGTGAGTCAAAACGAACTACACGACTGGATTGTGCTGAAATTCGGTGAGGTGGGATTTAGAAGTGTGGAAAGGATTCTGCAGGCTTATCTGCTTCGAACGGCATGAGTTTAATGAAAATGCGCTATGATGAAGCCCTTTAAGATAGCTGTTACCACAGACTTGTAGGTGTGTCGGATCAGGGTATGTAAATGAAAGGGGTTGATTTCTATGGATGACATAATGAGCGTCTGCAGCGATCATATAGGGCTGTACCCTGGAATACAGTGGGTGGGAGGGGGGAGGGTGTGTAGTCTTGGTTATATATAAGTGAATCGCATCTTACATCAACTATATCATAGTACATAAAACCACAAGACCATCTTTGCACATTAATCTTGCGAGTCTCGTCACTCAATAATGTCTCCGGCCTTATGTGCAATTGAAAAGAAAACAAATAAGTGTGAAATAATCTTTTGTAACTGTTAAATATGTGGTAAAACATATCAGACGAGCTGTATATTAAAAAACCTAAATGTGTGTAATACTTCAGTTCTACAGAATATTGTAAATGGACCTTTATTAGGAATGGAGGAAAAAGTAAGCAAAGTTAACTAATGGATTATAATGGAATTATATAATAAATCGAACCATAAAGGAAGTTTACAATTTACATGGACTTGCCCAACTTACACAGACATGTACTACTGTGATTTCTGGGTTCCTTATATTAAGAAGTGGTGCTAAGTGTGCATTGTGTGCATATCTTACTCTTGATGATGACCAATACTGTTATTGACATTCTATAGGCCATATGATTAAATAAAGAAATGAATGAACAAAATGGCAACACCAATGTTGAGTAATATCACCATGACCACCAGGACAGAGCTGGAGCCCTGTAGAAAGAGAGTAACATTTCTGATTAGAAACACTGTAATTACACATTTAAAGTAACACTAAATGTAACATTTAGAAAGTTCCGCTTCCAGATCCTTATTAGATACTGTGTGCTCCGTCCTAACATTTCCAGCATGATATACATCATGTAGCATTTTACACAATAGCAGTGACCATAACAGGGCCCACTTTTTCAGTGGCCTGGATTCCATAAGTATTTTCCAATTCATTTTCTCCATAGGGATTAAAACATCTTCAATACAGGGGTCTAATCCTTAAATGAAACCAGCCAACTCTGAGATCTAAGATATTACTACTTAAATACAAAAACACTATATTATTGTTAAAAAAAAACATTAGTAGCTCAATGGTCAGACTGATAAATTGAGTCATCCACAATTCTTTAATGGGAATGAGTGGTCACTTCTGACTATATTACGTTACCATGATAATTGTAACGTCTCTGATTGGTGGAGCTCTCTTCTGAATTATGGGTAGTGTAGTTCTAAACCTAGAACTGAGCTGCTGCATTAAACACAATTTTAATCACATTGCCTTGCAGCTTCTAAGCACATACTTTTGCGAACGCTGCCTGTTTCTACAGGAACCGGAGCTTCTGTGTTGACTTTACTAATCAACTATTGGCTCTTTCATTTAGAAGGGAGGGATTATTCGCCTTATTGGGCACTGCACTTTCTCCCATTCATAAGTAATAGGAGTGCACTGTCTTCCTATATATAAAGTCTTTGGCACATATCATAACTTAAGCACCTCAGAGCTCATGGTAGGTTGTTAGAAGTCAGTTTTTCTATGAGGAATGTGAGTTTAATACCAGAACTAGAAATGTTGTGCTCCACTAAACAATAGCATAAGGCAATGGTTCCCAATCACGTTCCTAGAGGCCCCCCAACATTGCACATTTTGCATCTCTGCTTTGTCTGACACACCCACTTCAGGTCTTGGAGTCTCTACTAATGAGCTGATGATCTCAATCAGGTGTGTTTGATTAAGGAGACATGGAACATGGACTTGCAGTGTTGGAGGGCCTCCAGGAACAAGGTTGGGAACCACTGGCATAAGGCATATAGAACATTGTCACCTTTTATTTTACTTACTGAGTTTGTCTTTATCAGGTTCAGATGCTCTCCTTCTTGTTCCAGTGGTTCTGGAGAAGACGTTAAAGGGGGTGAAAGAGTAATGTCCCTGTGCAAAGGCCATTCCTCCACGTCAACCCCAACATTCAAGGTGTCAAGCATCTGCACAGAGTCCATGGACCCCTCCCTGGCTGCAAGACCCCATTCTTTGCCTTCATGGTTTCGCTGACGTAGTCTCTGCAAATTGTGCCCTTGGAGACCCGAGCATTTCGTGCCAGAGCCAAAGTTCTGATGGGAAACGGAGTCTAGGGGCTGGAACCTCATTTCAACCCGATAATCATTTTCCCCTTCTTTTTTCTCCTGCAGATGTGAATGGGAAGAGATCCACTGGGAGTTGTTTTCAACAGTCCATTCCAGAGTGGAGTTGTTGGCTCCACGCTCTGACAGCTGGTATGCATTCAAGCTAGACTCACCAACCGAATGATTGGTGAAGGACTTTCTTGGCTTGTGGTTGGAGTGGACATGCTCGTGTTGTTTGTGATAGGAGGAAACATGCTCTTGGGGGTTATAATGGTATGAAACGTGTGGTTTGTCGTGTGCAGAAATAAACTCCTTTGGTTTGTGATTGGAGGAAGCATGCTCATTGGTCTTGTGATTGGATAAATTATGACCCGCTGACTTGTGATTGGAATATATGTGCACCTGTGGTTTGAACTTGGAAGAGTCGCAATCGACAGATTTGTGATTGGATGCTTTATGCTCCCGTTCCCTGGAAATCGTATGTTCCCTGGATTTTTGATTTAAGGAAACATGCTTCCAGGGCTTTTGATTGGAGGACATTTGATCCCACACCTTCTCGGGGGTCATATGCTCAATGGGCTTGTGATTAGAGGAGCCGTTCTCCCATGGGTGATGAGTTGAGGAATTCTCATGTCCATTAACATGACCAATCTCCTCTTCCAGCAAGGATGGGGTTGTGGAGCGACTGCTCTCCCCTTTGCTTCCTCTTCTGTGAGGATACATCTCAGCAGTCCAACTGTTGGCCCCACCTCTCATGGTGTCCATGCCTCTACCTTCTACTAGAACCTGAATCTCAGCCCCTCCTTGTTCATCCACAGCACTCTGCCGCATGAAACAAGCATTCCTAGTGCGATGGGTAGGTGGGCTGCAGGGGGGTGAGGACGGGCTGCTCAGAACTGGGCTCAGGTCAGGCGTCTGGGCTGGGGGAGTTGTGTCTGGCGTGCAGAGCTCAGGGCTGTCTGTTCCAGTCGAGACCACCTCCAGCTCTTTCTCTTTTCTGTCCTGATGCTTTGGTCTCTGGCACTCCAGTCCTAGTAAACAGAAAAGACATGGTCACATTAAATAATGCATTATAAAATGTGACCTGGACCACAAAACCAGTCTTGAGTAGCACAGTTATATTTGTAGCAATAGCCAAAATAAATTGTATGGGTCAAAATCATTGATTTTTCTTTTTTCGCCAAAAATATTAAGTAAAGATCATGTTCCATGAAGATATTTTGTAAATTTCCTACCATAAATATATCAAAACTTAATTTTTGATTAGTAATATGCATTGCTAAGAACTTAATTTGGACAACTTTAAAGGTGATTTTCTCAATATTTAGATTTTTTTTTTGCACCCTCAAATTCAAGATTTTTAAAATAGTTCTATCATAGCCAAATACTGTCCTAACAAACCATACATCAATGTAAAATTGACCCTTATGACTGGTTTTGTGGTCCAGTGTCACAAATAACATAGTATTGTATATACATTATACATAGTATAATTGTATTGTTAGATTTCTTTTTATTATATTTAGGTATTTTTCACTGACCATTCCCATAGTGATGGAAAGAGGGGGAAAGTTCTTTGGCTATAGCCCTGGCCAGACGGCACTCCTTCAGGGCTCTCTGTGCGACTCCCTCTGCAGCCTCTGCCTTTCCTCTAGCATGGCTCATCCTGAAGAAAGTAAGACAGTTTGATTCAGTGGTAAGAAGGTTTGGTTCTCGTTTGATATTGATTGTCCTTTCCTCCACTTTTTAGCCATAAACAACCTAATATTGGGTTTTATTTAGTTGTATCTTGCAGAAATGTCTGTAACTCTTTCTGGATCATGGGTAATTGTGATGAGACTTGCGCTTATTATGTCTTACCTGGACAATGCAATCTCAGCCTTCTGCTTGGCAATGTCTGCAGCTTTCTCGGCAGCTTCCACAGCACGATCCACCTTTTCACGGATTTTGCTGGTACGGAGTGGTATTAGGTTTTTCCGCTTGCCACTCACCAGAACATTCTGCTTGTATTTTCCCTCTTCCTTGGTTCCATCTGGAAAGGTGGTGCAGCCATAGCCATGCCGCTTGTTTCCAAACCACTCACCTTCATAGTGAAGTCCATCTGAACGGTGACTTACTCCCCACCCTGATCGCATGTCATTCCTCCATTCGCCAGCATATGTTTCAGTGACAGTGGCATCCACACTGCCCCCTGCCTCCGCTTCACCTAAGCTGACGTTGGAGTTGATGTCTGAGGCGGCTGAGCTGACTGTGCTCATGCCTGCCTCGCTGCAGAAGGAACTCTGCTTGCTTAACTGGCTGGCCAGAGAGCTCTTGGACTCAGATCTCCGCAACTTTAAACCACTCAGTATGGACTGTCGGAAGCGGCCTTTCCTCTTCCTGTGCCTGTCTGCTTCACTGTGAGCACAAAGTACAAATCCACTACGCCCCACTGGGCTGCCAGACACCCCACTGACACCAGAGCCATCTTCTGGAGTGGGAGCCCCTTCGCTGTGATCTGATCGTAGGGAGTTTATGGAGGTGCACATAGGGGAGTAGATGATGGCTGCCATGCCATAAGGCACACTCTGTCGCACTCCATAGCCATGACGCATACCGCTCAACCACTGGCCCTGGAATGTGCCTGCGAGAGGAACAGGAATAGACCAAAGTTCACATTGTTATTCACATTACTTGTACAATAGGGGTAAAAGGCCCTTTTGATTTGATTTCATTCTAAAACACTAAATGACAACAACCAAGACATTTTTCTAAACACCTATTTGCATTCAAAATCCTCCTGATTCATGAGATCATTATACTCAATGACAAAAAGCTAATTTTGTGACCCTGGAACACAAAACCAGGTCACAAGGGTAATTTTTTTTTAATTGAGATTTATACATCATCTGAAAGCTGTGTCCATCAATTAAAGGTTCATTAGGATAGGGCAATATTTGGCCGAGATACAACTATTTGAAAACCTGCAATCTGAGGGTGCAAAAAAATCTAAATATTCTGAAGTTGTCCCCTTTAAAGTTGTCCAAATAAAGTTCTTAGCAATGCATATTACTAATCAAAAATTAATTTTTGATATATTTACAGGAAATTTCCTAATGATTTTTGGCATAAAAATATATATATATATAAAATTAAAAAAATAATAATTTTGACCATACATATATTTTTATCTGGATATGTCTTGTGGTCCAGTGTTACATTTGAGGTCATTTGACAATTTGTGGTGATTTTTAAAGGCTGCAAATGTGTGTATCTTATAAGACTTATTTCATTTACTGCATATGATGCAAACAACAGATCTATAAATATATAGTTTCTTCAATAACTGTTGAATAACTGGCACTGTAAAAAATAAAAAAAAAGACACACCATGGTTAAAAGGGCCAGAACCACAAATGGAATGAATGTGCATAATGGGGTTTCCATCTTTGTCTGTATTTTTAATTGTTATTATAGCTCAGTTATACACTGTATACTGAAATGAGAAAAAATAACAATATTTGTTTTTTTATTAAATGTCAAACCGACAGAAATGAACAGGAAATAGGATACAGTTTGTGGTTTATCCTTATTGTAACACGTTTTTTCCCCCCTGCGACTCTTGAGGGAGGCTTATCCTTGTATCATGAACATAATAAAGCCATTACAGAGCTCACTGTTAGTCTTTTAAAATAATGTCACACTGTTATGTGACATCCGTTTATGCATCTTAAATAGGTGGTTAAGTAAAATTAAGTTTTAAAATGCATAAAAAATGAAATGTGCTTTTAGTTTAGACTTTTTGTTAAGTTTTTAAAATCGCCGGTTTTGAAACACATTACATAAAACGAACAACTGGTAACGTTAAGTAAATGGATGTCCAATCAGAGTATTCTCACTCCTCTTTATACACATTCACATTTCTATTTTAAGTGACTTATGATACTCGTTTAGAACTTACATGACTTTTCTAAATTAATTTGGAACGTTCTAGAAAAGGTGAGATCACGTTTTAAAATACATTTAGAAGCTTTATTTTATTACTGTGACGGTTTGAAATGTAACAGATGCTGCGTGGCGATAGTAACTGTCCAGGGTGCTGAAATGTTTGACATGAGTTATCTCGTTATTGTTGGGTAGTTCGCCAAAATATTAAGCTACTATTCTGTTTAGTCAAAGAGCAAAATGGTTATGTACAGAATTCACGTCGATCATATTCTGCTTTGGATTGATTTTTAAACTGATCTAAAAGGGTACGTTTGTCGAGTGAACATACACGTTTGTTTCTGTTTAGCGTGCAAGGACATGATTCGTGCCCAAATCGCAGTATCACTATTTCCCGCATTAATCTCAGTAACAAGTCAGGAAGCGGATTACACAAGAATGTGAAACAGCCAATCAGCGAGCACAGCGAAGAGTCTCTAGTGACATAATGACCCGCTGCCGGTCAGTTTCCATGGTAATTTACTGTACAGAGGCGTCTGTGCTTGAGATACGCGTGGTAAATTAGTTCATATGGTGAAATTTGATCCTTTTAAGCACATGCTGTAGAGTATGTGTTAATTACTATTTTGCTATTATTTTCAGAATATCACTGAAGCAAAGCAGTCTCACTTTATGACTACAGTGTTATGTAAGTGGAAGTAGAGCTTTCTTTTAAAACACTTTCTATTCTCTATTTCTGTTAGTTAATGGACTAACATCTGGCTATTGTCTCTTCCACCTATTCAAGTGCTATTTTTTGTCATCTTACAGTCTTAAGTAGCACAGGCATATTAGTAGCAATAGCCAAAAATACATTGTTTGGGTCAATTTGATGCTAAAAATCATTAGGATATTAAGTAAAGATCATGTTCCATGAAGATATTAACCCTACTGTAAATATATCAAAACATTATTTTTGATTAGTAATATACATAGCTAAGAACTTAATTTGGACAACTTTAAAGGTGATTTTCTCAATATTTAGATTTTCAAATCGGCCAAATATTGTCATACATCAATGGAAAGATTATTTATTAAGCTTTCAGATGATGTTTCATAAAACTGACCCCTATGACCGGTTTGGTGGTCCAGGGTCACATATAAGTTGCTCATGCTGCCTGCAAAGTTGAGTGGTTTTCCACTAGTTTTGCTTCTGGCATCTGCCAAGTCTAACTAACATTAGTTTCTACCAAATGTCAGATGTATGTGTGCCAAATTACTCTAGGATTGATTGGAAGCACAGCCTTTGATGTCAACGGAACAACTTCCCAAAAACAGGTAGATCTATTCAGTTAATGTGGTTAGTTTCCTGCTGTTCAAGACCCTATCTGAACACAGCAAATACTATTAGAATCTGACCTCCATCCGAATAGGTCTCCGAGCCGTATCCGTCCTGCAAGCCGTTGCTCCAGGTGCCTTCATAACGGGAACCGCTGCTAGTGCTTTCCAACTTCCCGTACCTGCCTTTGAACCCTTGTGTCCATTCCCCCTTGTACTCCCACCTCCCTTTGCTCTCCACGCCGATGCCATGCCTCTTGCCCTGCGCCCAGGTTCCTTTGTAACTGTTCCCGCTGGGCCAAGTGTAAACTCCGAGAACTTCGAATCCGTGGCTCCAGGCCCCTGCGTACTCCCCCTGGCCCTGGGGCCCCGTGCAGACCCCTCGGCCATGCGCCTTGCCCTGTTCCCACCCTCCACAGTACGACCCCCCATCATCAAAGTCAAACCTGCCTCCAGTGGACATGCATGAAACAGGTTTTGGCAAATCTTCAGAATGTCAAGTGGAAAAAAATTGCAATTGGCGAGCAAAAAAGGAAGACTGCGATCAACTAGACAGGAAGTGTTACAGCAAAATTCCTCCCGTCCTTCAAGTAGATTTTGAACGTATAGAAAAAGAAAACAGTGCTTTTAAGTCCAGACGATTTAAAGGGGTGAAGAAGTGTCTACCAGGCTACCGTCCTGGTGTTATAGCTCCTGCCTGGTTGTGCATGGCCTTTGGTAATGGATGTCTTTATTGTGCATGCTACTTCCAACGGGCATGCAGATGGTGAGCTTCTCCCTTCCTCTCTGCACTGTCCCAACAGGCTGAGACACACAGCCGCGTTCCGTGTTCCCTGCGTGGAGATCAGCAGGCAAACAAGGCCTAGTTTTTTTCCACAGCCAAAGAGATCCACACAGCAGCAGCATTGATACACTCAATCAGACATTACACGGCCCCCGAACGTACCGCTCCGGCTCACAAAAATGCAGAAAAACAGGAGGGCATCCATAGCCTCGAAGCACGGATGGTGTTAAGGCCTCCCTCTAGATCATGTTTTCCAAATCAAATGACAGTATTTCCTCGCTTATGTGTTAAATGAGATCAATCTGGCACAGCATTTTTCCTAATGCTGCTCCCTCTCGCTCTCTCTTTTCCCTTCTGCGCTCCTGCTGTGGTGTAGAGGTGAAGCTTCTCTCCTGGAAGACTGGTTAAAAGCGTCCAAAATCGGTTAAGTCCTGCTCTTTGGTCCTCTCCTCCTTCATGTTTACGTGCATATTTAAAGGTGGGTATCCATGATGGTCTGAAGCCATATGATGCTGAGTGTCTCTAGAATATGCTCATTACAGGACTGTTCCACCCCAACCCATTCCCCTCCCCCACTCATGCTCTCCTTGTTGTTCTTAAAGGGATAGAGGCTAAGAAAGTCATATGCATACAATGGCTTCCCAAATTATCCTTTTCCCTTATGATAGCCTCTAATTATATCTGCATAACAGCATAATGTTTGTCGGGGCTTCAGAAAATATTAGATTAGAAATGCAAGTATATTGTAAGATCTCATGGCATTTAAAATGTAATTACCAATCAAATGCTAATTGCATAAATAGATCCTTGTAAAATGCTCAACACACATAATTAAGTTAAAGTGCACATTTTCTAAAAAATACTTTATTTACTGGTATTAATGCAGTCTGTAGGTTGAGCATTCAAAATAAATAATGCACATTTCATACATGAGGATACATTTATCTTCATCAGAAAAAAGATATGTATTCTTGCAATCAATTTTTAAATCTATGCTCATGGGAACAACTGTTTAAATGTCCTCCTTCTTTAAAGGTTATGCAATATGCATATGCCTAAACAGCACTAAAAATCAGATACTGAGCAAAGATCAATATTCAGTAACCAGACTCTAAAATGGCATTTTGGGTCCTGGCTGAATGCTGTTCTTCAATTGCAATATATAAGGGCATGATGATATCTTTTAATTAATGTATTTTTGCCCCACTTGGCTTCTATGTACTATGATTGAGAGAGCTTTCACATGAAAATGAGCCAATTGAAATCATGATATACATCACTAACACTTTTTTTCAAAATATTTGACTTGCAGGAAGATGGATGCAGAGGGCTTTGCAGTGATGTTATTTTTGTTATTAGAAATTGAAAAATATCATTATGCAGCTTGGTCATTTATTTTGTTAGGTACATTCACCATTTGGTAGTGGTTTGTTAAGCATTTGGGAGCAACACTGCTAATGATATAATAATGAAGTAGATCCAAGAACACATTTTTTTGCCATTGGCAAGTAACATCTGTGCTTCTCCTACTTAAAAAAAAAAAAAAGAAAACAACCACACTGGTTCATTGTATTATTCCAGTGTGTGTGTGTATGTATGTGTGTGTGTATATATATATATTCAGGATTATTTAGCTGTAATAAGTCAAATGTAAAGAAAATGCATGTTTGTTTGTTAAATGTGACCCTGGACCACAAAACTTTTTTTCTTTTATGCCAAAAATCATTAGGATATTAGGTAAAAATCACATTCCATGAGGATATTTTGTAAATTTCCTACTGTAAATATGCTTTTTAATAAAAAAAAAATATGCACACTCAGATTCTACATTTTTAAATATTTGTATCTCAGCCAAATATCGGCCTATCCTAACAGACCATACATCAGTGACACTTATGATTGGTTTTGTGGTTTCAAGGTCTCAAATAAATAAATAATTTAAAGCCAGTCTTGGTTTGTTAACCATATCCACTGCAATACTGCAATTCAAGGCCAAAGTTAATAAACTGGCAACATTTGAAAAAATGTAATAATAGGACTTTTTTTTTAAATGGATAGTTGAACCTAAAATATATTCACCCTCATGTTATTCCAAACCTGTATTTTTTTTTATGGAATACAAAAGAAGATTTAAAAAAGAATGTTACTAACCAAACAGTTTTGTTGACCTGGCTGTTTACTTCCATTGTATGGACAATAAACACTGTGACATTATATGTGTCACAACTCAGGCAGGAACACACGAACAACGACGTAGATCAAAACGAACATTTAATAAATCCAAATGGGAACAGGCAGACACAGGAACATCGAGAGGAAACATCAGGGTAACATTAAAGACCAACAAGAGTACAGGGGAAAACACACACCTTATATACACAGACTAATAACAGACACAGCTGTAGACGATGAGGGAGAAACCAAAACACACAGAGCTGCGGGGGAGAATGGGAGAAACCAACAGGAAAGTCCGGGGGTGTGACAATATGGGGGATATGAGGGTGAATAAATAATTACATATTTTTCATTTTTATTGTGTTTTATCTCTTTAAGCAAAGACACAATGAAAATCTGCAGTTGCTCCATCTGGTGTTGTAGAAGGGGAATTACAGACTTCAGTTGCAAAGCAATAAACTAGAGCAGGTTTCTTATCTGGCTACCTAGACACAGCTTTTGATGCTGCCATCAAGAGTTTTAAAACAAGGTTACCTCAGTCATGCTTAATACAATGTTAACACAGTATTGTAACCCTTCATTGAAAGTCTTTGTTCTCTACTCTCAGTATTTTGGTGGTTTTTATGGTTACTGATGGGGGTTGGGAAAAATAATTAAATATTTATCACAGTTCTCTCAATAATGATATACATCACAGACACAGAAACCACTGAAAAAGCAATGAAAGGTCCTTTTTACTTACCAAAATAAAGCCCATTACACATTTGTCTTTTATTTGAACAATTATGTACATTGTCACTGAAACAAACATTTACAAGAAAGGTTCATGAACTCACAAGATTTTGTTGTGAATCAACGTAACAAATCTTTCACTGCACTAACAGAATCAGTTAGGTAGATACCTACCTAATATTTGGCACAAATATTTTGTCAACTTAATTTTTTAAAATGAGTTCAGGAATATTGTTATTTTTCAAATTTTAAAAAGAAAACTGTGAAATCCATGCAATACAGTTACAATTTTCAAAATGCAGGATATGAATAAAATAAAGGCATGTTAGTCACAACCATTTGTTCCGATTTCCGCATGTGATTTGTCTTTGCAGGCTATTGTTTTAAATGACAGACAGGCTAAATAAAAACATTAATTCACAGTAGGTCTGACAGTAGGTGGCGCTAATAGAGCAACAGAAATACCCAGATTTCCCTGGTGCACAAATGGAACTTGACATGGAAAATAAAGGTCCAATAGTATATACAGTACTGTTTTGAAACAGCAGTTCAGTCTTTCATATAACTATTGTTTCATCAAACAAAACCAGATACAACTGTATGGAGACGAGAGCTAGTTCCGGACTCTTCTCTGCTATCTACCATCATTCAGCAAAATAGTCTTTTTATAAGTCGCACCAATTATTAGTTTTATGTAAGAGCAGTGGCTCTGGGCATGTGACCAAAAGTGCAGTTCTTTGCAGTGCAATGGAATACTATGACTGTGTTTTAGTACCACGTTAAAAAGTAAAAAAAAAAAAAAAAATCTAAGATTACGAGATTAAAGTGTAAATATGAAGAGAATAATATCTAAATATTTTGGCAATAAAGTCTAAATATTTCGAGAGTAAAGTCAAAACTATGAGAATGAAGTAGAAGTGTTTCAATAATAAAGTCAAAATTACAAGAATTCATTTGTAGCAATTATGATATTAAAGTTATATTATTTTGAGAGTATATTCTAATCTTTTGCACATGCAGACAGCCTGGATTGGGAGCACCAGGAGATATTCCAAAGTCTCAGCTTTCAAAATCTGTCAGTGTTTTAGTGAAATATAAACAATATGTCTATTACAAAAATGTATTTTTCACGCTCTTTGATGTGGTGTAACAGATCGCTGTATTCGCCTCAGTTTAAAGGTGCCATAGAATGGAAAACTGTATTTACCTTGGCATAGTTGAATAATAAGTTTAGTACATGGACATGACATACCATGAGTCTCGAACACCACCATTTCCTCCTTCTTATATAATTTTGGTGTTTGCAAAAGACCACTGAAAAATAGGTCAATTCCAATAAAACACAGACTATTACGCAATAATTAAGCATTAAAAAATATATATATTTTCCTCCATGTGCCAGCTATTGAGATGAGCAGCTCGGTGAAACAGCCAATCAGAGCAGAGCTCATCATTAATATTCACAAACCTTTCAAATAAGGCAATAACAGACCATTTCATTCCAGTGACAAATCCTAGGGTTGTAAATGGACTTGTAAAACCGTTTCTGGAGATTTTTTGCCCTTTCCTATGCCGTATACCTTCTATATAGATATCAGAGAACAATTTAAAATATTGTATCAATGCATTCTATGGCAGCTTTAAGAGGCATGTGAGTCATCTTTCTGATTACATGACATTTCATTTTCAGATTTCATTTAATTAGGCTATACTTTTTTTAAAATTCCTTCTGATGTTCCTTCATGTTTAAATTCTGCTATAAACTTGAAATAAAGAGAAAAAACACATTTATAATTTGTATTCTGTGATAAAACTGACAGAATTTGAAAGCTGGGCTGTGTTATATTAAAAGCAACAAAGCACAAAATTGTTGTGATTTCTGGATGACTGCTACAAAAATTGAATGGAAGACTTTAAATATTTTTTCCAATCATTTACTGTATTATACCGTGAAAAAACAGCTTGTGAAAAGTCACTTATATAGCTCAGAAAAGACAACAATATAACTTGTTAATGAGTAGGAGTCCATTGCAACCTTTAAACCATTTTATTGTTGGGAATGAAATACATGCGAGGAATGAAAGATTGAACGCCACAGACATTTTAGCGGAGTAGGTGGTGGAATTTTCACAAAGAAAACAGCATCATTTCATGAAACGAATGTCTCATTGTAATCGAAAAACGATTATTTTACATGAATACAGCGATCTGACTCGCAACATTAAAGAGTGCAAAAAACATTATTGTAAGACGCACTGTTTGTATTTCAATATAAATCTGACAGATTTTGAAAGCTGAGACTTTGTTTTACATTAAAAGTACCAAAAGCACAAAGCTTATTGCTATTATTGGGTGGCTGGCGCACTACAAATAGGCCTAATTAATGCAATCGAAGACATGAAATATTATTTCCAAACATACTGTCCCTGTGAGTATAACATAAGTTTTATTTCTGATAATAATCCCACATATATTCAAATAATTTCCGGAGGCCTGGCAACTTCTCCCGGTGCTCCCAATCTGGGCCGTTTGAATGCGCAGGCTAAACTGTCAAAATATTATAACTTAAACTGCTACAATTTAATTCTTATAATTTCGACTTTATTCTCAAAAACAATTCGTTTTTGTTCTGGAAACAATTCGACTTTGTTCTCGAAACAATTCAACTTTGTTCTCGAAACAATTCGACTTTGTTCTCGAAACAATTCGACTTTGTTCTCGAAACATTTAGACTTTGTTCTCCAAACATCTCGACTTTATTCTCCAAACATCTCGACTTTATTCTCCAAACATCTCGACTTTATTCTCCAAACATCTCGACTTTATTCTCCAAACATCTCGACTTTATTCTCAAAACATCTCGACTTTATAACTCGAAACATCTCGACTTTGTTCTCGAAACTTAACTTTGTTCTCGAAACATATCGACTTTGTTTTTTTCGAAACATCTCAATTTTGTTCTCGAAACATCTCGACTTAATTCTTGGAAACATTTCGACTTAATTCTTGGAAACATTTCGACTTAATTCTCGAAACATTTCGACTTTATTTTCAGAATTGTAGATCTTTTTTTTCACGTGGGACAAAAACGCTGTCGTAGAAAACAGATTACAACACCTGTACTTAAAAAAATGTTGCATGGACCGCATGCTAATGCTCGTGTCAGTCTAAAGAGACAGATTAAGTGCATTCAAATTAAAATGTTTATCGCAGTAAACTGTGTAAACAGGCCTTATTCCTGCTACTGATGGACAGATTCCATCATCGGGTTCATCTGAATTTCACACAGTGTGTTTGGAACTGAAGCCTTAATGTTGGTCACTGTGACGACTTTTGGACAGTGCTTTTCTACATGAGCCAACAGACTATGTGATTGTCTAAAACTACTCCCACATGAAAGGCAGTGGTAAGGCTTCTCTCCAGTATGCACTCTTTCATGTTTTACCAGGTTTCCAGACTCAGTGAAACCCTTTCCACAATGTGAGCACTTGAAAGGTTTTTCTCCAGTATGGATTCTTTTGTGCCGCTCCAAGTCTCTGATTCTCATGAAGGAATATCCGCATTCAGAGCAAACATGAGACTTCACACTGCTATGTATTTTCTGGTGCTGTTTAAAATAGTCAAGGAATAGAAAACTCTTCCCACAAACAGAGCACAAATAAGGCTGCTCGTTTGAATGCGTCCTCAGGTGTCTTTTCAGCAGTGAATCCAAAACAAATTTTTGACCACACTCATCACAGCCAAATGGCTTTTCGCCAGAGTGAAACTGCAGGTGAAATTTGAGGCTTTGCGCCTGTGTGAAACCTTTACCACACAAGTGGCATGAGAAAGGCCTTTCACCTGTGTGAATTCTTATATGATGCTTCAGATGTCCACGTTGATTGAAGCTCTTCCCACATTGAGGACATGTGAACGGCTTCTCTCCGGTGTGAATTCTTACGTGACTATCAAGATGTCCTTTAGTTGGGAAACACTTTCCACACTGAGGGCATGTGTAAGGACTCTCTCTAGTGTGACCTTTAATGTGACTATTAAGACTTCCTTTACGTGTAAAACACTTTCCACATCGAGGACATGCAAAAGGCCTCTCACCATTGTGAGTTCCTATGTGTTCCTTAAGGTGTCCTTTAGATGTGTAACTCTTTCCACACTGAGGGCATGTGTAAGGCCTCTCTCTAGTGTGAGTTTTCATGTGAATATTAAGGTTTCCTTTCCGTGTGAAAGTCTTTTCACATTGTGGGCATGTGAAAGGCCTTTCTCCAGTGTGAGTTCCTAAGTGTTCCTTAAGGTGTCCTTTACAAGTATAAGTCTTTCCACACTGCGGGCAAGTGAAAGGCCTCTCTCGGCTGTGAATTTTAATGTGAAAATTAAGGTTTCCTTTACTCCTGAAACCCTTTCCACACTGAGGGCAGCTGAAAGGCCTCTCACCAGTGTGAGTTATTATATGGTCCCTAAGGTGGCCTTTTTGTGTAAAAGTCTTGTCACACTGAGGGCACTTGTAAGGCCTTTCTCCGGTATGAATTCTTATGTGATACTTTAGGTGTCCTTTTTGTGAAAATGTCTTTCCACAATGGTGGCATGCAAAAGCATTTCTGTCTTCTGTGCTTTCTTGAGAGAAACTCTCCATAGTTTCTGAACAACTAAAAGAGTTTTCTCTAGTTATGGAATTGGGAGATTCCTGATTCTCCTCCTTTTCATTCTGTTCTTGACATTCCTTGTTTGATTCCATTGGATCTAGAATAAACATAGGAAGAGGAACACATTTTAAATTAAACAACATTTAAAAGACGAATCTGGTAAACTGCTTGAAACTTTGTTACTGTAATGGCTCAGAAGTGATTACTGAACAACCACGGATGGACACCAACCTCTTTGTTCATCAGCTTCTTCATTATTCATCTTGGATGATTCAGCATCACTGACGTCTTCGCTCTCTTCAACAAACTCCATCTTTATTACAGTGTCATGAAGAATGTGTTATTACATCAGACTTGATTCCTGTTGGCTTGAATCACAATGGCCTACTTAATGGAAATACTTCCATCATTTATTGGTGATTTGCTGTGGGAGTGACTTCACTGAAGATTGTGTTGTATGATTTTCTATGTAGCATGGTGGACTACAGGACCAAACCTGTGGAAATAAACAACCAAATCCTTTTTTTACACTGCAATCTCTTAATACAAAGCAGGATGACAATTATATAAATCCCATGTTGCATTCATGGGCTTAAAGACGGGACATATGCAGGTGTACCATGCACTCACTAATTTCACTAAAGTCCATGCAGCATACAGACAGCTGCCGCATATACTTAGACACATAAACTGAGAGAACAAGCAGATCAGATCAGTGGCTAGTGTCACATCATGTTCCCTTAGTGAGAAAAACAGCAGACACTGTGTGGTTTCTCATGATGTGAACAGATCTACTTCAACCCTTTCTAATCTCTCCCAGATCTGTTGCAGTATCTGTGGGTGGATTCTCTTTTTCCCCAGATTAGGAAGTTATCTGTGTTTACGAAGCCTGAGGTATATGAGAGGGATAGTGAAGATTTGACCTTCTCCATAATCCACAGGTAGCATAGTTGCCGGTTTTGTACGTGAATGATTTTTCCATGTCGGAATCTAAAATTATGGTAATATCGCGTGAACATTTCACATGAAATTCTGTCAGTGAGGGGGAGATGTAGGGATGTGGGACCCAGAATTAGAATTAGCTTAATTCGCCAAGTGTGCGCAGACACACAAGGTATTTGTTGTGGTTTTTAAGGGTCTCTTGGTACATAAATGCATACATACATATCTGACATGAGAACAGAAAACATTTAAATAGTAAGCCGCACCACGAGGCATGCAAAAAAAATACAACCGCACTATATTTCTGGTCAATTTAATATAGAATTAATCACATAACTATCTTGGGGATGATCAAGGGCCACAAGGAAAATCTTAGACCCGGCGGGGGGTGCTGCAGCACCACTCGTTCCCGCAGCTATGTTCATACATTCTTATTCTAATTTCGCAGCACCACAGTAGGAGAAAAAAACTATGACAATACCAGGTGGCCCAGCTTGGCACAGTTTCACAAAGAGAACCAAAGGTAGAAATGCAGCTAAAGCATCCAATCAAAGCACTTGTGCTGCCCATCACAGGTTTTTCTAGAGGTGCTGAAATGCACTTGGTAATATGTAAAACTTCAAGAAACTCCATTTTAGGAGATGCTTTGAGTAAGGTTCCCCCATTTTAATAATTTCCATGTGGTTGCAGCCGCACCCATGTTTCCTGCATAAGCACTAGGCTGCATAGCAAGTACTTTACAAAACAAAATATGGCAATAAGGAAATCTGCTGCCTACTCACCTAACACATGATATGGGACCCTGGACCACAAAACCAGTCATAAGGGTCAATTTTTGAGATATATAAGTAAGCTTTCCATTGATGTATGCTTTGTTAAGATATGACAATATTTGGCCGAGAAAAAATAAAATATTGAGACAATTGCAATTTTAAGGTTGTTCACTTGAAATTCAATCTAAGGTTAATTTGTATAACGCTTTTCACAATACAAATCATTGCAAAGCAACTGTACAGAAAATTTAGGTTTCCACAATGTATTTAGTAGCTTACTAGTGGTGACTACTGTATGTCAAATTGATGTACATACAGTGGTGTGAAAAAGTGTTGGCCCCCTTCCTGGTTATTTATTTTTTTGCATGTTTGTCACACTTTAATGTTTCAGATCATCAAACAAATTTAAATATTAATCAAAGATAACACAAGTAAACACAACATGGCAGTTTTTAAATGAAGGGTTGTTTTACGTTAAAACATAACTGTGGTTTATCACACCTGAGTTCAGTTTCTCTAGCCACACCCAGGCCTGATTACTGCCACACCTGTTCGCAAATCAAGAAATCGCTTAAATAGGACCTGCCTGATAAAGTGAATTAGACCAAAAGATCCTCAAAAGCTACACATCATGTTGAGATCCAAAGAAATTCAGGAACAAATGAGAAAGAAAGTAATTGAGATATGTCTGTCTGGAAAAGGTTATAAAGCCATTTCTAAAACATTGGGGCTCCAGCGAACCACAGTGAGAGTCATTATCCACAAATGGCGAAAACATGGAACAGTAGGGAACCTTCCCAGGAGTGGCCGGCTGACCAAAATTACCCCAAGAGTGCAGCGACGACTAATCCAAGAGGTCACAAAAGACCCCACAACAACATCTAAAGAACTGCAGGCTTCTCTTGCCTCAGTTAAGGTCAGTGTCCATTACTCCACCATTAGAAAGAGACTGGGCAAAAATGGCCTGCATGTCATGACTCTGGGCTGCAGCTTTTTCCTCCTCCACGCGATGTCGCTGTTTCCCTTCCTCCTGCACTTCACTCCGCTGATTGTGTACACCTGTCTTGTGATCATGACACTCGTCTCACCTACACCTGTTCACAATTATACAGACTATAAAGTTGCCCACTTCCCACTCCTCATTCTGGCTGCATTGTCTTCAGTACTGTCTGTTTCTGTGTTTCCCGGATCCTGTCTCCTTGACCTGGTTTTCAGTTCTGTTTAGTTTGTGTTGTATTCAAGTCGTGTTGTGCCGTGTTGGCCTTTTGTTTGTTTGTGTTTGTTTAATTAAAAATTACTTACCTGCCCTTGGACCCAGACCTCATCTCTCAGCCCCGCAAACATGACACTGCATGGCAGAGTTCCAAGATGAAAACCGCTGCTGAGCAAAAAGAACATAAAGGTAAAAGTTTTGCCAGAACACATTTTGATGATCCCCAAAACTTTGGGGAAAATACTCTGTGGACTGATGAGACAAAAGTTTTTGGAAGGTGTGTGTCCCAATGCATCTGGCCTAAAAGTAACACAGCATTTCAGAATAAGAACATCATACCAACAGTAAAATATGGTGGTGGTAGTGTGATAGTCTGGGACTGTTTTGCTGCTTCTGGACCTGGAAGACTTGCTGGAACCATGAATTCTGCTGTCTACCAAAAAATCCTGAAGGACAATGTCCGGCCATCTGTTCGTAACCTCAAGCTGAAGCAAACTTAAGTTCTGCAGCAGGACAATGATCCAAAATGATCAGCAAATCCACCTCTGAATGGCTGAAGAAAAACAAAATGAAGACTTTGGAGTGGCCTAGTCAAAGTCCTGACCTGAATCCTACTGAGATGCTGTGGCATGACATAAAAAGGCGGTTCATGCTCGAAAACCCTCCAATGTGGCTGAATTACAACAATTCTGCTAAAATGAGTGGGCCAAAATTCCTGCACAGCGCTGTAACAGACTCATTGCAAGTTATCGCAAACGCTTGATTGCAGTTGTTGCTGCTAAGGGTGGCCCAACCAGTTATTAAGTTTAGGGGGAAAACACTTTTTCACACAGGGCCATGTGGGTTTGGATTTTGTTTTCCCTTCATAACAAAAAACTTCATTCAAAAACTGCATGTTGTGTTTACTTGTGTTATCTTTGATTAATATTTAAATTTGTTTGATGATCTGAAACATTAAAGTGTGACAAACACGCAAAAAATTTAAAAAAAATCAGGAAGGGGACACTTTTTCACACCACTGTATGGTATGTATGATAAAATCAGTAAATGACATAATCAAACAGACAATGAACACTATTAACTATATGTTGCAATCAAACTTATAGCAAAATTTCGTAGTGCTGTATGTTGTTTCAGGGCTGGCATCATCAGAGGTTCTCCAAATAAAGTTCTTAGCAATGCATATTACTAATCAAAAATTAGGTTTTGATATATTTATGGTAGAAAATTTACAAAATATCTTCATGGAACACATGATCTTTACTTAGTATCCTAACGGTTTTTGGCATAAAAGAAAAATAGATCATTTTGACTCATACAATGTATTGTTAATAGCTATTGCTACAAATATACCTGTGCTATTAAGGTTTTGTGGTCCCGGGTGACGGGTCACATATGTCTAATGGACTGAAGTCTTCCGTACATATGGGACGTGTCTTGAGAAAGCACACCAAATCTTTTTTTCGAGATTTCCTGCGATGTAACAAAGCATACAAATTATTGTGGAAATTACAGCTGCCCTCCTTAAACTTAATAATTTTTCAAAGCCAACTTAATAGATGGTTTTACTTATCTTTATGCTGATGAGGACTCTAACCTAGAAGCCTCAGAAGGACTGGTCTAGAAAAGACGCAGAATCACCAGGAGGCCACTTGTGATCGGATAACCAAAAATTTATTTTAATTCCAGCCAGGAACAGGGCCTAAAAGGTTAAAAGTCCAACTTATGCACCACACTATAGGTTATCTTATATGTGTAACTGAACTGAACATGATGCACCAATCTGAAGAATTGATTACAGTCTGAGATTGTAATAGAGTGTTTTCACAATGCGTCATAAATCTACCATATTGGTGGCACAGAATGTAAACAATGCCACTAAACCAGATGGAATGTTTCTTAATTTAAGAAGATGATTCATATGGATTAGTTGTATAGTACATACATAGTTTTTTTTTTTTTTTTTTTTTTTTTTTTTTTGCAGTTAAAAATGCCATTCTGGAATATTAATTGAACTTTCAAAAAAATTAAAGACATAAAAAGTTTTAGAAAACTCTACACCAAAATAATTTGAAAATGCCATGCAAAGTAAATATCTGCTGCTGTGTAAATGTTCTTTACTATTATAGTAATGTTTGAGCAATTAAAAAAAGAAAATATTTGAGCTGCACATAAAGCAATATTACTTCCACATTCATTTAACATTACTAACACAAAACGGCGTTGTAAAATTGCTATGTTGCTGGAGCACATGTGTAAACCATTTAAACCACGTTTAAATGTTTTCTATCGACTTTTGCATTTAAAATCACTCAAAAATACTCACCTAGCTTACTTCCTCGGACTGATGAAAAGTCCGCGGCGCATCCGTAGTGACGTCACATCGCGATCCAGAAAAGCAAAATTAAAGTCCGGCTTTTACTTAGCATATAGACAAAATTATTAAATACACAAGAAATAGTTCGAGTGCCAGAGTGGGTATGTTTTGGTGAAAAAGAAATATTTAACTATGAAAATATGGACTCTACCAGTGAAAGAACATATTTTACATCTAGCATCCTAGATTCTGCCTGAAAGTCACGATGTACCGCTGATCTCCTATATATCTCATGACCTACCTACCATACTAGCCTACAAATATATTTGCATACACAATGCACATCAAGGTGAATTAATTATAATGAATAAATAAATAATTATAATTCATATTTTGACTATCTATGTAGTTTATTTGTATATGTTTTATTATTGCAACCCTGTAAACCATAGATATATATACGTAGATGCCTCATTAGTGACTGTTTCTATGGGCCTTTATACGTAAGCCGTCCGCCATTTTGCAGCGGTCCACTTGACGTCATTCACCCATAGATCTTTGTAAATCACCATAGTAATCACTGAATATTTGAAATGCCACAGTCCTGAACAGCCGTTGGTCTGCGAACCTACAGTATGGTGAATGACGTCAAGTGGACCGTTCCAAAATGGCGGACGCATCTACGTGCTTGGAGCGATCCAATGGGGTATCTACTTATATATATCTATGCTGTAAACAAGAATGAACAAGCTGTCATCCAGAAATGCTCCATTCGTGACATCCAATCGTAAGTACTGTAGTAATTACGCATTTTAAATCTTTAACTAAAATCAGTTGTACATAACGCTTATATAAAAGCCTGTAATAATAATCATAATATAGTCATGTTTTATTGATACAACGAGTTTTAGTGCATACATGTGTGAGAATAAAAGGCTATTGTGCGTTTTTCCTCTGTCACATATTTTTATGAAAACTGTCTGTTACGGTAATAAGTGCGTCACCAGTGGGACTCTGTTGCTGCATGTTTTTATTTACTACAGCAAATTCGCTGAAATAATGTATGCCTATTGACAAATTAGGAGTACTAGCCAGAGTCCATTATGCTGTACTTAAAAACGGGTCTAAATGTGTGCATACGCTGTTTTACGGAGAAATCCTTATGGAGAAGAGGACTGTCTACTAGACAAAGTATTGTCTTGTTACTGAAATAGTTATGATGTTTCTGCTGTACACTGTAGTTATTTTGTACTGTTGCAACTGTGTTACAAATGCCATGTCGTTACTGACAATCGTGGTACTTTGATGTATTACTGTTTCTGCGCTGAAAATATTATGTGTTATGTGTGCATTACTACTATGTGTGCAATGTAGCTTATTTTTGGGTGATTAGTTTGTAATGCAGTTATTTCTTTTTGACCCGTGGTAGGAGAGAATCTTACAATGATGCTTTTCCTCAGATCTGTCAAGAACAAACCTTGCCCATCAAAAGATACTGTCACATATTCCTCACACACAGAAGGGTGCTGTATTTTTTTCACAATTCCATTACTGTCCGTAAGTATTCTTTTATTTTTTTATTTGTGATCCCAGTGAATCCTAGACATCTCTCAGTGAATTGAACTTTGATCAAACATTTTGACCTGGCAGAGCTGCCTTTATAAGATGTGGTGGAGTAAGAGGGCTATTTGGAGGAAGCCGTGGCGATGTTCGCCAGCAGACTCTGGAGGACATTGCAGAAAATATCAGAGAGCACAAGTTCAAAAGAATTGTGGTGATGGCAGGGGCAGGTATCAGCACACCTAGTGGAATCCCAGACTTCAGGTAAAGTAGGACTCAAAAGACAGTTGTCCCCTAGTAGAGCTTTGAGATGGTTGCAACTTTTCTCAAGTCTTATTTCTCCCACAGAACGCCTGGCAGCGGTCTTTATGACAACCTTCAACAGTACAATCTGCCCTACGCTGAGGCCATATTTGAAATAAATTACTTTCATCACAATCCAAACCCTTTTTTCTCTCTTGCCAAAGAGCTATATCCTGGTAATTACCAACCCAATCTGGCGCACTACTTCATTCGTTTGCTTCATGATAAGGGACAACTACTCAGGATGTACACGCAAAACATTGATGGACTAGAGCGAAGTGAGTGAAGTTCTTTTGATAATACTTAATCATGGACATAATAGGTATTTTTATATGTAGATAACATTCATGAACTATATTTGAAATTAATAATGATAAATACTGATACAAAGAGAAACACTATTTTTTTGATTATTTTATTTGACATGCGCAACATGGACTGATGCACAGAGTGGCGTGTCATTGACATAATGCTTTTTTTAAATGTGAATGAGTGTAAATGTCAACATTATCATTTAGGTGACCCTGAACCACAAAACCAATCATAATGGTCATTTTGTTTTAGATTCATATATCATCTGGAAGCTGAATAAACAAGCTTTTAATTGCATATCATAAATAAGCATTGAATAAATAAGCTTTTTCAAATTGTAAGGTTTGTTAGGATAGGAAAATATTTGGCCAAGGTACAACTATTGAAAACAACTATTTGAAAATCTGGAATCTGAGGGTGCAAAATGACAATATTTAGAAAATCACCTTTAAAGTTGTCCAAATTAAGTTCTTAGCAATGCATGTTAATAATCAAAAATTAAGTTTTTATATATTTACAGTAGGAAATTTAGAAAATGTCTTGATGGAACATGATCTTTATTTAATATCCTAATGATTTTTGTCATAAGATAAAAATTTTGACCCATACAATGTATTTTTGCCTATTGCTACAAATATTCCCGTGCTACTTAAAGGAGTAGTTCACTTTTAGAACAAAAATTTACAGATAATGTACTCACCCCCTTGTCATCCAAAATGTTCATGTCTTTCTTTCTTCAGTCGTGAGGAAATTATGTTTTTTGAGGAAAACATGTTAGGATTTCTCTCCATATAATGGACTTCTATGGTGCCCCCAATTTTGAACTTGCAAAATGCAGCTTTAAAGAGCTCTAAACGATCACAGCTTAGGAAAGAAGGGTCTTATCTAGCAAAACAATCGTCTGTTTTCTAAAAAAAAAAAAAAAATACAATTTATATACTTTTTAACCTCAAATGCTCGTCTTGTCTAGCTCTGTGTGCACTCTGTGTATTCCGGTTCATGACAGTTAGGGTCTAGGGTCTCATTTTCTCCTCCAACTTCAAAATCATCATACATCGCTGTTTTACCTTTTTTTGTAAAGGGTCTTTGATCTTATTTGCACGTTCACTTTGTAAACTCTGGGTCGGTACTTCTGCCGCAGTGTAGGATGATTTTGAAGTTGAAGGAGAAAATGAGATGGGAGTTTTTCGACATACCCTAACTGTCATGAACTGGAGTACACAGAGTTCATGCAGAGCTAGGCAAGACGAGTGTTTAAGATTAAAAAGAAGATAAGTTGTAAATGTTTTTAGAAAATAACCAATTGTTTCGCTTGATAAGACCCTTCTTTCTCGGCTGGGATTATTTAGAGCCCTTTGAAGCTGCATTTAAACTGCATTTTGGAAGTTCAAACTCAGGGGCACCATAGAAGTCTATTATATGGAGAAAAATCCTGAAATGTTTTCCTCAAAAAACATAATTTCTTTACGACTGAAGAAAGAAAGACATGAACATCTTGGATGACAAGGGGGTGAATTCATTATCTGTACATTTTTGTTCTGAAAGTGAACTACTCCTTTAAGACTGGTTTTGTGGTCCAGGGTCACATATGGACTGAAGTCTTCCGTAAATATTTTGTTTATACATAGAGTTATGTTTTAACATGTTTAAGTTCAACTTAAATAGTGCAACACAAAAATATTTAGTAGTACACAAGTTGTAACTTAGCACCCCTTCACGTCAAAACTAGGCTCAGTTGTATCTTACACAGAGCTGGGGCAACCAGCTCCAGGTTCATATAATAATTAGTTTATTTTATCTGTTATCTGTTATTTATTAGTATCAAAAGATCAAGCAGCATCAGAGTTTGTGTAAATATTTATGAATTTCATTGATCTTTTATTGATTTCAGTGGCTGGCATCCCCCCAAAGATGTTGGTGGAGGCACATGGAACATTTGCCACGGCCACATGCACAGTTTGTCGAAGGGATTACAAGGGAGAGGAACTCAGGGTAAATATGTGTCATTGAACTATGGTATTGCATATTTTACCCCTGGAACTGCACTAAACTAATGACTAACTATTCTATAATATACTATCATTTATAAACAAACATGTCACAACCTCATTCTGACAGAATATTCTTTTTCTATGATTTGTATATGTTATGGTGGTTGTCCTGTTTTATCCCAATAGAATGATATCATGGAAGGAACAATACCCAAATGCCCTACTTGTAAAGGAATCATCAAGCCTGACATTGTGTTCTTTGGTGAGGAGCTCCCTCAGCAGTTCTTCACATACCTTACAGACTTCCCGATAGCAGACTTACTTATTGTCATGGGAACATCTCTAGAGGTGAGGAAAAGCTTCTGGATCTGTTAATGAGCTTCTTGTAAAGCTTAGCTTTGGATTTGTACCCACTGAGCAAATGCAGTGTGAGACCAAGTCCATTTAATACATTTAAACCCATTAGTTGCCTTAATTTATGTGTTGATGTGACATGTCTGGTTTTCCTGCACTTATATAGTTGAGTCTTTAGGGGCTTTTAAGCATAAGCACCCCAGGAACTAGGTATTAATGGAGTTATAGGAAGACCTTTTGAGAGGGAATAAATTAGCTTCTACTTCAGAGTAGGGTCTAACCCAGCACAATAGGAACTACCAGTGATATAAGTTATATAAGCAATAGTGCAAAAGTGATATAAGCAAGCTGATTGACATACACATGCTATACGAAACACTAGCCAGATTTCCATCCAAAGATGTAAATTTAACTTAAGTGCAAAATTGGAATATTGCATAAAACATTTGCAAATAAGCACCATTTCCATCCAATGAGTCCTGATAAACTGGCGCTAAATATCACTAAGAAAAGTAGAAGAAGCCACTGAATATAATCATTTTCATATACAGTTCAGGTCAAAAGTTTACATACACCTTGCAGAATCTGCAAAATGTTTATTATTTTACCAAAATAAGAGGGATAATACAAAATGCATGTTATTTGTTATTTAGGAAAAACATTTAGGAAATGCATTCAGAGCCAGGGCTGTAAACTTTTGAGCAGAATGTAGATGTGTCCATTTTTCTAATTTTGCCTAAATATCTTTTTACTGCCTTTCAGAAGCTACAGAAGATAATAATATGTATCCAGGAAACAAAATAAGTAAAATTGACCCTGATCTTCAGATTCAAATGTTTCAGGTTCTCAGTTTTCACCACCAGCCCTTAATGCATTGTTTTTCCATCTGAAGTATGAGTAAGCATTTCCCTCGGTGGTCCTCAATGTGGAAATATGGATCTCAAAATCATCTTCATTTTTGCAAAAGGTTCAAATACACAAAAATGCTGAAAAACCAAAGAATTTGTGGGACCTGAAGGATTTTTCTGAATAACAGGCAGGCAGTTTAACTGTCACAAGCAACTATCATTAAACATTTTGTATGATCCCTCTTATTATGGTAAAATATTTAACATTTAGCAGATTCTGCAAGGCTTATGTAAACTTTTGACCTCAACTGTATAATAAATTACTTTCGCCTCAAAGAGCAGATGAAACTAAATAGGAGATGGATACTGGCTGTTTGGGAACGCAGTCTTGCAAGACAGTTTTGTGAGGCAATTATATAGGCAACAGACTTGCTCAGGCATTTCAGAATAACAATAACATTTCAGATGCTGTGCAGTGAGATCGGTCAACTGGTTGGTCAATTTATCCCGTCCCATAAAGTCACATAACTTTTTTGGTGCTCATGAAGGAATTTATTCACATAATGCATTTCCATCTCCCATTATTCACATCAACTCTTTTTCGCACAATTTAAAAACCACCTCAAGAAAGCATAGAAACGTTTTTGCGAATTAAGGGATTCTTTCCCAATTTCTGTGTTTGCATCACTCGTTTCTGATGCATGGCTACGAGTGTGATATTGATCATATATATAAATAAAAGGGAGGGTGTATATTTTAGGTGCTGCAAGTGGCCAACAATTAATATGAGGAGGTTATAATTTTTTTTTTATAATTAGACAAAAATGGCTGTGTTAAAGGAGAAGTTCACTTCTAGAACAAAAATTTACTTACCCCCTTGCCATCCAAGATGTTCATGTCTTTCTTAATTCAGTCGTAAAGAAATTATGTTTTTTGAGGACAACATTTCAGGATTTCTCTCTATATAGTGGATTTCTATGGTGCTCACGAGTTTGTACTTCCAAAATGCAGTTTAAATGCAGCTTCAAAGGGCTCTAAACGATCCCAGCCGATGAAGAAGCGAAATCTAGCGAAATCTGTTATTTTCAAAAATCAATTGACAATTTATGTACTTTTTAACCTCAAATGCTCATCTTGTCTAGCTCTGTGTAAACTCTGTGTATTCCAGTTCAAGACGGTTAGGGTATGTCGAAAAACTCCTATTTCAAATCGTCATACATTGCTGCAGAAGTACCGACCCATTGTTTACAAAGTGAACATGCAAAGAAGATCAAACGTCCTTTACAAAAAAACAGTAAAACAGAGATGTAGGGTGATTTTGAGGTTGGAGAAAATGAGATGGGAGTGTTTTGACATACCCTAACTGGAATACACAGAGTTCACGCAGAGTTAGACAAGTCGAGCATTTGAGGTTAAATAAATTGTATGTATATACTGTGTATATATATATATATATATATATATATATATATATATAGTATATAAATTGTAAATTGTTTAGTAAATAACCGATCATCTCGCTAGATAAGACCTTTCTTTTTTGGCTGGGATTATTTAGAGCCTTTTGGAAGTTCAAACTCTGGGCCATCATAAAAGTCCGCTATATAGTGAGATATCCTGAAATGTCCTCAATGCCAAATGCCAATGCCAGATATCCTCAAAAAACATAATTTCTTTACGACTAAAGAAAGAAAGACAAGAACATCGTGGACGAAAAGGGGGTGAGTCAATTATCTGTATATTTTTGTTCTGGAAGTGAACTTCTCCTTAAAATTTATACCAATTATACCAGCATACCCTCTGCAGACCATTTGCAGAAATAGTCCATGTGTAATGGAACTACATCCCCAGCAGATGTCACTGTTGATTTATCTATTTTCTAAATTTGTCTATTTTCTGAATTGTTAGGTGGAGCCCTTTTCCAGCTTGGCTGGTGCTGTGCGTGGTTCTGTGTCACGGCTTTTGATAAATCGAGATCTTGTGGGGCCGTTTGCTTGGGGGTCCCAACGTCACAATGACGTGGCTGAGCTGGGTGACGTAGTTAGTGGGGTAAAAAAGCTGGTGGAGCTCCTTGGTTGGAAGCAGGAATTAGAAGCCCTAATGAATGTTGGCGGAGACAAGGTAAGTTTTAATCCATCTCTGTTCTTACATATATAAATCATATGAGTAGATGCATGTAGATTAGCCTGCTGTACTCAGGGGAACATTCATAAAATTTTGTATTCTACAAGAGTTATGGAGAAATAAATTTTTGATGCTGATCGTGCACCATTATCTGTCATCTTTCATATACCTCATTTGCCAGAATGTTCTTCATGCCTTTAATTTTAAAGACTAGTCCAATTTAATAACATTAATAACATTGACAAAACACCTTGAAGCTGCTTTACTTAACTTTAACTGTGTTTAATGTTTCCTTCTTAGTTAGGAAATAGTCTATATAATTTTTTATTCTAAAACTTTATTCAAAACTATAGGTATCTGAAGTGTTCCCTTCCTTTTCTATAGACTTCAGTGAACAAGGAGGAGTGAGCAACTAAATTTCATCTTGACATGGGATCTGGAGACCCAGAATGGAGTTGATTCTTGGCCGACCCTTTGTAAAGCCCAGTCATTGATTTCTGTCTCAGGAGTGAGCATGTCCTAACGGGACTAGGTTTCATTTGTTGACAAGGTATACTTGAATATACTGAGTTGAGCATGAAGATCTAGAACTAAATAACTAGGTCACCTCTACGTGCTGTAGGCAATGTAATTTCACAAGCACGGTTTAAAATAATGAATACAATAATGTAGCTGACAATTAAAGATGCAAAAAAAGATTGTATTTTTAATCTTTGTTTAGCTGGCTATTATTCGTCATCTTAAACAAGCAATATGACTGTGTGATATGATTAATTTATTCAGTAACTAATGGTGGCTCTGAGATTGAGTGAGTGGCATTCAGATGGTCAGCTGATCTCAATGGCCCGCATGAGGGAAAACCACTTTAATGAACAATTAAAGCTTTTTCTAAAATATGAGTGGAGTCTTTATTTTGAGTGTTTAAGATTTCTATCGTATTTGTCAAATATAGTATTCATTTTATTACAAAGAATAAAATGCAATATTATCAAAGTACCTTTAAGTAGAACACTTACAGGAAAGTTTGAAGACTCCTGACTTTAAATACTTTACAGAGTTATTATCAAGCACACGGCAAAGCAGTTCTCAATGAGTTCAGTTTAATTGCTTTTTGTTGAACAAAATTGTGTTGCATTTCCCCCCTGACATGTCATGTCACATCAAAACAATATAGAATATTACATATACAGTGGGGAAAATAATTATTTGATCCACTGCTGATTTTGTATGTTTGCCCACTGACAAAGGAATGATTAGTCTATAATTTTAATGGTAGGTTTATTTTGACAGTGAGAGACAGAATAACAACAAAAAATCAAGAAAAACACATTTAAAAAAAGTTATAAATTGATTTCCATTTTAATGAGTGAAAGAAGTATTTGATTCCCTATAAATCAGCCAGATTTCTGGCTCCCAGGTGTCTTTTATACAGGTATTGAGCTGAGATTAGGAGCACTCCCTTTAAGAGAGTGCTCCTAATCTCAGTTTGTTACCTGTATAAAAGACACCTGTCCACAGAAGCAATTAATCAATCAGATTCCAAATTCTGCATCATGGCCAAGACCAAAGGACTGTCCAAGGATGTCAGGGACAAGATTGTAGACCTACACAAGGCTGGAATGGGCTACAAGACCATCGCCAAGCAGCTTGGTGAGAAGGTGACAACAGTTGGTGTGATTATTCGCAAATGGAGGAAACACAGAATAACTATCAATCTCCCTCGGTCTGGGGCTCCATGCAAAATCTCACCTTGTGGAGTTTTAATTATCATGAGAATGGTGACGAATCAGCCCAGAACTACATAGAAGGATCTTGTCAATGATCTCAAGGCAGCTGGGACCATAGTCTCCAAGAAAACGTCTAGGTTACGTATGTAACCCCTGTTCCCTGAGGACAGGGAACGAGACGCTGCTTCTCGGGGCCATGCCTCGGGCCCTGCACAGACCTCCGTCCGACAAAAAGATGGTGTTGTGCTCTCAGGCACCTGCTTTTATACTAAGCAGGCACCTGCTGATGACGTCACGGGCTGGCGCCGGCCAGTGTCAAGTTCACTGTCGTTATTCTATACCTTGTTTCAGAACCGGTCACGCTGAAGGCAGTTCCCATAGTGTCCGCCAGGACGCAGCGTAGAGTTCCCTCCGGAAGGGAACAACTGGTAACACACTACGCCATGAAGGACTGAATCCTGCAGTGCCCGCAAGGCCCCCCTGCTCAAAAAAGCACATGTACAGGCCCAGTCTGAAGTTTACCAACGAACATCTGAATGATTCAGAGGAGAACTGGGTGACAGTGTTGTGGTCAGATGAGACCAAAATTGAGCTCTTTGCATTAACTCAACTCGCCATGTTTGGAGGAGGAGAAATGCTGCCTATGACCCCAAGTACACCATCCCTACCGTCAAACATGGAGGTAGAAACATTATGCTTTGGGGGTGTTTTTTGCTAAGGGGACATGACAACTGCACCGCATCAAAGGGATGATGGACAAAGGGAACATGTACCTCAAATCTTGGGTGAAAGCCTCCTTCCCTCATTGAAAATGGGTTGTGGATGGGTATTCCAGCATTACAATGACCCAAAACACATGGCCAAGGCAACAAATAAGTGACTCAAGAAGAAGCACATTAAAGTCCTGGAGTGGCCTAGCTAGTCTCCAGACCTTAATTCCATAGAAAATCTGTGTGGAGGGAGCTGAAGGTTCGAGTTATTAAACATCAGCCTCGAAACCTTAATGACTTGGAGAAGATCTGCAAAGAGGAGTGGGACAAAATCCCTCCTGAGATGTGTGCAACCCTGGTGAGAGGGTGCTCGCTGCAGAGCCATATGGGAGGAGCTGGAGCTCCAGCTCCCCCTCGCTGGAGGTAATGGGTGGAGATAGACACCTAACCACACCCTAACCCTACCCCTTACCCTATCCCTAACCTTAACTCCACCCATTTGTTCACTCAGAGGTGGAGCTGGACATCAAGAGAGGTGGAGCTGGAGGCCATTTGGCTCTGCAGTGAGCAGTACTTGACCCTGGTGGCTAACTACAGTACAAGAAGTGTCTGACCTCTGTGATTGCCAACAAGGGCTTTGCCACTAGTACTGAGTCATCACTCAAATCAATTTATAATTTTTTAAATGCATTTTTCTGGATTTTTTTGTTGTTATTCTGTCTCTCACTGTTTAAATAAGCCTACCATAAAAATTATAGATAATTTCTTTGTCAGTGGGCAAACCTAAAAAAAAAAGCAGGGGATCAAATAATTATTTTCCCCACTGTATGACCTAAAATATATTGCATCACATCTGCAGTACAGGCTTTTGAAAGACACTTGTGTGGGGAAAATATATGAAATGTCACTGCAATAGAGCAGATAAGAAAATGTCAAACCAAGTGCCATTATTGTAAAGAAAGATAGCACAAGCAAAACATTTCACAAAAAGAAGTTTGATAGACATACTCTTCAGGGAAGATTAAAAAACAGATCTGAACAGTTTCTGAATGTCAATATAGTGGAATATGTCTATAATTAATGTGGTAATCTACACCTGTGTTTACTGTGCTAAGACATCTAAGTGAACTTGTAGGGAAATCGCTTCCTATCACATTATATACTGCAGAGGACAGTCATTTGTAGTAGTGTCTGAAATCATAGTGGACATTATCGAGTGCACTCATTCAATCCCATGATGCAGTGCGGTAACGAGTGTACAGCTGATGTGCACTCACTAGAGAATACTCATGCACTTAGGGTTGCACTAAAAAATTCCCATGTCCCAGATAAAGATGGCTTTTACAGCCTTTTTCACTTAGTTTCTGAATTTACTTATTCATTTTTATTCTCTACTTCAAGTGCACTATATTAGTGAAGTATTGAAGCAGATAGTAAGTAAGCATATGGTATAGGGGTGATTTGGGACACAACAGGGAAGAGAAGAAATTGTTTAAGTTATTTTTGTTTTCTTTGCACACAAAATGTATTCTCGTAGCTTCATAAAATTACAGTTTGAACCACTGATGTCTTTATTTGAACTTTCTGGGCCATGTAAGTGGTAGTACCATTGCTGTCTATGCAGGGTTAGAAAGCTCTCAGATTTCATGAAAAATATCTTAATTTGTGTTCCGAAGATGAACGTGAGCGTAAGTAATTAAATAAAGAATTTCATGTTTGGGTGAACTATTCCTTTTAGAGACTAACAGTTTACAGGCAGTATGGTCACATTTACAATAACAGGACAGTAAAGAGAACTTTCTACTGAAAAACACCAGGAATAACATGCTCAGAGACCTTGCTTACCTGTGTGAACATGCCAAAGTCCTGCTGCAGGGAGGCATGAGGACTGCACATGTGGCTGTTAACAATAAACTGAAGTGTCTGTCATGTAAGACACCTGAAACTACTACAGGGAGACAGGAAGGACAGCTGAACATTCTTGCAGTTGCAAAGCACATGTAAATGTGTCCCTCTGGACATGTTCAAGAACTTGCAAGTGGAAGAACATCTCACAGCAAGAACTGGTAAATCTGGTGCAGTACATGAGATGCACTGGATGAGATGCATATTAGTTCTTAAAGCAGCTGGTGGCCACACAAGATACTCACTGTGACTTGATATCGCTCAGGGACTCATTATTCTATTTCTGTTCATGTTTATCTTTCAGTTGATGCGTCTGTTTATGCGAAAGCAAATATTTATACATGTTAAGAAATTTGCTGGAAGTAAAAGCAGTTGAATTTTAGAGGACTTTTTAATATGTGAACATAAATTTACTGTTATATGTTATCAATTTACTGGCCACACGTAGATGCACAATTTATCCAGGAAAAATAGCAATGCATTTTTTTTGTTTGGTTTGTCATGCCATATAACTTCTTTATAGTGCTCTGACATTGTTGGAGTGAAAGAAAAACAGAAGCTCTGTGCTCATCGCATTCATAGACTGCCATAAATTGATGAACAAAAAGGAAAATAGTTGCAGACTGATAATGCAGAGGACTCATTGTTTGGCTGTTTTGTCTGTTGAGAAGGTGAACTGCACAGTCCATTGTGTCACAGTGTCTGAGTATGCCAGACACTACCTCTCTGTCTTATTCAGTTCGGCCTGCTGTCTAGTCTGTTGCTCGGTACTATACAGGGTCTGGATGGATAAAGCAAAATAATACCATCAATTATCCAACAATTCAAGATGTCTAATGGAAGAAACCGAAATCCAAGTTTCAAGAAGCACATTATATGACACAATAGGACAGACAGCCAGCCAGTGAAAAGACCAGAGCAGAATGATGATATGACAGAATCTCTGAAAGTTAAACACAAGTCAAACAGGAATATTTTGGATACTCTGCTCTCATGGGGACATATAGAATATGCAGGTCGGCTGTCATAGAGGAGGTAGCAGTAGTCGAGCCATGAGATTGCTGTGGGCTGAAGAAGCTTATTAGCTTAGTTGTTGAAGAATGGCATTATTTTCTGGATGACATTGAGAATGAAGCAGCATGTGATCAAAAATGTGATTATCACACACACACACACACACACACACACAGATGTTCATGTAGGCCATTCTGCAGAATTAATACAAATTGCTGTCCTACAACCAAAAAACACATTTAAAAAGCATTTAAGTATTCAAAATTTAGATGTTTACTAAGCTCCTTCTATTATCTATTGAAACCCACAATAATATTTAAAATATTAGTAAGCTTAATATTATAAAATCATTTATTGGGTATTGGGAGGTGGCTGTCCTAAACCCTAACCCATAAATTTTAACTTAGTAAAATGACATTGAAATAATTTTTGACATTTATTCCATTGTTGTTTTTAAAAGTATCTTTTTGATTCTTTCAAAACGAAAAGTTTAAAAAATATCTATTTATTTTATATGTTCTATGTAAATTATGAAACTTTAAGTAAAAAAAAGTTTCATGTCACTACTAAAACAGTGTATGTTTTAGTCCATTGTTTGAGACTAATTTGATCTACACACCTACATTTATCAGGAAATATTCCTATGTCCCTTGTTCTCAAAGCTACAAGGTGTGAGTAGATGGGCTCCATCATTTTGAGGTAAATGTGTTCAAAATTCTGAAAATCGGTGTGTAACGTTAAGGAACGTCACTACCAAACACCCTTTTTCTGCAAGTAAGCACACTCTTTTGGGAGTTATTTCATAACATTTAGTTTTTGTATGTGTACAACTATTCAGAACTGTGCAAGCTAACCATGTGCTGATTAGCATCTTTGAGCTAGATCCAAAAGTATCTAAAATTGTCACTACTGAAACAGTCACCCGAAACATTTGGTGGAGTTTCGGTAGTTACATGATTGATTTTTTGGGTTTTATTCCATGAATTTGTCACTACTGAAACAGTCACGACCGAAAACATGTCACCATGTTTTGGTAGTGACGAAGGGAACACACAATCCTCATATTTCAGGGAAATAAACAAAATTTTAGTGCAGTTATGCTATTTTTTTTTTTTTTTTTTTTGGTATTTTAGTATTTTAGTAGTGTTTTAGTATGCAAGTTAAAATGCTGTAATATGATGTGGTCGCTATCAAAGCATTACTGTCACTACTGAAAATGTGCTGTAACTACAAAAAATGGGATGTTTTGTCAGAAATAAAGTATACTGAATTGGTTCAATGTATATTAATAAATCCTTGATTTTGAAATCAGTATTAACTTTTTGCCTTCTACAAAGACAAAATGGATTAAAACAAATCTCATAAATTATTAAATTATTAAAATTGTAATTGTTATTGATTTAACTATGAAAACTTTTAAATAAAAAAGCAAAAAAAAATATTTACAAGGTAGATGTAAGCAAAATCTCAGTCGATATAAAAAGTGACAAATAGTGACAAATTTGGGAAGAGGACAAATATTCCAAAACTTTCTGAAAATACAATATGAGTATTAACTTTTTTCAAGATGTTTCAAACTCTCAAACTCAAACTCTTTCAGACTTTGCACCAATTCTGTAAAATAGCCCGCACAGGGTTTTTAAATTGTATAGATAGTTCTTTCGAAGCATCTATCACCCTTCTGTGTTCTTCAAGTGCAAGTACATAGATGTTTTTTTAAGAACGCTTGAACTAGAATGGTTTTACAATGCCATCATGGCAAAATAAAAAAGGTTCTTCTATGGCATCAAGCCTTTTAAGGGGTCATCGGATGCCCATTTTCCACAAGTTGATATGATTCTTTAGGGTCTTAATGAGTAGTCTATAACATTGGTTAAAATTTCTCAATGGTAGTGTAAAAAACACTCTTTTTACCTTTGTAAAAATCAGCCCTTTTTAGAGCGAGCTATTCTGTTGCATGTTTCTTTAAATGCTAATGAGCTCTGCTCGCCCCGCCCCTCTCTGCCGTGGGATGATGAGCAGTAATGTTTACTTTAGCCGCATTTAGCCACGTTTAGCTGTGAAACTTGCCAACAAGCACATTATTAAGAAAGGCCATTTGCAAAGATGCATAAAAACCCTTATACTCACTTCTGCTGTGGGTGAAGCTGCATCATGAATGGTTCCCAGGAACATAGACACATATTTATATCGGGATCGGCGCTTTCCTTTCAAAAACGAAAGTAACGTTAATCCTCTGCATCTTCAGCCGCTCAGATATCAGGAGTAAATGACAACTGCTATGTTCATTATTACATCCAACAACAGAACACCTCAATTACTCAATTGGAGACATTCCCCTGCACCTGAATCACACAATGGCAATTGGACTGTTTCAGCTCGGTGATCTCGGTGGTTTGTGTACACAACCACCCTACAATGATAAAAATCCACCCAGTGGTATTTTTTTAATCTTTAAAAGTAATATCCCCTTTTTAAAATCAGATCATTCTCAGCTTCTTGTCCTTGTGACGAAACACAGTTGATTGACATGAGCGTTTTACCTTAGCCCCGCCCTCACCGAGCTGAAACAGTCCGAATATGACCTCCATTGTGTCGACTCAGGTGCAGAGGAAGACTCTAATTGAGTGATTGAGGTGTTCTGTTGTTGGATGTAATAATGAACAAAGCAGTCGTCATTTACTACCGACATCTGAGCCACTGAAGACACACAGAGGTTTAATTTTACTTTCGTTTTTAAATGGAAAACGCCAATCGCGTTCTACATATGCATCTATCTTCGTGTGAATCATTCGTGAAGCAGCCTCCAGCGTGCCCACGCTCTGAATCACGTGTGAAATCAGTCCAATAGAGAGTTACGTATGACGTCACGGACGGGGTGACGTCAGGAGCCAGGAAGCTATAAAGCACATGCGGTGAATGCAGCCGGCAGCTTCTGTCTTTCAGTCGCGCTCTGTGTGAATTGTTTGTCTGTTAACACTGTTTTTGAGGCCAGTTTGCTTCACTTTTATTTGAGTGTTAACATAGATAGAGATGGGCGATAGCAAGCGTTTTAAGAAGTGTATTCCTCCGTGCCAACGTTACATCACGGCCGAGGATACACACGCTATGTGTGTTGCTTGCTTGGGAGTGAGGCATGCCCAGTCAGCCTTTGAGGAGGCTGACTGTGTGCATTGTTTGCGGCTTCCCCTCCGCACGCTTCGCTCCCGGAGGGCTCTTTTTGAGGAAGGAGCCCTCACCAGCGTTCCTCGCGGATCAGGTCCCGCTTCGGCTGAGGCTGAGCGGCGCCTGCATTCGTGGGGATCGCAACTGGATCTGGTATCGAGTTTGGAGACGGGCGAGCCCCTTTCTCCATCCTCCTCTGCCAGATCCATGCCTCTCTCTGGCGTAGAAGCCCGCTCGTCGGTTTCTTCTCGCCAGGAGGAGCACTCGCCGCTGCGTCTATCTTCCTCTGAGGAGGGAGATATGGATGTAGGCGAGCAGGCTGGAACCACGCCCGCCCAGCCACTCGAGTACGAGGAGTTAATGGAGGTGATCACCCGTGCTGTTGCCAAGCTCAACATCAGCTGGCCAGACGTGGTGACTGGTGAGCAGAAACCGACAAAGTTAAATGAGCGGTTTCTGCGCCCAAAAGCCCCACCTCCACGCCGAGGTCTGCCATTTTTCCCCGACCTCCACACTGAGGTGTCGAAGTCGTGGGGAAAGCCATTTTCGGCCTGTGTTCACGCTCAGTCTGCCTTCACATATTCCAACGTGGTGGGGGCTCGTGAGCACGGTTACGGGACGATGCCTCAAATCGAACAGACGCTTTCTAGCTATCTGTCCCCGAGTTCAGCATCGTCCCTAAAGACCTCGGCACTCCCCAGCAAGCCTTTAAGAACAACATCTTCCTTGCTGGGGAAGGGCTACTCGGCAGCAGGTCAGGCCACAGCCTGCCTTCACACCATGGCAGTGCTGCAGGCATACCAGGCTGACCTGTTGAAAGAGTTCGATGAGGGCGAGGACGGGGCGGCGGTCGATGTCAGCGAGCTGCGTCGTACCGCCGACCTTGCTCTGCGAGCCACCAAGGAGACCGCCCGTGCCATTGGGCGGTCTATGGCAGCCATGGTGGTCGCAGAGAGACACCTCTGGTTGACCCTGTCGGATATGAGAGACCACGACAGGGCCGTCCTGCTTGATGCCCCGCTTGTGCAGTCTGGCCTGTTCGGCGACGCGGTTCCCTCCGTCGTCGACAGGTTTCAGCAGGCTCGTCAACAAGCGGCGGCATTCCAGAGGTTTCTTCCTCGCCGCTCGAGCTCTGGGGCTGCTGGACGGGAGCAGCCCCGCCCGAGTGCCCGCTCCTCGTACCGAGAGGAACAAAAGCGGAGCGTTGCTACGCGGACTCCTCCTCGACATCAGGGGTCCCGTAGGCGCTCTAAGTCGGGGGCTTCTAAGCCTAAGGACGACCTGAGGGCCGTCCTTCAGGCGAAGAGGTCCTCGGCAAAGAAGCCCTGACGCCAGTGGCTCTGGGCTTCAGAGGGCAGGCCCCCCTGGGCTAGTAACATCTCCCCAGTGCCCTCTGGAGATCCGTTTGCTAACCCTGCCACCTCAGGTGCTTCAGGGCGCAGCGGTCTCCCGCGGTTTGTCCCCCCTGCATCCGCCCGTTCGCGTAGCGGGACAGGGGGACTCGCAAGCTCTAGTACCACCAGAGGTCAGCCTCGAGAGGCTGATTCCCTTAGTAAAGCATTTGGCAGCGTGGCAACTTCTGCCAAACGTGTCTCAATGGGTCCTGCAAACAGTAAAAAGAGGTTACAAAATTCAGTTCGGCGCTCGGCCGCCGCCCTTTCAGGGGATCACCACTACGGTCGTGGCCCCTCAGCAGGCTCTGGTGTTGGAACAAGAAGTAGAAACCCTTCCACAACACAGGAAGTTCCTCAGGTTCGCTTTTGGGGGCAAAGCTTACCAATACAGAATTCTTCCTTTCGGTCTAGCACTCTCACCCCGGACTTTCACCAAGTGTGTAGATGCTGCGCTGGCTCCTCTGCGACTCCAGGGCATCCGCATATTAAACTACATAGACGACTGGCTCATACTAGCGAAGTCGAGAGAACTGGCGGTTCGACATCGAGATGTCGTTCTCGCCCATATGAAGTCTCTGGGGTTAAGACTGAACGCCAAGAAAAGTGTTCTTTCTCCAGTTCAGAGAACCACTTATCTCGGTGTAGTCTGGGATTCAACCACGATGCGGGCACAAATGTCTCCCGCTCGGGTAAAGTCAATCCTCCATGCAGTCATGAGAGTCAAAGAAGGCCGATCACTCACTGTAAAGCAGTTTCAAGTACTGCTCGGTCTCATGGCAGCTGCGTCCAACGTGATCCCTTTTGGCCTGCTGCATATGAGACCATTACAGTGGTGGCTCAGAACCAAAGGGTTCTCCCCGAGGGGCAACCCATTCCGTTTGATCAAGGTCACGCGGCGCTGCCTTCGTGCCCTGAACATTTGGAAGAAAGTTTGGTTTCTGTCCCAAGGCCCGGTGCTGGGAACTCCTTGTCGTCGTGTAACACTAACGACAGATGCTTCGCTCACCGGGTGGGGAGCGGTCATGAGTGGCCACTCAGCCCAAGGTCTGTGGAGCGAGCACCATCTCAATTGGCACATCAATTGCCTGGAAATGCGTGCTGTGTTTTTAGCTCTAAAACACTTCCTACCAGACCTCACAGGGCACCACGTGTTAGTTCGCACCGACAACACATCAGTGGTCGCCTACATCAATCATCAGGGAGGTCTGCGTTCGCGCCCCTTGAACAAGCTGGCGCGCCAGATCCTCCTGTGGTCCCAAGGGAAGCTCCTCTCACTCAGAGCAGTTTATATCCCTGGACATCTCAATGTGGGAGCAGACGTCCTGTCGAGACAGGGGCTGAGGCCCGGGGAATGGAGACTCCACCCAGACGTGGTGGAAGTCCTCTGGAAGAAGTTTGGGAAAGCCCAAGTGGATCTTTTTGCGAGCCAGGAGACAACACATTGTCCCCTTTGGTTCTCTCTGTGTCATCCAGCTCCCCTGGGTCTGGATGCTATGGTACAGGCGTGGCCGAGGCTTCGCCTGTACGCATTTCCCCCGATCGCTCTGCTCCCGGGAGTTCTGGAAAGAGTGCGCCAGGACGGGATTCGCCTCCTGCTGGTGGCCCCGTTCTGGCCGGGTCGAGCCTGGTTCTCAGACCTGAGGTCTCTCCTAGACGGCCCGCCATGGGAAATCCCAGTCAGGAGAGATCTCCTCTCACAGGCAGGAGGGGCAATTCTGCACCCTCGCCCAGAGTTGTGGAAACTGTGGGCGTGGCCCCTGAGGGGGCACGACTCCTAGATTCCGGTCTCTCGACTGAGGTCGTTGAGACCATCCTTCAATCCAGAGCTCCCTCTACGAGAAAGACGTACACCAGGAAGTGGAATATGTTTGTCGCCTGGTGCAGGCAGCACCAAATCGAACCAGTTCACTGCCCGTTGGCTTCAGTGCTGGACTTCTTGCAAGCCCGCCTCTCGGCTGGCAATGCTCATTCTACTTTGAAGGGCTACGTGGCGGCCATAGATGCCTTCCACGCTCCCTTCGGTACTACTTCCCTTGGAAGACTTCCCCTGGTGTCACGATTTCTCCGTGGTGCACTGAGGCTGAGGCCCCCGTTGCGCTCACGTGTCCCTACGTGGGACCTGGCCGTGGTACTTGAGGCTCTTTGCAACCCTCCGTTTGAGCCTATGGAAGCAATTTCGGACAGGTTGTTGTCCTTTAAGACTGCCTTTCTGCTGGCGATCTCCTCTCTCAAGAGAGTGGGTGATCTACAGGCCCTTTCAGTGGCCCCCTCCTTTATCGACTTTGCCCCTGGAATGGTCAAAGCGTTTCTGCACCCTAAGCCGGGCTACTTACCCAAGGTGCCGTCAGCAGTGCCACGGCCCGTAGTGCTTCAGGCCTTCTGTCCTCCCCCATACACGGAGCCGGAACAGCGGAAGCTTAACTGTATGTGTCCAGTGCGAGCACTGGACACATATGTCCACAGAGCTGCCCTGTGGAGGAAGACGGACCAATTATTTGTGTGTTTTGGTCCTCGCAATAGAGGTCTTCCAGCTTCTAAGCTGACTCTAAGTCGGTGGATTACGGATGCCATCTCAACTGCTTACAAGTCCTCTGGTCTTCCCTCTCCTTTGGAAGCCAAGGCGCACTCGACCCGCAAAGTTGCGGCGTCCAAAGCATTCATGTCAGGGGTCCCCCTGCAAGATATCTGTAACGCTGCGGGATGGTCCACGCCGCTTACATTTGCCAGGTTCTACGAACTGGATCTCCCCTATACTCCGGGCTCTATGGCCCTCCTCTGTGACGCTCCCTCTACGAGCAGAGCTGTCTAATTGTGTTTTACTCCAGCAAACTCCTCATGCTTGATAGCAACAACTACACTGGGCTACTTTCGCCCTTCCCAACGGGGGCTGGAGATATCATCTTAGGCTACTTTCGCCTTTTAAATACGGGCTACTTTCGCCCTCTACCCCGGGCTACTTTCGCCCTTTTCGCCACGGGCTACTTTCGTCCGTTGGCAAGTGAGACCCTCGTTTCACTCGGGCCACTTTGGCCCTTCAGACAAGCTGACACTATCTGCTCTGGGCTACTTCCGCCCATATATTCAGGTGGGCTAAGGCCCCCTCGTCTACCAGGGGCTACTGTCACCCCCTTTTAACACGGGCTACTGTCGCCCTCTACCTCGGGCTACTTCCGCCCTATTTCCAGCACGGCTGAGGCCGCAGTGTCATGCTTGGCAGCATTTATACTCTGGGCTACTTTCGCCCCTTACTCTGGGCTACTTTCGCCCTTTTCCACGGGCTACTTTCGCCCGCTTGCGAGTGAGGCTGAGGCCCTCGCATCACTCGGGCTACTTCCGCCCTGCTGATATCCATTCACGGCTGAGGCCGCTTTATGCTTGAGAGCAACTATACTCAGGGCTACTTTCGCCCCTTTTTTTGACGGGAGAGGCTGAGGCCTTCGCTCCATTCGGGCTACTTTCGCCCTTCTTCTAAGACGGCTAGGGCCGCACATTACTCAGGGCTACTTTCGCCCTTCTTTCATGGGCTACTTTCGCCCTTCTCTCTCCACCCGCTCCACACAGAGCAGGGCTTGGAATTCTGGCGGCGTGGGCATATCGTTCCCAAAGCGGAGTGACGCAGCTCGACGTTCCCGAAGGGGAACGCCTCGGGTTTCGTATGAAACCCTAGTTCCTCTAGGGAACGAGACGCTGCGTCGCTTACCACAATTCTGGCATCCCTGCAGCGCTCCTGGTGGCAGAAGCTGCCGGCTGCATTCACCGCATGTGCTTTATAGCTTCCTGGCTCCTGACGTCACCCCGTCCGTGACGTCATACGTAACTCTCTATTGGACTGATTTCACACGTGATTCAGAGCGTGGGCACGCTGGAGGCGTTCCCAAAGCGGAGTGACGCAGCGTCTCGTTCCCTAGAGGAACTAGGGTTTCATACGAAACCCGAGGCGTTTTTATGCATCTTTCCAAATGGTCTTTCTTAATAATGTGCTTGTTGGCACGTTTCACCGATAAACGCGGCTAAATGCAGCTAAACGCCGAAGTAAACATTACAGATCCTAATCCCTCAGCAGAGAGGGGCGGGGCGAGCAGAGCTTGGTGGCATTTAAAGGGGCCATGTCTTAAAATGAGCTGAAATTTTGCTGAGTTGATTTTGACAAGGTAAAAGGGTGTTTTTTACACTACTATTGGGAATTTTTAACCAAAGAATATTAGAGACTTTTCATTAAGACCCTAAATAATCATATGAACTTGTGGAAAATGGGCATCCGATGACCCCTTTAAGAACCTTTTTTGAAACCTTATTTTTATGACTGAAGGGTGACATTTGAACACACCTGAAGATATTAACAGTGTGACCATCAACTGAGATAGATGCATTTTTGATTAGGAAAAAAAGAGCTCCATTATTTTTTAATGAGATATAAAACTGATGGATATGCACATAGCTGATTTAAAGTTTTCTGTCTACATGTTATATATTATTGTCTTAATACATAACATGTAATGTGTACATGTACATTCATTCAATAAAAGTACCTTTTTTTTGCAAGAATCAGATGAACAAGGGTAACAATAGATGAGAAGGACAGATGTTCACCAAGGACTTGGTTGTTCTTAATTCTCTAAGAAATTCTAGTGTCAGGCTTATGGGAGAAGCTGCACTTGATCATGCAGAGATTTTATTTATAATTCAATAAGAGGGGAGAAAAAAGAGACAAGTGGGAATTCTGCCCAGGTGTTTGATCCTTTCTTCACTGCACACAGCTGATGTGCTCAAAGAATAAAGCTAGAACCAAGTATGGTAAAATCCTTGGGGCTTTTCAGGAACTTCATTAGACCCTTTCTCATAATGTTTTTAGCCATCACAGAGAAGCTTCAACTCACTGTAACATTAAAGAAGCCCCTTTTCAATCCTTTAGAGAATCTAGCGGCTTTATCACAAATGTCTCTTTATAGCAATATGCAAATTCTTTTTTCAGAAAAGGAAATATAAACCCAAAGCTGCACAGTATCTACTTTACCAAAATCAAATGCATCAAAATATGCAGTGCCACCTGAGGGCCTGTACTGTTACTAAATCACAAAGTTTGTACATTGTGGTCTTTTAGTTTAAAATATTCCCACAGGCAATAACAACTCATAGATCTGAAATATGCAATGCATTATGTATTTTATATCATTAATCTCATCTCAGACTGAGGCATATTTTAACAGAGCATGGCATATTTTTAAATGCTGCACAAATGTTCTAGGCACCTCTGAGAATGTTTTGTTGCACTGAATATAAAGTCCACTATATATAAAATATGGATGTAGTACATGATAGGCACAAAGAAATAAAGTATTGACAGAATTATTACAAAACAAAACAACAGAAGTAAACAGCTGCAATTCAATTTACAACTACAAATGTCTTTAGCATAAATTATGGCAATTATGTCTTATAGACCATTTGGTGGATGTCAACAGCAGCGGGGAAGAAATCCTTTGAAGAACTTTCTGAATTCAGTGTTGAAGACAGTGTAGATAATTGGGTTCAGAGCGCTGTTCACGTAACCCAGCCATGTCACTGTGCTCATCAAGTCTGGAGAGATGTGACAGGATTCACACAGGGCTCGTGTAGTGTGAACTACAAAAAAAGGAGTCCAGCAGAAGAGGAAGACACCTGCAGGAAGATCACACATCATGTCTCATATTTGTCATTATTGAATTGAGGCACAATTTGGTAAATTTTCAGAGCATTTTCTTATTAATTATTATGCAACCCTTACATAAAAGTGTACAAAATATGTGCTTTGTTAATTAAAATAATTCCAGTTCCTCAGCTTGTAAAAACAAGCAACATTTTTATTTACATTAAAGGAATAATGTACCCAAAAATAATGTAAATGAGTTAATCAGAAGTGATTTGAAGAAAGTTAGCAATGCATCACTTGCTCACAATTGGATCCTCTGCAGTAAAGGAGGGCCGTCAGAATCAGAGTCCAAACAGCTGATAAAAACATTACAATAATTCATAATCCATCCATTACAATTTTGTGAAGTGTAAAGCTGCATGTTTATAAGAAAGAAAATCCATCATTAATGGATTACTCCACTTCCAAAACTCATTACTCACCCCCGTGTCATCCAAGATGTTCATCTTTCTTTCTTCAGTCGCAAAAACATTCCAGGATTTTTTTCCATATAGTGGACTTCAATGGTGCTCAACAGAAGGTTAAAGGTTAAAAATGCAGTTTCAGTGTAGCTTCAAAGGGCTCTACACAATCCCAGCCAAGGAATAAGGGTCTAATGTAGCAAAACGATTGGTTATTTTCTAAAAAAAAATAAAAAATAAAAAAATAAATTACAATTTATATACTTTTTAAAGTATATAAAACTCCCATCTAATTTTCTTCTCCAACTTCAAAATTGTTGTAGATCGCTGCAGAAGTACCGACCCAGTGTTTACAAAGTGAACGTGCAAAGAAGGTCAAACACTCTTTACAAAAAAGGTAAAACAGCGATGTAGGACAATTTTGAAGTTGGAGGAGAAAATGAGATGGCAGTTTTTCCAACATACCCTAACTATCTTGAACCGGAGTGCATAGAGTAAGCATGGTATCGCAGAGCTAGGCAAGACAAGCATTTGCAGTTAAAAAGTGTAAAAAATATACACTTTATAAGGAAATGACCAATCGTTTCACTAGATACACACTTATTTCTCAGCTGGGGTTGTTTAGAGCCCTTTGAAGCTGCAGTGAAACTGCAATTTAAACCTTAAATCGGTTGAGCACCATTGAAGTCAACTATATGGAGAAAAAGCCTGTAATGTCTTCCTCAAAAACCTTAATTTCCTTGCGACATTAATATCTTAGATGACATGCAGGTGAGTAAATTATCAGGAAATTTTTATTCTCCAAGTGGAGTAATTCTTTAACGCGTTACAACCTTAAACTGTTGCTTCTGGCCGAAGTATTAGTAATTCGTAACACTTCCTCCATTGAAGAAGTTCACCCATGCTGTTCTCTCACATCAAATTCCAACAACATATTTATTTAGAACTTTTTTGCACTGTTTTAGCTATAAACTGTGCTTGATCTGTGCATATTTCTTTCCAGATTCAGGCGAGATCAAATCAAGAGACTTTTTTACTGGAGAAAGCAATATTGTGGATAGAGGATTCATAATTTAGTTAAAAACATAATGATGCATTTCATTGATTACAAGCATAGCTTTTCGCTTCATAATATGTTCATTGATAGACTGGAGTCATGTGGATTACTTGTGGATTATTGTGGTGTTTTTATCAAACGTCAAATTGACCAAATCTGTAAAGAGCAAATTGATTAAGAAACAAACGTATCTACATCCTGAATGACCCAAGGGTGAGTACATGAAATTAGTGTGAAATTTTTTTATTAAAGGGGTCCTATTATGCTTTTTCACTTTTTGAATTTTAGCCAGTGTGTGGTGCGTATTTTTGGGCATAAAAAACATCTACAAAGTTTTTTTTAAATCCATTTTCAAGAACTACAACGAACAGCTCGTTTGGACAACACAGCATTGTTTTCTGGATGTTATGATGTCACAAAGCTCATTAGAATATCATTCAAATAAATCCCTCATATAGAAATTTGAATCGTTGGCAGGTGGGGAGGGATGAGGTGGGGGATTAGCCTAAATTTAGCGACATAGCATGGACAGCCGCTTTTGGGATGCTTCAGCGAGCCGCAGGGCAGCTGCGATAAATGCTAGCATTGACTAAAGTGGCCGCGAACTCTGAGCCGCGCCATTGACGTGCAGTATAGAGGCAGAGGTAGAAAAGAAGGTAGAGGTAGAAAAACACGAGGCACCTCAGCTGATGTAAATGCAAGCATTGACTAGAGTGACGATCAATGGTTGCCGCATCGGAGCCGCACCATAGACGTGTGCATTGTGTCATCAAACCCGAAACTAATCAAGCCATTTGTGCCAGGCTGGGGAGAAAGCCATTTTTCGAACCACCAAGCCTGAGAGCATGTTCTAGTACACCCCCAAAACAAAATAAAGACTTTGTAAAAGAGCATAATAGGATCTCTTCAATATTTAAGTGTCATAACACTGTCCAGTCCTGAAAAGACATGAGATAATCTGTTTACAGACTTTACATAAAATCCACCCAAATGAGTTCCACATGAAACAGAAGTTATACTACTGAAAGAACAATTTATATTACTTTACTGATTTAAAAAACTCACTTTTGTGTATAGCTAATGAAGTGCTTTCAACAAAACTAAAAGCAGAACCTGCATCTTCTTTTTCACAGAATGCCTAGTTCATAACTGTAAATGTGTTTGTTGTTACAAATTCAATGGCTTTGAAAATTATTTTCTGTGATAGATGACAGCATTCCATAATAATCCAAATTACTGCATTAACAGGCAGAACGTTGTGGTCCTGCTCCTTTTCTTATAAAGTAAAAAAAAAAAAGAACAGTCAAGGCTCAAAATATTCATGAATGACTTTAAGAGCTCTGGAAAGCTTTGGATAACCCAGAAACCTGCAAAATCACAGCCATTAATTCTGCGTTACGCAACGCTGGCATAAGAATGTCTTATGAAAGTGACCAAACTATGTCAAATCAAATGTTATGAATAACACGTGAGACAAAGCTACACATATAAATCAACCTCATTTATATTATAGATATTAATGTGCTCCTTCAGTGGCCTCAGCTCTGCTGAATTATTTAAGTATAGTAATGGTATTTCTATAAATATCCAGTAATGGACTTGCAATAAGTTTCAGATCATCTGCATAACTTCAATAAGATGTTTCTGTGATGCAAGAAATGTTTACATCTTGAGAACCATTATCCCACAACTTTAGGCCCTATGAATCTCCAAGGGCAGCTGATTTTTTTCTTTTCTTTTTTGTTTCATTACACGTTCTGTACACAATAAAAATTGAAAATGTCTTGTTGCTACCTTAAGGAGTAATTGAACCTATACTGAACCTATAGTCATGTATAGTCATATTAAATAACATTTTTGACTTGAATCAAACTAATAAATTGTTGCCACATAAAGCACTTTTAGGTTACCTGACAAACCATTTCACAGTGTCTGGATATGTGATATACTGTCTGGTGACTAATAGGATGCTAACTTCATGATGCAAATTTTATATATATGAGAAAGTGGGGTAAGGTTTGCCAGTTTTCCTTAAAGGGATAGTTCACACAAAAATTCCTTTTTAGGCTCATTGGAAATATGTGCCTCTATAGTTCTGCAAAGAGCAAAAAAAAAGTACCTATTTGTACAAATCACTGCAGTTTCCAGTTGAAATGAACACTAGAGGCTGTAAAACCCTGACAACTTTTATTCATTTTCACACAAAGTATGATTTACAAGTACAGAGTTTTGATTAATAAAGCCTAATTTTCACATAATTACTTACAGATTATTATGTTACGACTTCAAAACAATTTTAACATCCTGCGCGATTTCAAAACTGATTTTTTGGACATTGTCATCACATATATAGCTTCATATGCGGTAACTCAAATGTACGGCGTTGCACTTGAGAGGTGAAGAGCTCGGGTACAAACCCGTGAAACTACGGTTTGACTCAAATCTGCATAAAGAAGTTAAAATAGCACGGCTGCATCAACAAAAGCATTTTAATGTCACTTTTGCCTTAGTTAAGACTATCGGGTAGGTTTAGGGTTGGGTTTGGTGAAGGGGATATTTCCAACAAGATAGAGTATTAACCTTTAGCGACACTCCCTTTATATTTGAATTCTGGGCAGTCGCAATACGTACCTCAAGCAGCGTAATAAAAACGCAGCTATGCATGCCTGTAAGAACATAATAAAAACGTGCCACAGTCACATACTAAACGTGTGTTTTAGCACCACTCACTGGACATTTCACTTTGAAACAGCCTTGAAATGTGCAGTAAGATACGTAATTAGGGTGTTGCAGAAATGTATATAGAGGCATGTATTTTTTTATGAGCCTGGGTTGAAAACTTATATTATTATTTACTCCCTCTCAAGGTGTTTCAATCTTGAACACAAATTAAGATATTTTGAAATATATATATTTTTTGTCCATACAATGAAAGTAAATTGGATCTAATGTTGTACGGACATTTTTCAAAATGTCTTTTGTGTTTTGCAGAAAAAAAGAAAGCCATATGGATTTTGATTAACATGAGGTTAAGTCAATCATTGCAGAATTTTATATTTGGGTGAACTATCACTTTAAGTTTTCCTCTAAGGAAGTAAAAATAAAAAAGATAAAGCTAATGAAAATTACAGTTCAGGATGTCTGCTATGAACATAGATTACAAAAGCATAATATAATATATGAGCAATATCACAAAAGTAGACGTGAGATATGGCTGCGTATTGGCACAGCTGTGATTCGGTTGTATAGGTAATCACCTCATGCCGATATACTGCCAAATCTCACGTCTGCCAGTGTAATATTGAGTTTATACAACAGTTCAATGCCACAAATGTGTAAATACATAAAAAACAACAATGGAGTGTCTTTAAAAACCCTCTTTTATGCACTACATCACTTCCGCCATAAATTCAAATCTTAGTTTGACAGCATGAGCCCAAGCCTCCGTTACTAATTCGAAAACGTCACTGTAGAACTAGTAACATAGGAATGTTGTGTTGTTTCATTAAAAGATTACTGTATTAAAAGGTCACTGTATTATGTGTAGTGAGTATTATGAGAGAGAGATGGACTGGGCAAATGTGATCATCTTAATCTGATATAGAAGTCATTCTTTAGTTCAGTCTCATATTAACAATAAAACCTTAGTTTGAATGTCCACTCACGAAAGCGCTATCTTTGTTGTAACATTAATATCCTTTCATCTGTTAAGGGTAATTGCTGAGGAAAGCTCTGGTCAGTGCATTTGTTAGCTGCATCAATTTGTTGTTGAAAGTAAAAATAATTTATTTCTCAATATAAAAGTCATTGCTGACTCGTAAAAACAGTCTCTTGTTGCCGTTTAATGGCAGAATAATGTAACTAAAATCATCATCATGAACATGCACTGTTTCTCAATAATAAACACAATTATTAAATACTACTATTATTTATATAAAATATTATTGAATAATAATATTTGGAAAAAATAATAGATTAATGAGACCAAAGATTGCCTGTTAGATTAACCTAAAGCGAATTATATCTCATGTTTAAAGGATAACTATTGCCAAAATGCAACCTGGGCTGTTTTTTTTACTGTAAACGAGACAAACATATATCTAAAAGCATAATTACGACAAACAAGCCGTTTTTGAGATTGACCGTGATTTAGTTTTGTTTTCAGTGGCCGGTGAATGGGAATACTAGGGGCATAAATTCGAGCACATCAAAAACAATATTTTTATAACACTAAGAAGGCTCGACACACCATGAAACTTTGCTCGAAGTATCGCCTGCGTCTCTACACATCAGCCATCTTGCCAGTCAAGAAATGTCGATCTCCGAATGCGAATGAATGGACTCCATAGGACGAAATATTAGGCTTATATGAGGCTCTTTTTACAACTAGAAGGTTAATATTGTTTTTCACTTGCGACAAAACAACCAATTAGCCGTGCATTTATATGGAAATATGCTTTAGGAGCTATCCATACTCGCATTCGGAGATCGACACCTCTTGACTGGCAAGACGGCCGCGAGCGGAAACTCAAACAGTGAAAGTGAGTTGTTCAAAAACCTTCTTTTTAGTAAACTCTGTGTACACAAACAATGTTCTCAATGCTCGAGTTCATGTGTAGAGACCCAGGCGATACTTCGAGCAAAGTTTCATGGTGTGTCAATCCTTCTTAGTGTTGTAAAAATAGCGATTTTGATGCGCTCAAATTTATGCCCCTAGGATTCCCATTCACCGGCCATTGACCACAAAACGAAATTACGGTCAATCTCAAAAACGGCTCGTTTGTCGTAATTATGCTTTTAGATATATGTTTGTCTCGTTTACAGTAAAAAAAAAAACAGCCCAGGTTGCATTTTGGCAATAGTTATCCTTTAACCACTATAGAGACATGAAAGCCAGAGGTAAATTCCAGAAGATCTGGCCGAAGTGAGGCTGCTCTCAGCAGGTTCATGAGTGCTAAAAGGTCACTCACGCCTTTCAAATACTCACAAATTTTCAAATACTTGCATATTTTAATTATAAACAAGTGCATTTTTGCCTAAAAACCTCTTAAAACTTTATTCTGTGACACAAAAACAGTAATTTTTTAAAATTGTAATCGATATGGGTGTCCATCATGACACTTACTGTAAGAAGTGCCACAAGCGGAGTGCAGGGTTGCCAGGTTTTCACAACAAAACCCGCCCAATTGCTACTTAAAACTAAAGGTTCTAGTGGGTAAAATACACATTTTGTAGTGGGGTTCCTCTGGTAAAATTAGCATTCCATGGGCTAAATATTATGTTTATTGGGGTCACTTCAACCCGCGGACATGAAAAACAATCCACGGCAACCGTATGAAAGAAGCCCAATTCTGAGGGCAAAACCACAGACTTGGCAACACTGGCGGAGTGATACAATTACAAATGGTGAAACGGCTGTTGGAGTTCTGACTCTTATTAACCAGTCAGATTCGAGGACCAGAAAGAACTGTTGTATATGATATAATATAATATGAGGTCATAGAAACATTGTAGAAATAAAAATAGAATTTTCTCTGTGGATCAGCTATGATTTAATATATATATTTTCCGCAACAATAAAACATAATAATAATAATGAAAAATACAAGTCAAATCCTTGCTATTATGTCTCTGTGTTAATGAATGGTGGCCTAGAAATTAGGTTAAGGCATCAGGTGAACCATGACATCATAATTGGATAGAGGGATTTGCCTGTAGTTTGTTTTATCTGTGTGTTCCAGGGAAATTCAACTTCTGTGGCAATTTCATTTGAAGCTTTGAAACATATAACTAGCTACACACAATAATTAAACTGATTTGTTGATAAAGGCTCAGGAGCATTTATTAAGTTGTACTTTTATGCCTTTTTTCATTCTGCTTTTTGAAGTCATTAAATGAGTTATATATTTAGTACATTCTACTCCAGTGAGATTAAAACAGACAAACAAATAATCACCAGCACATATGCAGCCAAGATTTTAAGAAATCTGTAGTATACACTTACCCACAACAACAGGTAAAACCCTCATGGCTTTTCTCTCCCTTCCATTGATCTTAGCCCTCTTCCTTCTCTGAGCTGGCTGACCATATTGAATGTCAGGGTAGGCCACAGTCTGAATGGGGCTGTTTTTATACTCAGGTGGGAAGGGGCAGACGGGCTGTGTGAAGTCATCAAGCTCCTCAAGACTGGACTGGGCCAAGTCCCTTTCAATGACCCGGGGCAGAGATGCAGGCAGAGCCCCCAAGGGTGGGAGCGCGGCAGCCACCGCAGCATGCTGTAAACTGCGACAGGCCTGGATACTGTTTCTCAGTTTGGATTTGCGTGATTCTTCCCACTTACGCAAGCCGTGGAACATCCCAAAGTACAGTAGGAGCATGATGGGACATGGAATAAAAAAGGAACAGACGGACGAATATACTATATAATTGTTGTCTTCGAGTTTGCATTCTCTGGGGTCTCTTTGTGGAACATTGTTTATTCCGAAGATGACAGGAGACGCCACAGCCAGTGCCAACAGCCATGTGGCAGAAAGCAAGAGAATCTGCCGATGGTCTACATGCTTTCTGTTGTAGTTAAGTGGTATGGACACTGCTATAAACCTGTCAACAAGATGCATATTGAAATTTTACAATCAGGACAAACAGAAATAAAAACTTTGTAAACACTATGATCACAACGAAGCCAAAGTTTAGACTCAAATGGCTCTCAAGAGGTTTCACTTTAGGACCCATATGAGTAAACAAATGTGTCCTTTAAATTAAACAGGAAACAACAAGAGTAAGCAAAATTATTAACATGGAATAATTTACTGCACAAAATACATTATGGTTACCAGAAACCATATTTGTGACCCTGGGCCACAAAACCAGTCATTAACAGCACAGGTATATTTGTAGCAATAGCCAGCAATACATTGTATGGGTCAAAATTATAATTATTTTCTTTTATGCCAAAAATCATTAGGATATTAAGTAAAAAATCATGTTCTAATAAGATATTTTGTAAATTTCACACCATAAATATAAAAAAAAATAATTTATGATTTGTAATATGCATTTCTAAGAACTTAATTTGGACAATTTTAAAGGCGATTTTCTCGATATTTAGATATTTTTGCACCTTCAGATTCTAGATTTTTAAATGGACCCTTATAACTGGTTTTGTGGTCCAGGGTCATATTTATACTTCATACTTATAATTTATACTGAACCCATATTTAATTTAGTCTGTGTCATATTTTCTTTCCCTTTTTGCATAGTTTCATTCATGGTCTTTAATGATAAGGGCATGTTACACGGTCCATGTTTAACATCTGCCTAATTTAGCTATCTTCTAAGTGTACAATGAATTTGTGCCAATGGACACTGGACACTTATTTGCATTTAGTATTCTTATTTTCCTCTATGCTAGCAGACCTTTGGCCCATTTTTGGGTCACGACTCAACCACTAACTTACCGAGTATTGCTCATCTTGACTTACTTTAATAAAGACACTCAAAGCACACTGTGTCCAGTTGGAAAAACTGATTTCCTGGAACATGGTCTAACGCACAATAAGAATTCACTTCAAAACCAGCACGACCTGCTTCTGCAACCCTGATTAGGTCAAAATAATATGCTAAAACTGATTATGCAGTTCGCATTCTTTCTCAAGAAAATGCCTGAGGGCTCCCAAAGCATTTTTTTTTCTTTCCTCGGGAAACGTAATGCTACATAACATATTATATTTGACTGAAACTGAAATACAAACCTGTCCACACTGATTGCACAAAGGTTGAATATAGATGCCGTACAGAGCATTACATCCATGGTCATTAGTCCATCGCAAAGAGCCACATCTAAGGACCAGACACCACCTTGAAACTGTGAAGACAGATTGTGTCAAAAGTGTTTTTAAAAGTATTTAGAAGAAATTGCACACCTCTTTACTTCTTATTGAAGAGCATATTTGACCCTGGACCACAAAACCAGTCGTAAGTAGCATGGGAATTTGTAGCAATAGCCAACGATACATTGTGTAAGATCGTGTTCCATGAAGATATTTTGTATATTTATATATCAAAATTTAATTTTTGATTAGTAATATGCATTGCTAAGAACTTCATTTGGACAACTTTAAAGGCTATTTTTTTTTTTGCACCCTCAGATTCCAGATTTTCAAATAGTTGTATCTCAGCCAAATAGTGTCCCAACAAATCATACATCAATGGAAAGCTTATTTATTCAGCTTTCAGGTGGTGTATACATCTCATTTAAAAAAAAGTGTCCAGAGTCACATATTCTTCATAACTACAATTCAAACTGGTAACCAACTTTTTTGGAGACAGATTCAGACTGTCCTTGATTCTCTAAATGAGTCAAACTAACCCAATAAGCCTAATGAAGCAACACAATGTACTTGAGTATAACAAGATAATTGGCCTAAAAAGCTCAAGAAATCTCATCTTTTTATCTCAGTGCTCATTCATACCGATACATTTACATTTTTTTTTTTTTTAGATATAGTGGACCTATAGGGTATGCATTATATAAATGCTCTGCTGGTACAATGTTTTCAAGTGTTAACACAACAATGTACAGATATGATGCTAAATGGTTATGTACAAATAGCCTACAATTTACATGGTAGAGTACTCTACTCTACGTCAAATAATGGTACTAAATTGGTAGCATTCCAAAGAAAATGTTATTAGCACATATATTAACTTTTTATTATATGTCTCAAACATACAGTACTTGCTCTTAATACATCACTTACCTCTGCATAGACAAACAGGGGTAAAACCAAAACAGCCAACAGCAGATCTGCCACAGCCAAACTCACTATGAAATAGTTTGTCGTTGTCTTCAGGGCTTTTTCCTTGTAAACACTAAGGCACACAAGCACATTTCCACAGATGATCACTATAATGAGCAAAACTCCAAATATGAGAGCAGGAAAATTGTAAGTAAAGAGCTCGGGCTGAAATGTGCTGTTCACGCTCGAGATATTCACAGACATTGTTCTTGATCCGAGCAAGAACGGCTCCTTCGGGGAAACTTTTCATAAATGTTTTATGTTGTCCTGTCCAATGTGGTCCATCGCTGCTCATCTTGTGTTAGTCAGAAGACAAGCCATCTATATCAGCTGCACGGCGCCAGATAGAGGCATTGAGCAGGTCAGTCCATCTGCTGTGTCTCCTTAAATAACAGTCCGATAATCTGGGAAAGTCGCGAGCTGCATTTCGATTAACGGGAGCTGCTGTCAAAATAAAACTTTTCGACGCTGAAAAAAAGATAGTAGCCACTCCAGCCGCGTAACCAATGGAGAGGCACTTGCAGGCGGGCGGTCGGGCGGTCAGTGACGCTGCTAAGTGCGCTCATTTATTATGACTGACCGCAGAGCTGTTTAGCCACACTGTACCATATGAGTACACGTCAGTAATCATCCTGGCCATTTTTTATAACAAAAACATCTCTAAAGACCTACCTGTTATTTTATTTTATTTTATTTTATTTTATTTTATTTTATTTTATTTATTTTATTTTTAGATCACAAAGTATGTCACTTTCTGTACATGCCTACCCTAAAGTATTAACAAGCAAACAACTCGTATTGCTGAAGTTAAAAATATTCCTAATTATGAAAGACAAAATTTATTCACTTATGAAATAGCAAAAATCTACGAAAGGCTATGTTTTGGCCAACTAAAATAAAATGAATAAACTTAAAACTTGAATAATAATGGTGTTGAATGTGCACTTCTATTTTAAATCTTAAAAGAACATTAAAAAGCATACTTGCAGATACACTTGAAGTCACAAGTTTACATACTACACATTGCAAAATGTTAATTATTTTACCAAAACAAGAGGGTTCATACAAAATGCATGTTATTTTATATTTAGTACTGACCGGAATAAGATATTTCACATAAAATATGTTTACATATAGTCCACAAGAGAAAATAATACTTGAATTTTAAAAAATGACCCCGTTCAAATGTTTACATACACTTGATTCTTAATATTGTGCTGATACCTGAATGATTTTTTTGTTTGTTTGTTTGTTTGTTTGTTTGTTTGTTTAATGATAGTTGTTCATGAGTCCCCCAGTTAAACTGCCTGCTGTTCTTCAGAAAAATCATTCAGGTCCCACAGTTTCTTTACATTTACATTTATTCATTTAGCAGATGCTTTTATCCAAAGCGACTTACAATTGGGGAATACAACAAGCAATTTATCCTAAGAAGGCAGATCAACATAGGAATTGCTCAAAATACCATATATCAGGCATTGTTAGATTAGTACAGGCTAGAAAGGGAAGATAAAAAAAGAGAGGAGGACAAAGGTTTTTTTTTTTTCATTATTGACTGTCGAAAGAGATGGGTTTTCACCAGTCACTTGAAAACTGTCAAGGAGTCTGCATTCCAGATGGGGTGGGAAGATTGTTCCACCAGGCAGGAACGGTGAACGAAAATGTTCTGGAAAGTGATTTCATGCCTCTCTGTGGTGGTACAATGAGGCGTCTTTCACTAGAGGATCTCAGACTTCTAGAGGGAATGTAGATTCGTAGTAGTGAAAGGAGGTAAATCTTTAGTTTTTCAGCATTTTTGTGTATTTGAACCCTTTCCAACAATGACAGTATGATTTTGAGATCCATTCATGTTTTCACACTGAGAACAACTGAAGGGCTCATATGCAACTATTACAGAGGGCTCAATCGCTCACTGATGCTTCAAAAGTAAACACAATGCATTAGGAGCCAGGGTGTACACTTTTGAACAGATGAAGATGTGTAAATTTGTCTTATTTTGCCTAAATATCTTTATATATATTTTTTTATTATTATTTAGTACTGCCTTTCAGAAGCTACAGAAGATACTTACATGTTCCCAGAAGACAAAATAAGTTAAATTTACCCTGATCTTAAAATTTAGAAAGTTTTCATCACCCACTCTTAATGCATCGTGTTTCCTTCTGGAGCATCAGTGAGTGTTTGAACCTTCTGTAATAGTTGCATATGAGTTGTTCTCATTGGGAAACATGGATCTCAAAATCATAATATGTGTAATATGTTACTTTCTTTAAAAACAAATTATGAGCTCTGAAAGATTTTCAGAATTTTTACAACTTTACAACTGGGGAAAAGCTGACTACACTTTGAAGGATAGCACCAGTCTTAAAGAGACCATAGCTCAATTCTGGCTCATGGAAATTGATAAATGTCAGCTACTGGGGAGGTTTAAGGTATGGTGCTTCCAGAATGGCATTATATTACAATGGCCATTTCTGCTATACGACTTCCCCATGACTCAGGTGGAGGCAATGGAAAGACTGTGCAGTAGGTTTCTGCGAAGATGGCTGGGTGTTCTTAGTTTGTTTCACGAGTTCGCCCTTACATCTAATCTGCTTGAGCGAGCATTAAGCATATTTTGGCGTGCTGTCCGGGGGAAGGGTTCCGGGCCGGAATACAGGCCGGAACCAGAGAACTCCCCCTGCTAGTGTAGGATCGAAACAGATTAGAAGTGGGGAGTAGGGGTGGAGGAGGGATGCCAAGAAACTATCGCTGGATGGAGGTAAGACGGCTGGTAATATATAGAGGATGCGCTGATTGAATGATTGGTTAAACAGGTTGCACCTGTGCCGAATGGGTTGATTATCTGATCGTGCTCCTCCTGAACCTTGTTTAATCAAACATCATTTATTAATATGTAATATGTTACTTTCTTTTAAAACAAATTATGAGCTCTAAAAGATTTTCAGAATTTGTACAACTTTTTTGCTTTAGACCATCCACAAATGTTAAATCTTAAAAAAAAAAGTTAAGGTTACTACTGCATTTTTGGATATTGGATATCAGCACAAATCCAATATCATGCATTCATAATAAGCATTCAGAATTTACAGTCTCTCACTTCGCCAATATGAATCAATGATTTTAATGACATTACCCTGCACTTCAGCTTCTCACCAGATTTTCTGTCCAATCAAATGCTCTGTAAAATCCGAAATGTCCTGCCCCCTACACTATAAGCTGCGGCTGAAATCTGTGTCTTGTTCACATAATTAGTGTTTTATGTATGGTGAATGGCACGTAGTGCACTATATAGAGGATAGGGGATGATTCAGGCAGTGTATGCTTTCCAATGGGGCGAAGTCTGGTTTTGCGTTATGTCATGCGAACCTCCACAGAATGCGCAGTCTTCTCTTTAAGTATTATTTTAATTATTTCTGAAATACTTCTTTCTGTACACTTTTTTGTTAACCCCGGGTAAGCCAGGGGTACTACATGTAAGATATTAATTAGAGTTGGCATTGTAATCACGTGTAAGATGAAAGTACAGTACAATCAAAATGGTTTTAGTTTGAAGTGTTTTGAGCCCTTTTGAGCTTTTTCCTCCAGGGAAAGTAGACTCCAAGCTTACACTCATTGTCTGAATACTGGGACTGTAAAGAATAAATCCTGTTCTCATATTTTCACCTCCATACGCTCAGACAGAGGGTGAAGGTGTAAAGTGAGAATAGCAATCTGACAGATTGTGGGGGAAGATAAAGACAAGGGCAATTATAGCACATAGTTCATTGAGAAGGGAAATAAAGTCTCACATAAATCGTGGGTAACTTGAAGATGAAACCTTGCTCTCAGCATTATATTATGTTTAAAACCATATATAAAATAAATAAAAGCAATGACGTTTCATAAAGTGTATGTCTAGTTGCCTACTTGAAACCAAGCAACAGTGGGTTAACACTATAATAATATATCTGCTGACTGGATTTCGCTTAGGTCAGAGTAACTTAGTACAAGAATTTAAAAGGAAAATATTTTCTAAATTACTATTATTATTTTTACATATACAGCCTTGTGGGGAAAAGTCAGTCTCAAAAGAAAAATAGGGTTAGAATGCATTCCCTAGGCTATTATCAAAGCAAACTCTGATTTGATATTTTAAATGTTTGAACAAAAAGTTTCACATATAGTATATTGATATATATTATGTATAGTACAGTTTATGAAGCACTTTATTAAGGCATTGCTGACAGATATATTGAGAATAAGATGAAACATGTTTTAAATAAGCTCTGCGTTCATGACTTTTGACCCTCACATAATGCTGACACAGCAAGTTATTGTGTTATTATATAGGTCTATGTTATGTCATGCCTTGTTATTGTTTTATGTTCCTCTCATCATGACTGGCTTATAATTTATTAAATCCTTGTAGTGCTCATTTTTCCTGGCTTAAAGCTGCACCTGGTTTCTCAAAATGGCGAGGTCAACCAACTGTTGTGATTGGATTTTATCCCAAGGGCTTTGTGAATATGCCCTTTGAGAATGTCATAGTCAAAACTTGGACCCTCATGATTTGCCTTTAAATTACATATAAAATGTCTAATTTTTATGGTTTCTTTCAGGCCCGGATTGGCTAATCGGGAGGACCGGGAGAGTTCCCGGTGGGCCGGTCCGTTTTTTTGGCCGCGAGGGCCGGTGTCCCTAGCTGCCTGCACTCACAGCAGTCGCCAGGGGCGGACTGTCCATCGGGAGAATTTTTGGCCCGCTACCCTCCAATTTTTATTATTATTATTTAATATTGTTGTTGTTATTGTTTTTGTTGCCGGCCTAATGTACTAAAGTGGTTATTTCAGAATTAGCCATTCAATAATAAAACTCTAATAAATCATAAATCGGTTAGTCTTGACTGGCACGCGTTTCATGTCGCGCGCGCTCCGCGCATCCGCGCGTCCGCCGTCCGCCAAAACGACGCGAGACTGAAGTAGAAGTGCCCAGGTGGAGCAGAGAGACAAATCTGTCCTGTTTTGGACCTAAAGTGCAGGTCAGTTACATCTGTAAACAGACTATTGTAGTTTTGTCTTCGTTTACTTAAGTATTGAACTGCTAACAAATGTTAATCTATAAAAAATATCGTTTTAAAACAGGTTTAGGGAGCTACCCTTATTAAAAATTAACTGTGGTTTTACAAAACATGTTTACTAAAGTTATACAAAAAATATACAATATACAATGGTTTTGCTACACTATAGTTTCACCATGGTATAAAATTGTGATTATACTAATGGGAATCAATCCTAAAAAAAAAAAAAAAAAAAAAAACATGGTTACAATGTTTACCATAGGCTCAATAATATCATGGTTAATTTTCCTTTGGGCCAAACATGACCCATGATAATGCAAAACATGTTTAGTTTTAAGATTTTTTAAATAAAGATATATTCAAGATGTAGCTAATTTTTGTTGTTTTAATTTTAACATTACGACAATAAATAACACATGGTCCTAATGTAGTGGCCCTCTTTTTTCTGTTGCCCTTTTCTCTATCAAAATGTTTTAGTACTAATCATAAATTATATATAATTTTGAAAGCTTAGAAGCTCAAGAACCATCCTGGTGGCTGTCTCCTCCCCCTTAGCAGCAATGTCAAGTGTCATTTTACAAAATCACAACTTTTTACAATCTTGACAAAAACATGTCTTTAAAAAGGTCTCAGTATTTCTGCAATAATCTGCTGATTGTCTTCTTTGAAAAAAAGACCAACCTTAGATCTGTACTGTATAGGTGGTTGTAAAGGTGGAGATGTGTTTATGACAAAAGTGACAGATACAAGAAAATTTGTTTAAAAAGTAAACACACATGAGAGACAGAGAGATTAAAAGGCAAATTGGAAGTTCAAGAGATAGCATTTAATTATTTTACCCAGTTGATTTCAACTTTTCTTTATGTGATGATGAAAAATATTGTTGTCCAGGGTTTCAAATTTCAAATTTGGTGTGGGATGGCCTGGATAAGTGTGAGATTTCCCGGCCTGAAATTTTGTCCCAGTCCACCCCTGGTTAACGTCAAGCTAGTTAGGAGCAGTGCAAAACAACGATGTCTGCAAATCATCGTTCATGTTTATGTATCAAACTTTTTCTTGTACGGTTGCTCTTCAGCAGCAGCAGCCTCTAGTCCAGTTTGCTGCTAACAGTGAAGAGCCAGGCCCCGTAACATTACCAAGCACCAGTCATGAGCCCAAAACACTAGAATGGGCAGGTAGGACAGTGCAATACTTGTTCTATTCTTTATTTGTGTTTAAGGACTGGATATCTGTGAACAATTTTGCACAGAATATATATTCAGATATTGCAGAGAAGGACATTGTGATGTTTAAAAGAATAGTGTTGGAGATTAACCCTTTAATGTTCTCATTTATGAAAAATATTTGAACTTATAAAGCAGCTGTTTACTTGAAAAAGACATGATAGTGTAATTAGAAAGTTTAATACATTTTATTTTAATCTTTATTTTATACATATAGCTTAATATATATTTGTATTTGATATTTTTTTCATTTCAAGGTTTGGATATTTATGAGCACTAATTCTAACAGAAAAAAGATACTGATACTGTTAAACATTACATTGTGTTAACTGTTCAAATAAATCTTCACTGTGAAGCAACAATTAGGCTACTGTATTTGCACTGAATTGGAAATGACGTCATTTTAATATAGTCAGTCGTGAACTAAAGTGGGCCGGTCTAAGGCTTGAAACTCCAGGGCTGAAAAGGAGTCCCACTCCGGCCCTGGTTTCTTTAAATTTGCAGTTAAAGAGTGAACTGCATACATCTAAAAAAAAATTAAGGCCTCATTACACAGTACTGGTTATGATATATTATGGTTGGATGCAGTGTAAATGTCTTCAAAATAGGTTAGCTATATACAGCCATCTACGTCTGCTGTCTCTCTAGGGAATTCTTTTTCTGGGTTTTACAATAGGCCAAATTGTATTTATCTGGCTATGCAGAATGTACCAGACAACCACTGTGGTGTTGGTAAAGATATAAAATAGAATAGAATTCGAAAAAATCTCAAATAAATATAAATACACGATAACAATTAAGTATACAATTATGTATAAGTATGTAATGTTTATTTTTTTAAAAATATTTCCCCTTATTTTCAGTAGGTCCTGTTAGTAATATATTGTTACCTTTGTGATGCAAAATATGAAATATGATAATAACACCATAAGATGCTGACAGATCAAGACATGAAGCTGAAAATCAGTAGCTTCAGTCTGTTCATTAACTGACCTTAATGCTAGATTTGGCAATGAATCTGATAAATATTCAACATATTATTTTGTATGTTTGTTTGTTTCAATTTTATTTGATTTATATTATTTTTATATTATTTTTTGTTCTGTTATTCCAGAATCAATGTTTAAAGCTCTCTTCGGCTATGAGCTTTGAGAAGATTGTCCCTTGCATTTACCTCAAACAACCTTCTAGTCTAATGTTTGAACTGCTATCAGGCAATATGTGCTATGTCACACCGTGCAAGAATGAGGAGCCAGAGGAAATACGAGTAGCCAGGGAAAAACACGAAAACCAGAATTACAAAACGAGGCGTGGACACTGGAGGGCGCTCGAGAGGCGCGGACACTGGAGGGTGCACGGGAGGCACGGACACTGGAAGGTGCTCGGGAGGCGCGGACACTGGAAGGTGCTCGAGAGGCGTGGACACTGGAAGGTGCTCGGGAGGCGCGGACACTGGAGGGTGCACGGGAGGCACGGACACTGGAGGGCACTCGGGAGGCGCGGACACTGGAAGGCGCTCGGGAGGCGTGGACACTGGAAGGCGCTCGGGAGGCATGGACACATGAGGGTGCTCGGGAGGCGTGGACACTGGAAGGCGCTCGGGAGGCGTGGACACTGGAAGGCGCTCGGGAGGCGTGGACACTGGAGGGTGCACGGGAGGCACGGACACTGGAAGGTGCTCGGGAGGCGCGGACACTGGAAGGTGCTCGAGAGGCGTGGACACTGGAAGGTGCTCGGGAGGCGCGGACACTGGAGGGTGCACGGGAGGCACGGACACTGGAAGGTGCTCGGGAGGCGCGGACACTGGAGGGTGCACGGGAGGCACGGACACTGGAAGGTGCTCGGGAGGCGTGGACACTGGAAGGTGCTCGGGAGGCGCGGACACTAGAGGGTGCACGAGAGGCACGGACACTGGAGGGCACTCGGGAGGCGCGGACACTGGAAGGCGCTCGGGAGGCGTGGACACTGGAAGGCGCTCGGGAGGCGTGGACACTGGAAGGCGCTCGGGAGGCGTGGACACTGGAAGGCGCTCGGGAGGCGTGGACACTGGAAGGCGCTCGGGAGGCGTGGACACTGGAAGGCGCTCGGGAGGCGTGGACACTGGAGGGCGCTCAGGAGGCGTGGACACTGGAAGGCGCTCGGGAGGCGTGGACACTGGAAGGCGCTCAGGAGGCGTGGACACTGGAGGGCGCTCAGGAGGCGTGGACACTGGAAGGCGCTCGGGAGGCGTGGACACTGGAAGGCGCTCGGGAGGCGTGGACACATGAGGGTGCTCGGGAGGCGTGGACACTGGAAGGCGCTCGGGAGGCGTGGACACTGGAAGGCGCTCGGGAGGCGTGGACACTGGAAGGCGCTCGGGAGGCGTGGACACTGGAGGGCGCTCAGGAGGCGTGGACACTGGAAGGCGCTCGGGAGGCGTGGACACTGGAAGGCGCTCGGGAGGCGTGGACACTGGAAGGCGCTCGGGAGGCGTGGACACTGGAAGGCGCTCGGGAGGCGTGGACACTGGAAGGCGCTCGGGAGGCGTGGACATTGGGAAGGTGCTCGGGAGGCGTGGACACTGGAGGGCGCTCGGGAGGCGCGGACACTGGAAGGTGCTCGGGAGGCGTGGACACTGGAGGGCGCTCGGGAGGTGCTGACACTGGAGGGCTGGGCATGACCAGTGGAGACTCTGGAAGACTCAGGCTTGGTGGCCATCTTGGCCGGGGACTCAGGCTTGGCGGCCATCTTGGCCAGGGACATTTTGTTTTCATATAATAAGTCAATTAATGCTTTTCAGACTGTACTTTTTAACGTAAAATGCCACTCTGGATACTAATGTTTAACTATTTTGGCTGCTGCAATTGAAGTGGCCTGTAGCTGCAAGGTAAGCTTGTCAGGTTTATGGACTATTTGTTTTGGTTAATGTCGTTCACCCAGAGTGGCCTCCAGAGTGCCCTCCAGTGTACACACCTCCTGAGCGCCCTCCAGAGCCTGCTCCTCCCGAGCACCCTCCAGAGCCTATCCTGGCCGGTAGTCCCCTAATTGTCCATTTGGGGGGCTATATGACTTTTTTTTTGGTTTCTCCCTATGCCCATATTTGGTTCTTCCCGCCCATTACCATTATTCCCATCACCTGTCTTGGTAATTAGCACCCCTTTATAAGTCTTTTTGATTTCTCAGTTTCCTCGTCCGGCTACAATGTTACCTACTGTGTGCGTGTGTTCCAGTCTTCCCTGTTTGTTTGTTACCCTGCCTGAGGATTTTATTAAAGACTTTGCATTTACTTCCACGTTGTGTTGCGCATACATGCATCATGACAGAGCTAATGTAAAAACGGGCAGTGCTAATATACAGTACTTTCTGTGTTTGGTTTCACTCGTTATTATGGATCTTTCATAGTCATGAAAGTTGTAAATGTGTTCAATACTGCACAGCAATTAGCCATTCAGCCATTAGTAAATCGGGACACAGATTTTGATCCAAAAATCAAAGAAATATACACTGCAACAGTGTTTAAAATGTTCTTTAGGTCATAGGAAAGATGGGGCACCGTACATTTTCTTTTGGTTGCAAGAATGGTTTTTAAGTCTTTGGACTCCTTAAAGTTGTCTTTGTCTTTGCCATATAAAACTCACTTTGTATCCTTTCCTTTCATTTGAAACGAGGAAAGACAAAAAAGTATGCCAGCAGTTCAGCGAGGCAAGACATTCTCTTAACGTGAATTTAAGGTCAAAACTGTGTTCTAAAAATGGCGGGTGACCTAAAACAGGACATTTTCACTGGCTACACTTCTCCAGTCGTACTTCATAAACAGCCTCTGAGCAACACCACTACAAACCACGTACCACAACTTTTTCGTGTCACCATACAACATAACTAAGTGAAAGTGAAAGTTTTGCATGCATAATATCTCAAACCCTCTCTGACCTCTTTCCTTTTTTGTGAGATTGCTTGTGGGTCAAACCACGGCGAACATTAAGCAGGTTTACATAAGGCTTAGTTGGGAATATTACACTAATGTGGAGCTCATTGTCTAAACAGTGTAGCACATGTGTGACTATTTGACATCATGTACGTTACTTTTACCAAAGCATAATTTTCCAAAGCTTTATTCCAAGACAATCTTTAGAACTTGTGCTTGCGATAATGACTTGTATTTGTACAGGAAATGCTGGGTAATTGCCGCTATAAAGAAATAACAACAAATACTTTATATTGTTGTGATATGTCAGAGATTTACGTCACTCAGCTTCTTGTTACTCTGTTTCCTGATATACAGTCATGTGAAAAAGTTAGGACACCCTGCTGAATTTCATGGTTTTCTGTATTCAGGACATAATAAAAAAAATATCTGTTTTTTGGCAGGTCTTAAAATTTGGAAAATAAATTCTCAGATAAACATCATCACATGACATATCACACAATGTCGTTATTTATTTAAGAAAAAAGCCTGTATCCACTTTCAGCAGCAATAAATTGAAGCATTCATTTTCTGCATGACAAAATTTATTAGAAATTTTAAACCACTCTTCTTTTCAACATTGCTCTGGTTTATTAAGGTTTGTGGGCATTTGCTTATGAACAGCTCTCACCACAGCATTTGAGTCAGGATGAGCTCTGGACTTTGACTGGGCTTTTGCAACATCTTGATTCTTTCCTTTATTCTGTTGTAGATTTGTTGGTGTGCTTAAGATCATTGTCCTGTTGCAGGACCAAACTTTAGCTGTCAGACAGATACCCTCACATTTGAATCGAGAATACTTTGATATAGAGGAGTTCATGGCCAACTCAATGACTGTAAGGTGCCCAGGTCCTGTGGCTACAAAACAAGCCCAAAATCATGTGTGACTTTTGGTATGAGGTGTTTGTGCTGATATGCTTTTTAGGTTTCCACCAAACTTGGCACTGTGCATTATGGCCAAACATCCCCACTTCGGTCTCATCTGTTCAAAGAACTTTATTCTAGAAGACTTATGTTTTGTTCAAATGCAACTTTGCAGACCTAAACTGTCTTGCCATGTTTATTTAGATGAGGCTTTCTTTTGCCAAGCCTTCTAAACATTCCATTTTGAGTTCATATTATTGTAATGGTATTGTCATGATTTTTATCATTTAACATGTTAACTGAGGCATGTAGAGTCTGAGGTATAGTTCTTGGGTTGTCTGCCATTTCTCTGCGAGCATTACACGGTCTGATCTTGGGGTGAATTTTCTGGGACGTCCACTCCTGGAAGGAGAGGTGTCTGTTTTAAATGTCTTCCACTTGTGAATAAACTTCAGATTGTTTGGAAATGGCCATATTACTCTTCTCAGATTGATGGCAGCAACAAAATCTTCTCTAAGATGATTGCTGATGTCTTATCTCCTTGGCATTATGTTACCACACACCTGAAGGCTCCAGACCGGCAAACTGCCAAAACGTATGCTTTTATAGGGGCGCCCAGACTTGCTGATGATCAGCTAATCAAAGGTATTTGATTAGCAGTACTTGACTGTTATTTACTGTATACCCTCTTAATTCCAATGTTAACAGTAAGGGGTGTCCTAATTTTGTCACACATTTTGACTTTATTTTTGTTCAATAAATAATGACAGTGCAATTTGTCATGTGTTGTTGTTCATTTGAGGTTTTATTTTTTCAAACTTTAAGACCAGCCAAGGACCAGATGTCCATATGATGTCCTGATACGGAAAACCATGAAATTCAAATCAAATCAAAATAAACTTCAAAATGTAGTCTACATTAATCATTCTTTATAGCTGTCTCATTTTGAAGTACATTTTAAGTGTTTTATATTAATTAAGCTTTATAGCTGTGTCTCATTTTGAAGTACATTTTTACAATTTCTCGGCTACATATGTCAATGTGGTTGTCTCGTTTGAGAAAAAAATCCCATTATAACATGGACTATTATTCATAATGAGGCAAACATTATTGTAATTTTGCTGTTATTTTGGGATGTAATGGTTTCTTTTCTGAAAAGAGACAGCCTCAATGATATGATATTGGTATTCCACCAACAAATATGACCTCTGGAAGGTACAGCCTTCCAAATGAGACATAGCAGATATTTGATGTCTAATGAAATAATGAGACATTTGTGTAAAGAATGCTTTAAAAAATTAAAATCATTACTTACTTAAAAATCTCTAGTTAAAAACCCCTAATGCTTTGGTTACAGATAGATGTCCGCTGTCCGTTATATGAAAATCTATGTGGTGTCTCAGGGCAAATTCTGCAATAAAAATTATTACAACTGTTACTGTTTTAAAACCTAATGTTTTAAAACAGGAACCAATGACCCCAAAACTGAGACTGCAGTTCTCAAAGTGGCAGCTTATTCGTATGAATTTGTATCTTGTTCATACGTTTAGGGTCATAATTCAATGTCATCTGTAAAAATGACATACTTCTCTCTGAATGACGCAGGACTTCTCCAGTCATTTAGTCTGCTTAAAATCCATCCCCTGCAAGCTTGCTTTCATCTGCCTCAGCTTTTGAGTGAAACTCCCACATCTCTTGCGATAATCCATTAGACTCAAATGTACGTCACAACATGGAAGATCAGTCACTACCTCAGACTGCTCACCTACTGGCACAAAACTTGCAGATCATGAGTGATCCTGCAATGTTTGTGTTACCTTCCCTAAACTTTAACCACTAAGTTACAATTGTCTATGTTATATCAGCTACTGAATGTGTACTGAACTATTTCAGTCACTGAAATGATCATAAACTCTCTTTCCTTTAATGGTTAGCTTTAGGGCTTGTTTTGAAAGATTGATGCTGCCAACCAATATTTTTAGAGCTTATCTTGACAGCAAATTATGCTGCACCCAGTTACTTTAAAATAGCAAGAATGTGTGACATCAATGCTAAAACCTTTTTGGTCAAACCCTGTCCTAGTTGTCAAGCCAAGTTGGCATGGTTTGGGAGAAAATAGGATTTACCTTATCCTTTCTACAGAAGGACTTGTGAAATGGAGCATGCTGTTTTGAGAAGATTAACACATTGTTGGTATTTGTATTTAAGCACTTTGCATTCCCCTATTGCAATTTATCACTGGATTTCTAAAATATGTATTTAGACATGGGCAGATTCCTAAAAAGACTTTCTGCTTCCACTTTATGTTGATGGTTCACCAACATACATTTGACTAGTACATGATACAAGTACATATCAAGTTATTCAACTAACCATAACCCTAACCCTTAGTGTAACCCAATAGTTCACTAATGCTTTAGTAATAACTAAATACTATTTTAATTTAAGTACCAGTTCTCACTATTAACAAGTTGCTTATTAGCATGCATATTGTAGCATATTGGCTGTTTATTAGTACTTATATTTTAGATCCTATAATCCTACCACATACCTAAACTTAACAAATAACTTATTAACTATTAATAAACAGAAAATGTATTTATTACTGCAAAAGTTGTAGTTAATAGCTAATTATTAGTATAAATTAGACCCCAAACTAAATGTGACCTAGTACTCCAATGAGAGCCAGGTGATGTACAATTGCATAGTTATTTATGGACATCAAAATGTTTAAAGGTGAACATTAAAAAAAATAATAATAAATAATAAAGTGTTCCCACTTTATATTTAGGTGGTCTTAATTACTACATACATTTTTTTTTTCATTTGATACAATGCATTTATTGTGTAAACACGCATGCATGTAATTACATCTTTAATTGATGTCTGTAATTACATTTATAATTACACTGTTGACCCATCCCTTACACCTTAACCCACCCTTGAACCTACAAATACCACCAAATCTGTCCCTAAACTTTTCCGTATCCCACCTCAATAGCGGCAAAAGTGTTTTGCAATACAATATTAACCCAAATAGCCTACATTGTACTTATTTTTTGATGTAAGTATATAGTAGTTAAAAGTTAACTTACAGAGCAAAAAATGTACAGATAATTTACTCACCCCTTTGTCATCCAAGATGTTCATGTCTTTCTTTCTTCAGTCGTAAATAAATTATGCTTTTTGAGGAAAACATTTCAGGATTTCTCTCAATATAGTGGACTTCTGTGGTGCACACAAATTTGAACTTCCAAAATGCAGTTTAAATTCAGCTTCAAAGGGCTATAAATGATCCCAGCTGAGAAAGAAGGGTCTTATCTAGCGAAACGATCTGTTATTTTCTAAAATAAAAAACAAAATTACAATTTATATACTTATTTAACCTCAAATGCTCATCTTGTCTAGTTCTGCGTGTACTCTGTGTATTCCGGTTCAAGACAGTTAGGGTATGTTGAAAAACTCCCATCTAATTTTCTCCTCCAACTTCAAAATCGTCCTACATCGCAGTTTTACCTTTTTTGTAAGGGCGTTTGATCTTCTATGCACATACAATTTTTAAACACTGGGTCTGTACTTCTGCAACAATGTAGGATGATTTTGAAGTTTTGGGGAGTTTTTCAACATACCCTAACTGTCTTGAACTGTCTTATCTATACATTTTTGTTATGGAAGTAAACACCTCCTTTAAGGCCACCTAAAGTGGGACAAAAAAAATTGTAACCCAAAATTTACAATTCAGAATTCCCTGTGTCATGTTTCTTTCTTCCTTGCTGAACTAATTCTACCCCCTACATTTTTTTGAATGCCATAAAATCTAAATCCACCATTTTTTTTTTCAGTATTGCATTTACGTCTAGTTAGCTATGTCTCTTTTCTTGTATATCTCTTTCTTTGCACTTCAATCTCCTATCTCATTACCTTTTACACCCACATGAGCTGGTGCTCATAAAAATGTAACACCTAATCCCATTATCTGAAACCTATATATCATTTGGAATATTTCTATCAAGATGCCTGCTCTACATTCAGTATGTTCACAGAGTTAACCCTTTGTTCTTATGTTATCCTTACCCTAACTCTGGAAACACAGGACCCTTTGTCACATTCATAATTGCCAATTGCCAAAAAAAAAGACAGATTTCAGATTATTTGCATACTTCCACAAGTTCCTGTTCCACATGAGTATTCTGCCATGGAGATGAATGAGAATACCTTTCTCCGGGTATTACAGACCTCCTTGAGTCAACTCGCTTATTTACTTTAAAGCCGCCCAATACTGGCCTCTACTGGAGAAAAAAAATATTGCAGTGAAAATGATCATCGGTGGGGCCTTGCAAGTGTGAAATGTGAAGAATCTGCTCTCTGCAGAGCCAGTGTTTGGAGCTTGATGTCCAGCTCCACCTCGCACCTTATTGCTAAATGTAATTTCACCTATTAAGTCCAAAGAGGGGAAGCTGGATGTCATTTGGCTCTGCCTTGAGCACCACTTGCAAGAGTGCCTCACATCTCCTGAAAAGTAAAGCTAAAACTATTTGATCGAGTCATAAACCCTGCTTTGTCCATGTAAATTACACTTAAAACATTTTTTTCCCAAAGATAGTTTCCATCATTTTAGGTAGTTCTTTTAACACTGAAGTAAGTTTAAGAATTCCATTTATTAGTAAGTTATAGTTTTTAGTTATTTGGTTTCCAACTCATGATCAACACTGCAGAGACACTGGGCTTCAAATAGCATCATTGACACAAGATGACATATTATGAAATGTGATATGTGATATGCGACCCTGGACCACAAAACCAGTCATAAGGGTCATTTTTTAAAATTGAGATTTATACATAATCTGAAAGCTGAATAAATAAGCTTTCCATTGATGTATTTGTTAGGATAGGACAATATTTGGCCAAGACACTGTTTGAAAATCTGGAATCTGAGGGTGCAAAAAAAAAAAAAAAAAAAAAAATCTAAATATTGTGAAAATCACTGTTAAAGTTGTCCAAATGAAGTTCTTAGCAATGCATATTACTAATCAAAAAATAAGTTTAAAAATAAGTATAAATGTACAAAATGTATTCATGGAACATGATCTTTACTTAATATCCTGTTGATTTTTGGCATAAAAGAAGAATCAATAATTTTGACCCATACAGTGTATTTTTGGCTATTGCTACAAATATACGTGCTACTTAAGACTGGTTTTGTTGTCCAGGGTCACATCTATGAAACTACAGTTGAACGTGGCAAGTCTTAATGACTGAATCAGAGAATCATTCATTCAACTGATTTGTTGAACCCAGTGATTCATTCAACGAATGAATCAAATGACTTCTGTCTTTATGAATGGGTCATTGAGTAGGTCATGGGTTTTTGTTCAAAAACACAAAGGCAAATGCAAACTTTATTACTGCACATTAAATTTTGTAACACTTCTTAAAATGTGTATCTATCTGAAAACACTGAACCCTAAACTTCTCTTTTTAAAGTTTTAATTATTTTTATCAACTTTGGTGATTCTTTTTTTCAATCATTTTAAACAATTTTTAAATTTGAAATATGTTATTTTTATATCTCAGTCAACATATCTTTTATAAATATAAAGAAAGAGGGTGAAATAGTTTTGAAAGAATACTTTTTTTGGACTGTATTTCTTTCAAAAAGCTTGCACAACAATGCAACCTACAGCTCAGCTTTTTGAGGCCTGTTTAAGTGAATCCATGACAGCAGCAACACATCTACATGGCTGCACAATGTGTCTGCTTCATGTGACACTGTGTTCCCGTTGTTCCCACACAGAGTGGGGTGACAGAGGGGCTTCTTCTTGTTTGTCTCCAAACATGTATTATACCAGCTGATGTCACAGTCGCATGTGGCAGAGAAGACCTCTGATTGGCTGGGAGGGAGGAAAAATATTTTCAAGGAAATTAATTAAGTACTATCAACAAATATGCTAAAATAAATAGCACACTGTATGAAGAGAGTGTGTTCTTTCTCTTACTCTCAGACTTGGTCAGAGCTGTTCAGTGGCACACATTATTACATAAGTCTTAAGAAGACAGTCTGACCAGTACTTTCACACATCATAGAATATAAAATTAAAACACTTGATCTATGCCATAGTACTGATGGCAGTTGTCTCCCATTCATATAATATGATCTAGACTACCAGCCCAAAGTTTGAAATAATTAGGATTTAAAAAAAAAAAAATTATTGATGTATTAATTTTTTTATGAAGTCTCTTTTTTATTAACTTTTTAAAAGTCTCTTATGCTCACCAAGGCCCCATTTGATGAAAAATACTACACTGAAATATAATTTAAGAGAATTTTAAAAAATAAAAAATCTATTATCAATAGTGAAAAGGGGAATGCCGTCAGTGTGACCCGTGTCTGAAGAGTACATATAAAAACTACAATGAAATTGGCCGGCGACAGCTTATGACGTCACTCACGGTGCAACTCGTCGCCACCAGTGCGTCACTACCGGCGTGACCTCAGTATAAGGGGCGTCAGTAGAACACAATATTTGCTTCTTCATCTGAAGCTTACACCCGAAGCATGGTGAAGAGACTAGAGGATGCTATGTCTCGTTCCCATGTAAGGGAACCAGGGTTACATACGTAACCTAAGACGTTCCCTCTTGAGGGAACTCAAACTGCACCCTCTAGGGGGCACTGGGGGAACAGTTATACCCACGCTGCCATGCTGAGGGGAGTGCATGCTAATAGAACGAGCACTAAGTAACAATTCTATAGAATTCTAGGAAATTGCCCCTGGGATGTAGTGACGACTGTCAGTGACATTATCCCCTTGGCCAAGGCCCGAGCCGCTACTCCACTTACCTGAACGGGGTCTGAAGAACCCAGGCTTGGAGCTCAGGCTTGAAATCAGAGAGATTCCTTTAGGGGAGTATGGCTGAGTATCTAGGAGATCAGATAAGCCTGTCACAAAGGAGCCACTGTCCAGCTCTGAAGGAACCATTCCCTTAGGAATCGATTAACAGAACTAAGGAAGCAGTTTCCTGTGGACTCCTAAAAGGAACCATTCTCTTGAGGTACCTAGCAAACCTAGGTAGCAGATGGTCAGGGGGTATTATAGATTATACCCGGGTGAAGTTGGACCCAAGGAGACCGGGGTTTTATCCAACTCAAGAATGGGAACAACATCTCGCACGTAACCCATACCGTATAGGATTTTAGAAAAGTGCACAGAACTTGGTTTGCACTTACCACTCATGTGGATTTTAGAAAGTGCCCAAAGCTTGGTGAGCACTTACCATAGTATGGATTTGAGAAAGGTTTCCCAAAGGAACACTCAAAGGGCTCCAACAGCTGTGCCAGGAGCTGAATTGACCATCTTTGGATGTGGATATGGAGGAAGACAGGCTCCTAACCCCGAGAGACAGGGAGGAAAACCTGACTGCCAAGTTGGCACTCTGTAGGGGACCCTTTCCACAGAGAGGGAAGTAAGCCAATATCCACGAAGCCTGCTAAATGAGAATCGACCATAGTAAATAACTATATGATAACAGGGGGTCATAATCAGCCCTAACATCCCGGAGGGTTTCGTAAAATCCCTAACATGAAACCCACTCCGCGGGGGGGGGGGGGGGGGGGGGCAAATGACATCACTTAGAGAGGTTGTCGCGACACTAGCCTTCTGTGCCTGTCTTTGTTTCTCGGAACGAGACGGGCCAGGACCCCTGTGCTGTTTGGGTTCGGACCTGGACCTTTGAGGAATGAAGGTTTTAAAAGCTGCTGAGCGTGTCTTCGCCTCCTTAAACTTATCCACCACCATCTCGACGGAGGCACCGAAAAGCTCAGAAGGCGAAACCCACAGATGTCTCTCCATGACCACCATGCCTCCCATAGCCCTGCCCATATGGGTGGCGGCCTGTTTAGTGGCATGGAGAGCGAGATCCGTGGTGCGCCACAGCTCAGCAACTTCGTCAGGGGAAAGTCCCTGACCTTATCCAGGTCCTTCAACAGGTCAGCCTGATAGGCTTGAAGCACCACCATCATGTGCAACGCACCCACAGCCTGACCTGCTGCTGCATACGCCTTGCCATTTAAGCGAGATGTTATTTGAAGGGGCGCAGATGGCAAGGAGGGAGTCATGAGTGAGGATGACTCACATGTTGCGAGATAGCTCGCCAGCATCTCATCTACAGGGGGCATCTTCTCATAGCCGTACTCACGCATTCCCTCAGTATTTGCATAATTAGCCTGTTGGAAATTATGGATTCTGGATGAAAACAGCTTTTTCCACACCTTCTCGATCTGAGTATGGAGATCGGGAAGGAATGGAAGACTCACTGGAGCTGGGAGTTTATGGTCAGAAAAATAGCATTTGTCGAGGAAAGCATGCATTGAGCTAAGGAATGCCTCCACATATTCCTCCAAAGAGCGTTCCCCTTGCTTAATGTTAAGGTGTGATTCCTCAGCCCAGTTCATCTTGTTTAGGTCCGGGCAAACTGTCACAACACGTGCAGGAATGAACAACACGAAGACAGAGAAAAATACGAAAGTGTTAATAAATCCTTGAACAGGGAAACAGCAGACAAGGAGACTGGAATACAGGAGGAAACAGGGGCTGAAACATGATGTAACAATGTTGCTGGAGAAGGAAACAAGGAAATCAAACAAACTATAAAGGGAGGCTAATTTCTAAGACAGGTGTAGGGAATATGCTAACAAACAGGAAATCCAAATATGGGCATGGGAGAAACCAAAACATACAGGCCGGGGTACCGTAAATCCTCTAATATTGGCCTGTATTCCATCAGCAGCCGGGTCTCCAACATTGGCCGGTCTCGCTGTCAGCTGAGGTAAATAATGGCTGGTCTCTAATAGCAGCCGGGGCTATTATTAGAAATAACGTTTGTCTGGGCAGCAGAGTATGTGAGCGGAGCAGAGTGGGAGCGGAGCGCGGAGTGGAGCGGTGTAATTTTGAATGGAGGGAGGAGCAGATTTTTGAAAAGTCGGAGCGTCGTGGTTTTCACTCGCTCCAAGAGCGCTCCGCCACCTCTCCTTCTTGAGTTCAACTCATGCCAACGTAATATAACTGCATATTAAGCAAGAATTCACATGTTAAACATGTTTCACTCAAATCAGAAAGAATGTAAAGGCTATGATGATGGCAATGAATGAGTGGTAAATTATAGTTCACAAGAAATTAGTTTGTTCCTTCTAGATACTGAATATTTTCAGGTGAAAGCATGAAAGCTTGATTTAAACAGGTACAACACTAATTCACACGCAATCGCTCTCTCAATAATGCATTAAAACAAATGTAATGGTATCTGATTTCGAATAAACAGACATCTGGAAGAAATGCAGCGATCCATAGGTAAAATAACTGACGAAAATGTATTTTTATTTTCATTACAAACTTTGCACGGCATAAAGCAGCAGTTATACTCTTTTAATGCTGACAATGTTATTAGTGTCACGGATTGGCCAGGTTCTACTTCCTCACTCACTCAACGATCACAGTCACCTGATTACTAATCAGACGCACCTGAAACCCATCACCAGCACCACATATAAGCACACCACACACCTCACTCAGTGTCCGGGCTCGTTTGCACGAAGCGGACTCATTGTGTTTCTCTGTCGAGTTCACAAACTTCAAGGATATACTTACCTCGCTACTTACCTGTTGAAACTTACCTGCTTTCTCATTTTGTTCCAGTACGAAGTCTGTTCTCTGTTCCAGTCAGCGGTGGTCAGCCATAAGCCTGTCTGTCTATCACCAACGGTGTGTGTGTGTGTGTGGGTCGGAGTCCTCCTCCCGTCGTTCCTGGAAAGGAAAGGATCTGTCATTAGTATTCATCTCAAGTCATCGTATATCATACCTGGACTGTTTATACATACCCGGTTCTGCACGTCATCTTATCCACAACGCTCTGCTGAAAATAAACATTGTTATTATTACCACTTACCTCTCTTGTTTGGTCTGCTTCCGTAACAGTTAGCCCGGACCAACACAGTATCAGCATGAGCAATCGGGACCCATTTCAAGAGCTGGTGGACTCACTCAGGAAGGTTTTGTTGGCTAGTCATGCCACCACTCCAACTTCAGTTCATCCCACCGCACCACCGGCACCCAGCACTTCTTCGGCTCCCGTCAACGTTCCTTCCAGTCCCATGGCCCGACCAGCGCCCTACTCTGGCGGGGCGGAGGAGTGTAGCGGATTCCTGTTACAATGTTCATTAATATTCACAATGCAACCTGCTCTCTATCCCACAGATTCTTCGAAAATAGCCTTCATCACATCTCTGCTTACCGGACCAGCTCTCAAATGGGCGGACACGTTATATCAACAGGCCGGGCCGGCAACCCATTCGATCCAGGCTTTCGTCGCTCATTTTAAAGAGGTTTTCGGACGTTCTGATGCAGAAGTATCCGCAGGAGAGCAATTGTATCATCTAAAGCAGGGAAGTATGACGACACAAGATTACTCCCTGCGTTTCCGCACTTTGGCCGCTGCCAGCGGATGGAATGAGCGATCGTTACTGACCACGTACCGGCTCGGCCTAGAACCCAATCTCCGGATGCAGTTAGCTGCTTTGGACGATTCCATGGGATTGGAGAAGTTCATTCAGCAGTCACTTCGTTGTTCAGATCGTCTAAAATCCTACCAAGATCAGTCCGTCACTACTGCACTCCTCCGACCAGTTACATCCGCCAGCCCTCCAGAACCAGAACCAATGATCCTGGAGTCAGGAAAACTCTCTGCAGCTGAGCGACAGAGAAGGCTGACCCGGGGTCTTTGCATGTACTGTGGGGCTGCGGGGCACGTCCGACTCAACTGTCCTCTACGTCCTATACGATCTTTGGTGAGTGTAATACGATCTGAATTGGATAACATGCATCCTCTGACTACCAATGTTCAGTTAACCACCCACACTTCCTGTGTTACAGTCGCAGCCCTCATCGACTCCGGGTCAGCGGGAAACTTCATCTCGAACACCCTCTGTCGCCAGCTCCAGCTACGCACCCAAGCCTCAACCACTATCTACCAGATTCAACCTATAACTAACCGGATCAGCTCACGGACCCGTATACACCGGAAATGTGAACCCATCGTCCTACAGATCGGAATTTTACACCGTGAGGAGATTCAGTTTCTGGTTCTGGAGGGAGCCACTATGGACATCATCTTGGGGCGCCCGTGGCTGGTGAAGCATGATCCCATCCTCTCTTGGGGCACAGGAGAGGTGATAAAATGGGGAAAAGAATGTACCAACCAATGTTTCCCAGATCTTCCACGTCCTAGACACAAGACACTACCTGTCAACGTCACCTCCGTCGAAAGTCCTGTTGAGAAGCAGTCAGTCCAGATTCCTGCCATTTACTCGTCGTTCCAAGACGTCTTCTGCCCCAAGAGAGCTTCCCAGCTACCTCCACATCGGCCATGGGACTGCGCCATTGACCTAGTTCCGGATGCTCCAATGCCCAGAGGTAAGATCTACCCGCTGTCGCTTCCGGAGACCAAGGCAATGGAGGAGTACATACAGGAGGCTCTCGATCAGGGTTACATCCGACCATCAACATCACCCGCAGCATCCAGTTTTTTCTTTGTGGCAAAGAAGGATGGAGGGCTGCGGCCATGCATCGATTACCGCATACTCAATCAAGGCACCATCAAGTTCCGGTATCCCCTTCCTCTCGTCCCTGCGGCCCTCGAACAACTACGCACTGCCAGGGTGTTTACGAAGTTGGACCTCCGCAGCGCGTACAACCTCGTGAGGATACGTGAGGGGGACGAGTGGAAGACTGCCTTCGTGACCCCTACTGGCCACTACGAGTACTTGGTCATGCCCTATGGTTTGGTCAACGCCCCCTCCGTATTTCAGAACTTCATTCACGAGGTACTCCGGGAGTTTCTGCACCACTTTGTCGTCGTCTACATAGACGATATCCTGATTTACTCCCGGAGTGAGGCCGAACATCGCCTCCACGTTGCGGAGGTCCTTCAAAGATTACGGGATCATCACCTGTATCTCAAGGCGGAAAAATGTTCATTTCACCTATCAGCAGTACACTTCCTTGGATACGTCATCGACCAGAAGGGGGTCCGTATGGACGAGAGGAAGGTATCTGCAGTTGTATCCTGGCCAGAACCCACCACTATCAAAGAGCTTCAACGATTCTTAGGTTTCGCCAATTTCTACCGCCGGTTTATCAAGAACTACAGCATCATCACTGCTCCACTTACCAGTCTACTCAAAGGAAAACCACGAACTCTACTCTGGAACCCTGACTCGGCCGCAGCCTTCCATAACCTCAAGGAAGCATTTACACAGGCACCTCTTCTAACCCATCCTGACCCTGATCTCCCTTTCGTGGTAGAGGTGGACGCATCTACTACCGGCGTGGGAGGTATTCTGTCACAACATCATGGTACTCCTCCATTGCTTCATCCCTGTGCCTACTATTCCCGGAAGCTCAGCCCTGCGGAGAGGAACTATGACATCGGCAACCGCGAGCTCCTTGCCATCAAGCTCGCTCTGGAGGAGTGGCGACATTGGTTAGAGGGATCCAACCACACGTTCCAGGTGATAACAGATCACAAGAACCTACAGTACCTCCGAGACGCCAAACGGCTCTGTCCCCGTCAGGCAAGATGGTCCCTGTTCTTTTCCCGATTCAACTTCACCATAACCTACCGGCCAGGATCCAAGAATACCCGAGCTGATGCTCTGTCTCGCATCCATGATTCTCACGACTTGCCTGACACACCCACGACCATAATCCCCGAAAACATCATCGTTCAACCCATTGAATGGACCAACCCACCAGCTGTCGCCTCTCCGGAACCCAGATCTCCGCCGGGCTGTCCACCTGGTCGCAGATTCATCCCTAGGACCCAGCGGGTAGATCTAATCCATTCAACACATACCTCTCTGGGCACTGGACATCCAGGGGCTAACAACACTCTCTCGCTGCTGACGGACCGCTTCTGGTGGCCGCACATGGCAAGGGATGTGAGGAGGTATGTCCAGGGATGTAAGGAGTGTGCAATGTCCAAGAGTCCACGTCATCTGCCTGCTGGGAAACTCCATCCCTTGCCTGTGCCGAACCGCCCCTGGTCACACCTGGGAGTTGACTTCATGACAGATCTCCCCTCATCTGACGGTAACACCTGCATCTTTGTTATAGTTGATCGATTTTCAAAATTCTGCCGACTGATACCTCTGAAAGGTCTTCCCACAGCCCTAGAGTCTGCCGAACTGCTCTTCAACAAAGTCTTTAGGTACTATGGCATTCCGGAAGACATCGTCTCAGACAGGGGTCCACAGTTTATTTCACGGGTGTGGAAGTCTTTTCTCAAACTCCTAGGTGTGACCGTTAGCCTCTCCTCTGGATACCACCCTGAGACCAACGGGCAGACGGAGAGGAAAATCCAGGAGGTGGGGCGGTTCCTCCGGACATTCTGTCATGGTCACCAGGACTCCTGGAACCAGTTCCTGGGTTGGGCAGAATACGCCCAAAATTCACTGCGGCAACCCACCACAGGACTCACGCCATTCCAGTGTGTGCTCGGCTTCCAACCACCTCTCTTCCCCTGGAATGGCGAACCATCACAGGTGCCCGCAGTGGATTACTGGTTCCGGGAGAGCGAGAGAGTCTGGGACGAGGCTCACCATCATCTTCAAAGGGCAGTGCGCAGAACCAAATCCACTGCCGATCAGAAGAGGATTCCTGGTCCCACATACACTCCTGGGCAGAAAGTCTGGCTCTCCACAAGAGACATCCGTCTGCGCCTGCCCTCGAAGAAATTGAGTCCCAGGTTTGTTGGCCCCTTCACCATCGTGGAACAGGTCAACCCCGTCACCTACAGACTCCAATTACCACCACAGTACCGTATCCACCCCACATTTCACGTCTCGTTACTCAAACCCTTTCACCCACCTGTGATTCCCTCCACAGAACCTGGTCAGGAAGAGGAACCCCCTCCCCCCTTGGTCCTGGAAGAGGGATCCATCTACTCGGTCCGAGAAATCCTTCTGTCCCGACGTCGTGGTGGTAATCTGGAGTATCTCGTCGACTGGGAAGGCTACGGACCAGAGGAGAGGTCGTGGGTACCCAGAGTTGACATTCTAGATCCAGCCCTCATGGAGGAATTCCATCGTAACCATCCTGAATGTCCAGCCCCTCGAGGACGAGGTAGACCACCACGACGTCGGAGGCCTCGGCCCTCAGGAGCGGGCCCTGGGGAGGGGGGTAATGTCACGGATTGGCCAGGTTCTACTCCCTCACTCACTCAACGATCACAGTCACCTGATTACTAATCAGACGCACCTGAAACCCATCACCAGCACCACATATAAGCACACCACACACCTCACTCAGTGTCCGGGCTCGTTTGCACGAAGCGGACTCATTGTGTTTCTCTGTCGAGTTCACAAACTTCAAGGGTATACTTACCTCGCTACTTACCTGTTGAAACTTACCTGCTTTCTCATTTTGTTCCAGTACGAAGTCTGTTCTCTGTTCCAGTCAGCGGTGGTCAGCCATAAGCCTGTCTGTCTATCACCAACGGTGTGTGTGTGTGTGTGGGTCGGAGTCCTCCTCCCGTCGTTCCTGGAAAGGAAAGGATCTGTCATTAGTATTCATCTCAAGTCATCGTATATCATACCTGGACTGTTTATACATACCCGGTTCTGCACGTCATCTTATCCACAACGCTCTGCTGAAAATAAACATTGCTATTATTACCACTTACCTCTCTTGTTTGGTCTGCTTCCGTAACAATTAGCTTGGTATATGGTAGGAACAAAGTTTGCACACTATTGTTCCAAACTCTCCTGTTATTTTATTTTAGTATTTTTTATTTTAATATGTGTTATGAACAGGACCGTTATATTTCAAACATTATTTCTTGTTTTTGACACGGAGCGAAGGCGGAGCGGTGTTTCTGATATCAGTGAGCGAGGAGTGGAGCAGGAGCAGGAAATTATGAACCAGGAGCAGAGTGATTATTAAATGCACCTAGTATTTTATAGGTTCAAATAGACGCAAAATCTCTTTTTTTTTTTTTTTTTGTCTACTCGTAGTTCGTTTTGCTCAAATAAAAATTGAGGCCTGCCTCTAATTCTGGCCTCCTTCTAATAAAGGCCTGGACCGCGATGCCCTGTATTAGGGGATTTACGGTATTTTGTATTTCGTATTGACCGCAATACAAAATACAGTCCAGTAACTATGCTTAAATATCAGTTGGTATTTGGGGATTTACGGTATTTTGTATTTCGTATTGACTGCAATTTCGTATTGACTGCAATACAAAATACAGTCCAGTAACTATGCCTAAATATCAGTTGGTATTTGTGACCCTGGTCCACAAAATCATTGTTTTTTTTTTTAGATTTATACATCATCAATATTTGGCCGAGATACAACTAACCTATTTAAAAATCTGGAATCTGTGGGAGGAATAAAATCTAAATATTGAGAAAATCACCTTTAAAGTTGTCTAAATGAAGTTCTTAGCAATGCATATTACTAATAAAACATTAAGTTTAAGAGATATCTACGATAAGAAATTTACAAAATATCTTCATGGAACATCATCTTTACTTAATATCCTAATGATTTTTTGGCAAAGAAAAGAGAATTTGATCATTTTGACTCATACGATGTATTTTTGGCTATTGCCACAAATATACCTGTGCTATTTAAGACTGGTTTTGTGGCCCATGGTCACATTTCATTATTATTGTAAAAAAAACAAAAACAAAGCACTAAACATTGATTCCTAAGCAGTGAAAATTACCTAAATATTATTGTTAATATTATTTATATTTTCTATTTTATAACTGAACTTTTTATTAATCCAGTGGTGTATAAATTTTTCATTTTATGGTCATCTGGTTAGATTGAAAAAGTAATTTCACATGATCAGATTTCTCACATCCTCCCATCACGCAGTGCTTCCACTAATACAAAATGACCCCTGAAAAACAGATGCAAGTATTTGGGTGGGAGGGAGCAGTCCACTGTTGGCAAGCCCTTTAGGCAATATATGACCGTAAAATGAAGTCACAAACATTGCGACTGGAGTCAACTCCCACTCATCGGCCAGCACAGTCAATGCATTATGTGAAGAAGTACCAGCTGGTGCCACGGTCTCATAGTCCTCCATACTTATTTGTGTGCACCAGAAACTAGGAAATGGACATGATATTTAAGCGTAAATCCATAACTACCATCTTTGCCTGTTTATTTGCATTATTCCTTCACAAAAACTGCTTTGCTGAGAAAAGTAAGTAACTCTTGTTTTTGTTAAGTATTTGCTAAACTATTGTCAGCAATGCTATTGTGTTGGTACGGCATGTGTCAGCCTCTCTCTGTGGGTATTTTTAATGATGTAAGTCATTTCAGCTCAGTCAGTGGCAATAAAAGACGCCATGTCTGTTCACTGTCATTATCTACAGACAACCGGAACGTACAGCTTCAAAATATGTCTAGTTGTTTAAAATAATTTCCTACATTTATTGTGTCATCACAAAAAATGAACTGCCCCTCAAAAGCTTTAATGTGCTATAAAAACTGTTTAGAGTTTAAATTATATTTAAGACAATTTATTTAAGACAATTCTACAAATAAGTGCAAATTTAAATAGTGAACTGAAATTTGTTGAAATGTTAACATCAGAATCAGATTCAGAAAGCTAAATTGACATAGAGTGTCACATATCTGTACATAGACATATGTGACCCTGGACCACAAAACTAGTATTAAGTAGCAATAGCCAAAAATACATTGTATGGGTCAAAATTATACATTTTTCTTTTATGCCAAAACAAAAATCATTAGGCTATTAAGTAAAGATAATATTCCATTGAGATATTTTGTAAATGTCCTACTGTAAATATATTAAAATTTAATTTTTTATTAGTAATATGTATTGCCAAGAACTTCATTTGGACAACTTTATAGTTTTTTCCTCAATATTATTATTTTTTTATTTTATTTGCACTGTCAGATTCCAGACTTTCGAATAGTTGTCGGCCAAATATTGTCCTATCCTAACAAACTATACATCAATGGAAAGCTTATTTATTCAATGTATAATAGTGTATATATTGTGTATAAATCTCAATTAAAAATATATAAACACACACAACAATGTTGTTGTAGTAATACTGTATATCTGTAAAATATGAATGTGTACAGAAATGTTTTATTTTACAACAAATTTTGGTCATATCTGCTAGAATATGCTGAGAAAATGGTAACATTTGTTTTCTCTCCGCAGTTTGTACAGTCCCCTCAGAGCCTGTGACAATTAAAGAGAATAACACAGCTGACATAGTTGTTGTCCTTATTAACACAACAACAAAAGATGTAACACTGAATCTTACAGAGAATCCTGGGAATGCCTTCGATCTGAGAGGTTCAGAATTGATAGCAAAGAAAGGCCTGGACTTTGAAGTATGTTTATTTCATGACTTTCCATTGTCTTCCATTGGCTTCAGATGGTAACTACTGTATGTTTACATGGTTTACTTTCTAGCTATTCATTAATGGTAATTTTATGATGCAAGTTGATTTAGATAATGGTTAATCAGCCACACCACCGGCTTGACCATCTGAAACTGATATGACTTTGGTTTGAACATGGTTTAACACTTGTCTGCTCCTGAAAATTCACAATGGAAGATCACAGAAGTTTGATTCTAACTTCAGCTGATATTAAATTGTTTTCCAGACACTTTCAGGTCCTGAAGAACTAACTGTCCAGATCCGATGTAATAAAACTGGCCAGAGAAGTGTAAGTTACTCACAACTCCTTGCCAAGTATAGAAAAAGCCAAGTATTTTGCAAAGCAAAAATGTTTTAGCATTAAACATGAACCCATGTGTAATTTAATTGAAAGAAGGACAGCACAAATTCCATTGAACCAGCTGATTAAAAGGTAATAGGGTATACTAGCAAACCAAAATTTATTCGGACACCTTTAACATTTCTCACATTATCACAGTTTATTTGCTTTAGAAAATGGTAATAAAATATGACAATAACTGTTTCGGAACAAATTCATCTTGATAATGTCAGATAACTTTGATAGAAAGGTATGTAATGTTATCTCAACCAAAAATTTCAGAAAACTGTTAGTATGACACAACTTTGTTGACCAATTACAAAGCAATGCTTATATTTGTTCAGTCTGTGGTGTAAAAGGTTTGCATTAGCAATTAAAGAAAACACACTTAAGCAAAACATGGTCAGGTCAAAGTGTCTGAGTAATTTTTCGGTCGCAAATTTTTTATCAATTCTACTGGTAGTCCACTGTAAGAAGAATGTTTGGGTATAATATATCACAGTTTACTTTATTTTGCTATCCTCACTTACATAAATGAACTATAGTGTTATGAACACACTAGTAAATAATATCAAAAATTAAACCTGGTTAGACTGTATGGAGAATGTGTTAATAGCAATAATGGCGATGTCTATGGACTTTTGAGGTATTCAGTTAAACTAGCTACCTTGTTTTTATTTTCGATGTTTTATTTGATTTTTAAATCTAAATGTTAGTGAAAAGAATAAAAATGTGATGGACATTGGTTATGATCATCTTTGGTATCGTCTTTGAAGGCATCTTGAGTAAAACCGCTTCATATTTAACAAAACATCTGCAAAACGCATGAACCAGAAGTGTCAAGACCTTTCTGTTGCACATAACCCCTATTAGGGGGGCAGCCATGGCCTAATGGTTAGAGAGTTGGACTTGTAACCCAAAGGTTGCAGGCTTGAGTCTCAGGTCCGGCAGGGATTGTAGGTTGGGGGAGTGAATAACCAGCACTCTCTTCACCCTCAATATACCACGACTGAGTTGAGTCCCTTGAGCAAGGCACCAAGCACCGCAGCAATGGCTGCCCACTACTCCGGGTGTGTGTGTGTGTGTGTGTGTGTGTGTGTGTGTGTGTGTGTGTGTGTGTGTGTGTGTGTGTGTGTGTGTGTGTGTGTGTACCTGGTATTCATCACGTTGTGGGGACCAAATGTCCCCACAAGGATAGGAATACCAGTAGATTTTGACCTTGTGGGGACATTTCTCAGGTCCCCATGAGGAAACAGGCTTATAAATCATGCACAATGAGTTTTTTTGAGGAAGTAAAAGTGTGCAAAATCTCCTGTGAGGGCTAGGTTTAGGTGTAGGGTAGGTGTAGGGCGATAGAAAGTATGGTTTGTACAGTATAAAAACCATTACGCCTATGGAATGTCCCCATAGAACATGTAAACCCAACATGTGTGTGTGTGTGTGTGCACTTGGATGGGTTAAATGCAGAGCACAGTTTCCTAGTATGGGTCACCATACTTGGCCTCGCTTCACCTCCTATTATATTAACGCTTAAAAAAGTGCAGATAGGTGTGAAAAAACCTCTAACATTTAATATTTGTTTTCGGATGCCACTTCATACTATGTTTTCTAATGTAATAGTTATTTTCTGTTCATATTTAAAAAGATGAAGCCAGCTGTTACATCTGTAATATCTTTTGCCATTTTATATTCATTTGTACATTTTATCTACAGATCATTCTGACTGTGATCGTTCGTGTTGTGAATATCAATGACAACCCTCCATCATTTGGCCAAAGCGAGTATATGCTTGACATAAATGAGGTGAGAGCATATTGTTATTCAACATTTGTCCTAGTAGGATGTGTTTTAAATAATTGTTGGTTCTGGAACAACATTCCTATCAACCAATCAATCCAAAGCAATTTTAGGGACAGGGTTCAGGTGCAGTTTGTGGCTTAAATAACATGCTTATCAAACTAAATTATATTTATGTATTCAGGGGTAATTTAGAAATGAGCTTAGGAACAGAACCATCTTTCTATGAATGTTGTTATAGGACCAGCAAAGGTTATGCCAAAATCGCAGATGTCGTAAGTTAAGTCAGGCAGCTATAGCTTGTTCAACAGTTTTTAAATCTAATCTCAATGTAAGGATGTTGCCATTCTAGTTCATAAATGTTGCATTTTGTGTGTATTGCACAGCTTACACCAGTTAATACCAGCATTGCCCTGATTGAAGCAATAGATGATGATTCTGAGGTTTTGTATTATTCTATGGAACCGAGCGTGGTAAGTAATCAATTCCTTTACTCTAACAAGAAGATAAAAAAGTTATACCAAGAGAAGATGAACAGAATGCACAAGTTGCTCTTTTTCATACAGTGAAAGTACCATAAAAGTAACTATAAAAGCATCATATGACTACATGACTACTGTGCTGTTACAAGTCAAAAAAAAAAAAATACACTTGCTTTGCGTGAAGATCTGACTGAAAGTTAAAGGAATAGTAGTTCAACCAAAAATGAAAAAACATTTATCAGTTTCTTGTCCTCATGTGGTTCCAAATCCATAAGACTTTGTTCATCCTTGAAGGACAAATAAAATATTTTTAATGAAATTTGAAAGTTTCTGTCCTTGCAATAAAAAGGTATTTAACCAAAATGTCAGCTTGGGTAAATGCTTCAAAAAGTTGACATAGTAAATATGAATTGAAGTTTGTGTCTTTTGAAAAACAAAACACACAATTTCGTTATATGATGAACATAAATAGTGAATCGTTTAGCCTTTTATTCACATAAACAATGATCAACACTCATAGAACACAACAAATATGGTAAAAAAACAACAACTCAATCATGCATGCGTGCAACCAGTGTTGGAGATAACGCATTACAATTTACGTGATTTACATAATCCGATTTTTTTTAAGTAACTAGTAAAGTAATGCATTACTTTTTAATTTACAAGAAAATATCTCAGTTACTTGCTGCTGACCTTTGATCCAGTTCAACCATACAAATAAGCAAAAATGGCTTTAGATAAACTAACATTTGTGCGTTATTGTTGTAGTTTTTTTTTTTTTTTTATTGCAGAAGAGTTTTGAACCTTATTCTGCTGCATTCCATACAGACGTGAATTTACTTTATTAATTTCACTTTTTGGTGTGAAAGGGCTTTTACATTTGCTTTTTATATTAAAAACAAACAAGCAAGCCCTGCCTAGATTTAAAAAGTAACGCATTACTTTGAAAAGTAATTAAGTTACGTAAATAGTTACTTTTTAGGAAGTAACGCAATATTGTAATGCATCACTTTTAAAAGTAATTTTCCCCAACACTGCTTGCAACCTTGTCTCTTCAGAAGAATTGGATTAAACCACTCAATTTATACGGATTAAATCTATATTAACTATTTGAAGCATCAAAGACTTTTTATGTAACAACTGAAATCTATAGGGCTGTAACGTCCCAGTCGATAAGTCGATTAATTGGTCGATACGGTCTGGTTCGACCAAAATTCTGATTGGTCGATTTTTTGCCGCGCTCATTTCATCAGTTTGGCCGCGCTCATTTCATCAGGTGGAACGCACTAATTGCTAATGGGGGTGTTTTCAGAGCACCCCTGTTTCACAGTCTGTTTTCAGAACACCCCCATTGTTTTCACTTTTTTTGGATTAGCCCAACCCACTGGAGAAGAGAGACAGATAAGTAGGCTTTAGAAGGTTTGATGCTGAATATTATTTATTTAATAAAAAGCTAGTGGACTCAGCGGTCCTTGCCGCGGTATAAACACAAGCATAGAGAGGCCACGTCGCCTCAGCACACCGCGTGCAGTGAAAATGGGAGATTTTCATCATACAGTACGGTGATAGATTAACTGATTCTAAAGGGAGTGTTATATTATATTAGCATTGCAGTCATTAGGATAACAGAGGTTCAGGCTGAATTGGTTCAGGCTGAATTAATTACGATGTATCATAATCGGTCTGTATATAGGAAACATAAACATTCACCTCTGTAACATCTATATGCGTTAATCAGAATTATGATGCGATCAAATGGCGCCAAACATATGCACGTGAATTACACGCGCATCACTTCTCCGCATTCAATATGAACTGAACTACAACATCACCTGATGACAACGGTCAGACATACAGCGGTAACATTATCGCAATATGACGGGTAAAGCAAGATTCATTCATTTACATTCATGCACGCACATTTACAACTCACTCACTGACGCTAGCAGAGAATGAAACCGAAAGTAACTTAAACAACTCCGGCGCAACTCCAGTCAGCGCTCTGTACACGCACAACTTAATCATATGCCAATAGCAGGTCTACCTTTACAAAACGAATAAGGAATTTAGTACATAGATAATTAATTAAATTAGCACCATAGTATCGTGTATCAGCGATCTCTCAGGCTGACGATAGGGCGATATGAAAATTGAGCATATCGCCCAACACTAGTAAAAGTCTATTCATGTCTCAGCCGCGAAGCTGAGCTCTTATGTTCAGCCTCGTTCTGTGCGAGCTGCGCAGAGCGGCTGAAATGATAGTGTCTGACAGTTATACTTATAACATATGACAAAAATAATTTTCTAAATTATGTTGCACATTCCTCAAAAGTTCTTGTGATATCACTAGTTGACAACATAGTACTGTTTTCAGAAATCACAGGCTATGATATTGCGCAGGTCCACGTGATGCACCGCTGTCAGAGACGACAGACTCGTGTGTCAGACTCATTTCAGAGCAAAATAATTAGGTCAAAAACGATTTAATATACTGCAAATAGCCTATTAGTTTTTTATGTTTATTTAAAATTAATTTAGGCAGACAACAAGGCTACCAAGTAATGAGCACAGTGCGTATCTAATTAATGTAACGTACGGTTTTTTTTTTCTCCACAACGTCTTTTTTAGTCGATTTTTAGTCGAAAGTTTCAGGACTTCAGTCGACCAAGATTTTCTTTGGTTGATTACAGCCCTAGAAATCTAAATATTTTTTGCATACTTTTTTGCATACTAACTATTCCTTTAATATAAACATTTCTTTACAGAATAGGTACTTCAGACTTGAGACCATGTATACGCCAAACATCCTTGTGAACAAGATTTTAGATTACGATGTCATCCAACAGGTGAAAATGATCTTGTATGTGCAGGTATGTAAAAATTGTTACATTTAAATATGATCATTTCATAAATTCTCTCCTTATCTGACATATAACACAAGCAATTCTTGACTCTTACAGGATACTCCACTTCAACCACAACCAGGTGAACGCTCTTTCACCGCTTCAGCAACCATTATTGTCAATATTAAAGACATAGATAACCGTCCTCCCTGGTTTCAACCATGTACAAGAGTAACCATTGGTAATGCCAAACTCTGCCTGAGCCTGGGCTACAAGGGCAGGGTGAACCTAACAGAGAAACAGGTACATTTTCATTCATATTATGACCTTGTTTAAAAGAATACTTCATACAAAAAAGATAATTTTCTGAAAATGACTCACCATTAGGCCATTTAGGCATTAAATCACTTGCTCACCAAAGGATTCTCTGGAGTGAATAGGTGCCCTCACAATGAGAGTGCAGGTGAAAAGCTGCATTTTTTTAATTATAAATCCATTTTTTTGGACTTCAATTCATCACTTTGGACTAAAATATGAGTCTTCTATTCTCCAGTTAAAAAGGTATCTAGTCTGAATCAAGAAATATGCACACATTAAGGACCATTTACAAGTAAGAACAGTCCAAAATTCTTCTATACAAATATGTCTGTGGATTTTGATGTGAGAGAAAACCATAGGCAATATTATGGATAAAGGATACATATTATGGCCATAAGTGATGGTTTAAACTAGAAGAAATGATGGATTTGTTTCTTATAATCAGGCACCTCTTTTGCTTCACAAGACATTAACTGATGGACTGGAGTCTTGTGAGTCATTGTGATGTTTTTATTAGTTGTTTAAACTCTTATTCTGACGGCACCCATTCACTGCACAGGACCCATTGGTGAGTGAAGTAATGCTAAATTTCTCCAAATCTGTTCCCATGAAGAAACAAACTCATCTAAATCTTGAATGGCCTGATTGCCAATTTTGTGGTGAACTATTACTTTAATAAATGCAAAAGTGTGTTTTGAAATTATTAATACTAAATTTATGTTTCCAGGATGGAGCCTTGCAATTGCAGCCAGGTCCAGTTTATGCCAGAGATGGAGATAAAAGCAGAAATGAAGAGATAAGCTATAAAATTGTTCGAGGTATTAAAGCATTTTTACTAACATAACTGTTGCTCCTACACACTCAATGTTCAGCATGAACTGCACAATCATTTCTGTAATTGCCTAGGAAATGAGGACAACATATTTCAGATTGATGAGAAATCTGGAAACATATCCATGCTGAAACCAGCAGATATAGCTGGCCCAATATCACTCTTAGTTTTGGTGAGTTTCTTGTGCACATTATGAAGACTTTGAGAAGTTTTGTGTACATATGCATCCTCATATCTGGTTGGGCCTGAGAGCAAACACAATTTTCACTGCTTAATTTTGATAATATGACCTTCCTTTATCTGTCCTTCCCAGGCTTCCCAGGTATTAAATAGAGATCAGTTTGCCACCACTTCAGTCACTATTGATGTAATGAAAAAAAGCAGAAATCCTCCAAAGTTTGAGAAGGACAGATATGAAGGCTATGTTTACAGTAATTCGGGGCCTGAAAACATGGTGCTAAGGGACAGGACCTCCAGCAGGCCCATCAGAGTCAGAGCAAGGGATGATGATTTCGCAAGTGTAAGTTTTAAAACTTCATTTAATTCCATCAGTTAGTGATTTACTTCCACTGTACTGTGATTTACTAAAGAAACATCTTTGATGGTTTTGGAACAACATCGATTTTTAGGTTGGGGCTTAAGCAACATTCATACCAACCTATCTTTACCCTTTGATTATAAAGTTAGATAATAGTTAGATTTGGGATACTTTTTTTTAGAGAAACGTTTTTTCCAGGACCAACAAAGAGTTTGATCAAGGATCAGTATCCTATTTGGAAACATTATTCTTATCCATCAAGACATTTAATACATTAAGACATTAAATACATTTAATAAAAGATGAACAGTTTCTCTCTTTTTTTGTCAGGGAATCAATCCTGACGTAAGATACGAAGTGCAATATAGCAGCTATGTTAATATCACAACAGATGGGTTTATGCTTTTGAAGAAAGCAGTTCGGACTGATTCCTTTGCTGTGCAGGTAAGTAAATAATGTTTTGTCACATCTATTTTGAGAACATTTGAACCGTATCATAGATATTTGCACATGAAACTGTCTACTTTTACTGTTACATGGTCTTCATTTATGATTCTACTTGTGTACTAACCAGAAACAGCACTGGTTTTGAGCAGGTTTCCAACAAGTAATTTGTCCACCTTCACTGAAAGCAAAAAAAAAAAAAAAAAACTTCACAAAGAGAAACACATCATATAATTGAGGCTTTATATAAAGGTGTAGAGGGATTTTGGAACAATGAGATTTGAGTGTAGGCTGAGCTACCCAGTATTGACAAAATATCCTGTTGTTCATTGCAGTCACAGCATTTACCAAAGCTTTTATTACTTATTACTTATTTTATCCTTTCACGTCTGGTTTATGAAATACTGGTCTCACTTTATATAGCTATCTTGCTACATTGAAAAAAATGGTGCAGAACTTACTTTGAAACCATTTTTACTCAAAAACATATATTAAAGTTCACAAATAGTTACAAAGAAACAGCAAGTAACGTTGAATTAAACATAACATTTTTAAGTGGAAAGACATATACATACTTTAATAATCTTTGTTTTATTTACAACAAAAATACTTTTTATAGTTTATACTAATGGAAAAAGAATATCATGCTTTTTAATAATGCAGCTGTGTTTATGTTGTACCTCAAAACACTTGCTGGTATTGAGGATGGACATGGGTTAGATTAGGGACAAGTTCTGTGTTATGGGTAGGTTTAAGGGTGGGTTACTAATTATAGTGTAATTTCAAAACTTAATCACATACAAAGTTATTTGTTGCTACTGAAACACAAATGTACTTAATAAGTGCATTGTATCAAATTATTTTTTTTACATGTTTGTGCAGTATATAGCCATTAAATACAGAGTACAGTGCCTTGCGAAAGTATTCATACCTCTTTTTTCTCCACATTTTGTGCATAAGTATTCATACCCTTATCTGTGACACTTGAAATTTAAATCAGGAGCATTTGTTATTGTTTGTAGTTGTTACTACACTTTGAGTAAAGTTAACCTGTGGCAGATTCAATTGAATGGGTATGATTTGGAAAGACACACATGTCTTGATTAAAGGTCTAACCATTAAAAATGCATAGAGCAAAAACCCAGCAAAAATGAGAGGTGACAAAAAAACTGCCTGTAGTGCTCAGAGACAGGATTGCATCAAGCCACACATCTGGGAAAGAGTTAAAATCTGCTGCATTGAAGGTTTGCAGAAGCATGTAGTTACCCTTAATTGAAGAAGTTTAAAACAACCACGCCTCCTGGCCAAACTAAGCAATTGATGGAGAAGGACCTTGGATAAAGTGGTAACCAAGATGGTCACTCTAGTTGAGCTCTGTGATCATATATGCAGATGGACAAACATCACTGCAGTTCTGGGAATGTCAATTTACGTTTTTCTGTTATAAATTATGCATTCCTTTTCACCTACAAAAACTGCATTTTACCATAAAATTATATGAAATGTCCAATAGTTTTCACTGTCAAATAAAAAAGTTGTTTCAACATAAAAAAGTAAGTGTTAGTGCTGCCTTAAAATTTTAGGTTTAGTTAACAAAAAAAAGGTTTTTTTTTACAGTACAACTTACCATTAACCACTTAATACAATAATTATTAGGTTTTTACTTAGCATTTTTACAGTCTAATACTGGTAAAAAAAAAAAAAAAAGTTTTATACAGTGTACAAGACTATGAATTTACTGTAGAACTATATTTTTGTTGTTCTGAAAATTCCCACATCCATTGCTAATGAAGTATGGTTAGGTCTAGGAGTAAGGGTAGGGTTAGGTTTAGGATTATTGGGGTTAGAGTTAGGTTTTTTGGGTAATCCTAACAGTGTCAGTAATGTTAATTTAAGTACTTTAAACGTGATAATGTGTATGCACATAATATAGTGCCTATAGAAAATCATCATACCCCTTTGAAATAGTTACTTTATTTGTCATAGACCCTGAAACCAAACCCCATTCCAAATATCTTTTCCAGTTTTGGTCGTACAACTAATGAAAGAAAAAGCACAATAGTTCTAAGCAAATTAATAAAAAACAAAAAAAAACTAAAATAACAGGGTTGGAAAAGTCATCAGTCCCTTGATTTAATACTTCATAGAGCCACCTTTTGCTTTAATTACAGCCATCAGTTGTTGTTGTTTTTTTTTTTTTATATGTCTGTACTAGATTTTCACACCTTGATTGGGGAATATTTGCCCATTCTTCCTTGCATAATTGCTCAAGTTCAGTCAAGTTCTGTGGTGAGCGGCAATGGACAGCTCTCTTCAAATCCTTCCACAGATTTTCAATTGGATTTAAGTCAGGGCTCTGACTTGGTCACTCAAGTACATTCACCTTCTTACCCTTAAGCCATTTCGTTGTTGTTTTGGCAGTATGTTTAGGGTCATTGTCGTGTTGGAAGGTGAATGACCTGCCCATCTTCAGCTGTCTAGCAGAAGGACACAGGTTTTCCTCAAGAATTTGGATATACCTGGCAGCATTCATTTTCCTTTTAATCCTGACCAATCACACAGTCCCAGCTGAAGAGAAACACCCCCACAACATAATGCTGCCACCACCATGCTTCACAGTATGTTGTGTTTTGGGTGGTGTGCTGTGTTTGCTTTTCGCCAAAAATAGCACTTAGTGTTCAGTCCAAAAAGCTACATATTGGTCTCATCCTTTTGCCAGAAGGTATCAGACTTTTTCAAATGTGTTTTTGCATAGCGCAAACGAGAAAGGCTTTTTTAAGCCACCCTGCCATACAGGCCAGCTTTGTGTGAAGCTTGAGAGATAGCTGTCACATGCACAGACTGACCAGACCCAGCCATAAAGCTTTTTAAGTCCTTCAAGTTGCCTTTGGCCTCCTGGTAGCTTCTCTTATCAAGGTCCTCCTGGCTCTGTCTAGGCAATATGCAGGTTTTACGCATATTGCCTATTAAACGCTTTTAATCATTTGTGCCATTATGTTAAGTTAACAAAACTTCAAAAAATTAAGTTACATAAACTATTAATATTACTTAACTCAATATTACTGAGTAGTACTTAACTCAAACAGTTTAATTACACAATACTTAAAATTATGTGGCTCAAAACTTAAACAGCTAGTGGCAACTGATAACCTTGAGTACAACAAACTCGAATAACTTGAGTAATGCCTTTTAATGAACTATTCTCTTAACTTCCATTTAAAACAATGCAAGTGAATATTTAAATTACAACAATATATTGTGGAATTTTTTTTTACATAAACACACACACACACACACACACACACACACACACACATGTTGGGTTTACATGTTTTATGGGGACATTCCATAGGCATAATGGTTTTCATACTGTACAAACCATATTTTCTATCGCCCTACACCTACCCTACACCTAAACCTAGCCCTCACAGGAGATTGTGCACACTTTTACTTCCTCAAAAAAACTCATTGTGCATGATTTATAAGCCTGTTTCCTCATGGGGACCTGAGAAATGTCCCCACAAGGTCAAAATCTACTGGTATTCCTATCCTTGTGTCCCCACAACATGATGAATACCAGGTACACACACACACACACACACACACACACAGTACATAGGCACTGTAAATACATTGTTTCAAATGGTTAAGTACATAGTAAGTAAACTAAGGCCACTTAATATAAACTGTGACTGAAAATTATTTCTTCTGTCGCCAGGTTCGGGCAGTGGATGTGTCTACTGGTGAGGCAGGTACAGCTACCATCTCCGTGATTGTAGTACCATGTAAGTTATACTGCAAAAAAGTTTTTTGTAAAGTTTAAAAAAATGGGTGTCCAATTCTACTTCTAGAGGTGACCTTCCAGTAGTAGTGGTTTTCCACAAGCAGAATTGGACTGCCCTGGTTTAATTTTTTTTTTAGCATGTTGCCTGTTTAAATTTTTGCTTTGCATACTCTCTACATCAGCAGTGGGAGTCCAGTCACCCGACGAGGGGTACCGTGCAGGAGACATGGCTTTGCTGGGCTTTGTAATGGCTGCATTACTGGTGCTCTGCCTCATTGTGATTGGCTATCTGATATCCCGTGTCAAGAAGGGGAATCCTGATGCATTCAAGTCAGAGGTCAGCATCTTCTCATCAAAGCTCAGTGAGTCCAGCTCTGAGTGTCCACTTTGTAAAAGAAATGACGCTTAAGAGAAAGTTCCATAAGAACGCCGTAATCATGTACTACAGCAAGTAATATACAGCTCGTAAGATTAACCCTCTGCCCTCATTCAGTGTTTAGGGCCATGTCTGAAGTTTACTCAGCCCCCTAACAGGCCAAGTCCAAGAGATAGCATGCAGTTCACCAATGATGGTTTCTTGAATGAAGGGGACACAGGGAGATCCAGATCCAGGCGGGCTGAACTGAGAGAAAGGAGACTGGATGCAGTTCAAGCAGCGAGGGTGCGAGTGATACCTCGCGAGAGACAGAGGTACTGCAGCTCCTGTGGACTCCAGACGCATACCAACCATTCACACCATAGTCCTGCTGTCCAAACCAGAGGAAAGGCGAATAGGCATAAGGTAAAGTCCATTCTGGCTAAAGAGAGGAGGAAGGATGACAGACAAAAGACCGTTTGGTTCAAGGAGAGCGAGGATTCTTCTGATATCGAGGTGGAGATCATCCCTGACACTATAGGGCTTAAGCCTGAAGAGGACATAGAGAAAGTCGAAGGGGATTTTGTGTCCCCTCCACCGGAAGACAGCGAAATGGAACTGGGGGACATGACAATGCTGAATATCCAGGACTTGAGTAGGGAAACGCCAATTTCTGACAGTAGAGAAGGACTGAACACAGAAAGAAGAGATCAGTGAGGATCCCAGAAGCTCTTGCTCAGTAAAATTCAGAGACTGAATTCATTTTTTTTTCTCAAATTGTTTGGCTGAAATAATTTATCTTTGTGAAAATAAAACCTGGTTCGGTTCAGACATAAATAATTGCAAAATACTGACACATTTATTCATATTTGTAAATGATGAGTCCATTATGATATGCATTTTTCCATTGTGTGATATGCGTGCTAAACTAATATGGAAACATGTTGATGTAATATGTCTATAATTCCAGAAAACAATACTTAGAATTTAATGTTGGCTTGCTGCTTCATTTAATGTCAGCTGTGTATAAATAATACATTGTGAAATACAGTATTTTGTATAATTATGTGGAAAACGAAGAATAAAGCAAATTTGAAAGTAGTATCAAGACTTGATGTGGTGCCTAATAAAAGAATATAAAAGACAAAACCAATGAATTCAACATATTTAACATAGCTATATTTATTTTTGTGGAGGATGTTATCTCTGGATTGTTACACAAAGATTTGGTTGCATCATTTTGCCCCTTTTTGGACGTTTTGTACCTTCAATTGTTGTAAAATACTAGCTTAAGACTCTTTACTGATGGGTAAAGCAGGTTTTCATATGAGAAATGTCATAAAAATGCATCTGCAGTTATACACTTACTGTGAAACAGTTGCCTCATGGTGGTCTTAAGTGCATTTTTTACATTTTGAGACAACAAACAACAGGCAGTTGTCCTTCATGTATTGAAGTGTGGCACAAACCAATACCCACCACTTGAGGGCTCCCTTGGCATGAGTCCTTGCTGTATAGTACCAATGCTCCAGGTAGACTGGGTATTTCTAGTGCAATGTGTTGGTATGTTTTTTAAAATCTAAAAATAGTAAGAAAAGGCCTTTTAAAAAAAGTAGTGAAAATGCATTTTAGTGTGACTGTAATAAAGTCCACCTTTAGGTCATGGTACATAAAAAAAGAATAACTTTTATAT